>NC_058141.1:4871382-5191382 GCF_011075055.1 Mangifera indica | reverse complement strand
ACAATAAATTTCGGTCATGAATAGTAACACTGAGAAGAAGATTATAACTAACAAATCACAAAAATAGCATAGGCTCTGATATCAAATGGTGTATTTTCAACAAACTAACGCAACATCGGACAACACAAAATCCTAGAATCACTGTTTATATGGCAAGACAATTTTTTTGTTCTTCAAATTTAACAATCCAAATGATCTTTAAATCATACCAAAGTTATATCAATACAAAGAGGACTCAAAGAACTTTTTATCAAGCTATGACAACATCAGATAAAGCAGTCAAAATGTGTGCAAACGTAGTGGCAAAATTGTAAATATCTTATAACTCTCTGCCATGCAACTTCAATACATACACTTGCATTCAGATTTGGATTTTTTTAGGGAAACATAAACATTAACCAAGGCATAAAGGAAATTCCATGAACCTTAGGGTCTTCCGCCAAGAATAAATTGGATAAAGTAAAATGGAGAAAGAAAAAGCCAACAAGCTTTTAGCTTCAATTTTTCATAAAAATCAAGTATCTAGCCTTTTACAAAAGTATGGCCTCCCTTTATATAGTGATAGGGTTGGTGGAAAAATGGATTTCTAATACAAAATCTATTAATTATTTAATACCAAAATCCCTTAATTTAACCTAAGCCATGCCTCTTAGTTGCTAAAGACAAGAAATGGGTTGTCTTTTCCCTAAATCTAGAAATCATGTCTCCTAGCTTTGTAACCAAGTTTCTATTTATTTTTAAGTCGACTAAATGTACAAGTTAAAGTTAAAAATGGACTTCAAAAGAGGCTTGGGCGGATTGGGCTTGGAAATGCACCATGTGAAGCTTATTTTAGGCCAAAAGAGCAAACTACTTAAGGGATTCTTGAGCCCAACTATTGAGGCGATGCCTAAAAGTGAAATTAGACCAAAATTGAAGGTGCAAAGCTTTCTTTGGCTTGGGAATTTCTAGAACTTCATCCTTCTTAGCTTTAAAGGCTGCATGGAAACTTAAGGATGGCTTGGAACCCAAAAATGATAATGGAACTGTGTATGCATCACTTAGTTTATGTTTGAACTTAACCCAAATTCAGAGACAACGGATTCAATAAAGAGCTTATAGGTCACATCATATGTCCACTGACAATCTTGGTGTTTAGAAAATGAGAGAATTTGGCAAACAATGTTTTGACTAAGTCAAACTTAATATGCATTATACTGGGTGGCACCTTGCAATATAATAAAATCATGACATGACTAGACAAAACCTTGTCCAACCATGCAAGGCTTAAACTATATTGAAAAGTGGCATGATTGGACAAAAACTTGTCCAACCATGCAAGGTTTGCAAACTTGCCAGGCAGCACACTTGTGTGCCACCTATGCAAGTTATGAAACATATTGGCTATGCATGTTTACATACTGGTCGTGCGTATGTGTTAAGGTTTCTAGGTTTGGATGAATTCCTTATTATACTTAGACACTTACACATATTTAAAGTGTGTTTTAGAATTAAAGCAATAATAACACATACACAACAGAAACCCTAACCATAGGTTTTTTACGTGTTTGTGCTCTATGTGGATACCAAGGGGTCATCTCTTGAGGGTTCGATAGCGTTCAATCTCAAGCCATATAAAGATTTGGAAGAGCTATCAACATAGCTATAAACCTAAAACACCCCTGAGTATTTTGCATATTCATGACTATATGTTCTAAAATAGGTATCTCAGTTAGGGTTTTTGGAATTCTTTGATTTAATAAATTCTCATTATGTTGCGCTGTCGATTACCGACACCCTAAAAACCCTACACATGCACCATAAGAAGTGCATAGCTAGGCCAAAATGGTATAACCATGATTGTCTCTTAGTGTAAGGCACCAAGAAATGGCATGACTAGGCTATGATTTGGTCTAGCCATGCACTCTTTTGTGCAAGCACGGTTGGACCAATCTTTGTTCATGCACACCTTGGTTGCATTCCAATTGTGCCCAAGCCATTTAGTATTCTAGAATTTTGTTAAATTCCAGATGCATGGCTAGACCACACACCTACACATCTAACAAAGTTAAAAATTTAAGTTTTGTCATATTTTGTTGGATTTGGATTAAATTGATATTTTTTTAAGCATTGGTGTTTAAATTATAATTTTGTAAAACTTTAGAGACCGAAATATAATTAAATTTTAATTTTTAATTGATATGTATTTGTATAGATGTATGTATACATGGTGCTCAATACATAGCCAAAGAATCTTTGTGGATGTTTTTTAAATTTTCTATTTTTTTTCGGGTTGTAATTTTTAAATAGGGTTTACACGCCCTACCTTTATCCCTTTCTTTTTTTAGATTATGTTGTTTTTATTTTTTTAGAATTCTGTAACTAAGAAATAAAGCCATGTAATAATTGAAGATTAAAGACAAAAGGACAAACACGAAGACTCAAAGATGATGATTTACCTAAGTTGACCAATCAAACTCCTCTTGGCTCTAGTGGTTTGATATTAGTTATAACTATATGCTAACACATTTTTATTTTACGTTATATAATGTATATGTAGGTTTTATTTTACAAATACCACCTAATATGTGGCTTAAAACTTGATTAGACTCAATAATAAAGCCCTTTAACTTAAATATTAAGTCTAAGATTTAATTAGTGTCTTCCAACTTGACGCCTTAATTAAGCCCCTATTTGTTAGAACCTTGTTCACCAAAGTGGAGGTTACACTTTTACTAGGTGGAACATTAGATGATTATCATATGGGGTTTGATTAGCTAATGTACTTTGCTTGTTCACCAAAACGAAAGTGAAGTATGTTAGAGGTATAAGTAGGGAATGCATTTGCCAATACAAGGAGATATGCACTATCCACCTTACTGATATTGAGAGTCACATTTAAGAACATGTGATTTGTTGGGGTAACACCTAGCTTGAAAGTTCACTAGAAAGTTCAAACTTGTTCGTTTAAGCCAAAAGGAGAATTAATGTGATGGGGTATCGATCCACTAAAAAGTTCACCGGAACTTCCTGAGTACAATAATAAAGGGTGGGAACACTTTAAATACTAAATCCATAATTAAAATTAATATTAATAAATTAAATAAAGTTATTGATTCTTTTATCTATAAATTATAGATCATATAATCACCATGTCAAACCCAATGTATTGATCAATTCTTGAAAAGGAAAATAAACTTATTGTAAGTAACTTCACTTATTAGTACAAAAATCTTTGGATTATTTTGCATCAAGAGAAGAGGTTATATATCTTTGAGGGGTTGTTGCCCCTTAAGCATAGTCTCGATGCCACCTAAGAGCAAAAGGATACTTTTAATAAGTATCTTAATGATTCCATGGAAGTTCAACCCTTCATGTTAACTTCCATGTCACATAAGCTTTAAAAACAACATGAGGAAATGGATGGACAATTCATGCTTGCATACCTTCAAGAGTTAAATGATACTCATGCAAGGGCTAAATGATATGAGGTGTCAAGTGCATTGTTTGATTACAAACTCTTTAAGGGAGGACAAGTTAGCCTTCATGTAGTTAAGATGATTGGCTACATTGAGCAGTTGACGAGTTTGGGCTTCATCATGGATAATAAGCATGCCATTGACCTAGTGCTAAAATCTTTTCCTAAATCGTGGGCTAATTTCATTATGAATGTTAACTTGAATGAAAAGTATAAAACCTTTAAGGAGTTGTTGTACATGCTTAGACAAGCTAAATAAAAAGTACTTGGCTTTGATTAATCTACTTATAGTTGAATTTAAAACATCGAAAGTCAAGGTTAAGGCTAAGCTCAAACTTAAAATGAAGAAGCAACTTGATATTGCTACTTAGCCTATACGTGGTATGGGGAAAAGAAAGGTTGTCTACATCTATTATGGCAAGGCAAGTCATTGGAGGAGACATTACAAGACCTTTCTAGAAAATAAGAAAAATAAGGTTGTTGAAGCCTCTACTTCAAATATGTTTGTCATTAGGATAAACTATTATCCTTGTCCATCTTAGGTTATAGATATAAGATGTGGTTCTCATATTTGTTCTAAAATGCAGGGACTACGATAAAGTAAATCACTTATCAAAAGAGAGGTTAACCTATGTGTTATAAATAGAGCATTTGTTAATGTATTAGTTGTAAGTGTTTATTATCTTAGGTTGTCTATTGGTTAGTTTTATAATTAAAACATTGTTATTATGTTCCTTTTGTTTTTAGAAACTTAGTTTCTATATCTGTTTTAGACAAAGGAGGATATTTATTTTTTATTATTAGTGATATTATAACCATTAGCTTAAATATTATTCTCTATGGAATAGATGAATTGCATAATAGTTTATATATTTTGAAACTGGATAATGAAATTTTCAATGTACAAACTAATAAACGATTGAAATCGAATTATCTGAATATCACATATCAGTGGCATTGCTAGTTAGGCCATATAAGACTAAAATGTATATGAAGATTTCTTGAATAAGGAGTTTTGCAATCATTTAACTTTTAGTCATATAAGGAATGCGAATCATGTCTATTGGGTAAGATAGCCAAAACACCTTTCATTGGACATAATGAAAGGGTGACTGAACTGTTAAGAATCATTCACAGTGATGTGTATGGGCCCATGATAATGCATAACACATATAGGGAAACCTACTTCATCATATTTATTAATGAATTTAGTAGATATAGTTATATGTTTTTGATAAAACACAAGTCTAAATGCTTTGATAAGTTCAAAGAATTCAAAAACAAAGTAGAAAAAAACTTAGGAAACAAATTAAAATCCTCTGAAGTGATCAAGGGGTTGAATACCTAAATGCTGAATTCAGACAATACTTGAAAGAAAATAAGATAGTATCTCAACTCACTCCTTTTGATACTTCACAATATAATAGTGTATCTGAATAAAGGAATAAGACCTTGATGGAAATGGTCAGGTCTATGATGAGTTTTATTGATTTACTTATGTCTTTCTAGGGTTATGTATTGGAAATTGCTAACTTTACATTAAATCGTGTCCAATCTAAATTTGCAGATAAAACTCTATATGAGTTATGAACTGGGCAAAAACTCAGTCTAGATTACTTAAGGATTTAGGGCTTTGAAACTTATGTCAACAAATTGACTTCGAACAAGCTCAGCATTAAATCCAAAAAGTGTTTTGTGGGGTAGCCAAAGGTTAATACAAGATATTGCTTCCACCACTTATAGGAGCAAAAGGTCATTGTTGCTCATACCTGTATGTTCCTTAAGAAAAAGTTCATTCTCAAGAGAACTAGTAAGAGAAGGATAAAGCTTGATGAAATTCTTGTATCATAAGATACCACAAATGTTAAATAGATAATGTGTCATTATAGATGGTTGATCATGATGAGAAAGTTCCTCCACTTCAGGTGGAAACCTTAATACGTACAAGAGTTATGTAGGTCTATATAAGTATGTCACGAGCTAAAGAGATTTGGTTTTCTCTTGACTCAACATAGTGATGTATTGGTCATCAATGATGACGAACCTAACCCTTACAACAAAACTATGTTAGGTCTAGATTCTGATAAATGGTTGGATGTGATGAAATCTGAAATAAGCTCCATGTACCATAACCAAGTATGGACTTTGGTGGACACCTTTGAAGGGGTAAACCCTTAGGGTGTAAATGGGTTTTCAAAAGGAAAAATGACATGAAAGGTAATGTGCATACCTATAAAGCATGACTGGTTGCTAAAGGTTTCACTCATAAATATGACATTGATTATGATAAAACCTTTTTGCCAATCGTTATTTTTAAGTCTATTAGGATTGTGCTTGCTATAACTACATACTATGACTATGAAATATTTCAAATGGACATTAAGATTGCCTTCTTGAATGGAATCTTTATAAAGGATGTCTATATGTTGCAATCTGATGGTTTTGTTCCTATTGGATATGCAAACTAGAAAAGTCTATTTATGGATATAGACAAACTTTAAGAAGCCGGAATATTCATTTTGATGAAGTTATATATGAGTTTGGATTCATCAAAAACCAAGATGAACCATGTGTGTATAAGAAGGTCAATAGAAGTGTGATTTCATTTTTGGTATTGTATGTCAATGACATCTTGATTATTGGAAATGATATATCGAACTTACAATCGATAAAGGTTTGGTTATGCAAGTATTTCTTTATGAAAGACTTAGGAGAAATTGCCTACATTTTTAAATTAAAATTTATCAAGATAAAGAGTGTAGACTGTTGGGCCTAAGTCAAAACACGTACATATTTAAGGTATTAACTAGATTCAATATGGGAGAATCCAAGAAAAGATTTTTGCTTATGTCCTATGGTATATATCTTTCAAAGGAAATATGTCTATGTACATAATCTGAGAGAGATACGATGAGTAAGATCTCATATGCTTCGACTGTAGGATCAATTATGTATACTATGCTACGTACAAAGATTGATGTCTCATATGTCTTGAGTGTTTGTAGTAGATATCAATCTGATCTTGGTAAAAAACACTAGATGGCTACTAAGAATATCCTGAAGTACTTGAGAAGGACTAAAAATGCATTCTTGGTTTATGAAGGTTAATTTGAACTCACTGTAAGAGGCTACAATGACATAAGTTTCAAAACTAATTGAGAAGATTGCAAATCCTAATTAGTTGTGTTTTGTTTGAATGGTGGTATAGTTAGCTAGAAAAGTCCAAGAAAAATATAGTAACTGATTCTACAATAAAGTCTAAGTATATTACTTGTTTTGAAGCGGTAAAAGAGGCTGTATGGTTCAAAAAATTCATAACTAAACTTGGAGTGGTTCTGAGTATAATTGAGCTAATTAAGCTCCATTATGACAATAATAGAATGATTGCTTAGGCAATAGAGCTGTGATCTCATCAAAGGTCCAAGCATAGACTCAAATGATATCACTTGATCTAAGATATTGTAGATGACGTATAGATAACAAAGATTAATACAAATGACAATTTGGCTAACTTATTGACAAAGCCTCTGTGCAGTGAAGCATGATAAACATGTAGTCAAGCTCAACATTAGATATATAACTGATTGACTATAATGTAAGTATGAGACTATTAGGGTAAGTGCCTTATAGCCAATTGAATTTGATATTTGTATATATAATTTTATATTAATAATTAATAAATGATTTATTGTTATTCAATTTATACGTTGTTTATTTGTACGAGTGTAAGAATAATATGCTCTTAATGATAGAACTATAATGTAGGGATCAGATGACTTATTGTAGGAACCATATGTAAACTTTTATGGGTCATTCTAGAAACATCCATAATCTTAATGTTAAATTGAACAAGGACACGTGTAATGATGATGAGATTATCATAGTTTTGAGCAACCCCACCAAAAGTGATAATAGTTTTCACATGTCAAAGCTACTGTAAACAGTTTGGTGTAACATATAGGTACATGTTATAGACGTGTTCATTGGACTAACCTAACCAGAAGATATTTATATGAATGGTTACTCTAGTGTCTATGAAATAAATCCTCTGAATACCACAAATGAATATGATTCTTTGACTTAAGGTCACTAGACTGTCTTATGTAAAGATTGGTACTTAAGGTTGTTAGGTTGTCTCATGTAAGGATTGGTATGGTTTGATATTATTTAACATGTTGTTGTAATTAGAGTAACTACAAAGGCAGTACTTAGCCATATTGTAAGATACATATACTTTATGACATCTTTTGGGTATTAAAATCATGCTTTGATACCAACTTATAACACCCATTTCCATAAGCATTGCCCTCTAGAAGAAGATATTTCTAAATTGACTATTTAAGCACTGCTTATGTTAAAAATGCATAATTAAATTTGTAAAATAATTGAACAAAAACCTCATTTATTATACTTTGCAAAATTAACAAAATGCCTTGTTCAAAAACCAAAGTTAGAAGCGTATAGAAGATGTCATAACTTAAAGACAATAATGTTTAGTCAAACACATAAATTGACTCATGATAAAATAATACTCATGAAAGTTGATATGATAGAAATGCCTTTATAGCTTTATGCCTTTTCACCACTACTTGTCCTATATCCGTCACAATCACCTATCCTTGCGCACGTGAAAGTAAGGGAATAAGTGAAAAAAACACTTAGTAAGTAAGAGATTATAGTGCTAACGTTTATTTAAATTCTCAAAATATCTTTAATCTCGACACATACTATTTTTGTTATCTGGAGTCACTATTAAACTCATCTAAGGATGATAATGGGTCCTAGTAATCATCATTGTGTTCATGCTCTACTCTAGGAAAAGTTTAGGCTACAAATCTTAACTCTTGGGCTGAACTATGTCTCGTTCAATTAATAAGGAACCACTCCTCAGTTCCCTATTTGATGTAACCATACTTAAATTGGTGAACGCATCTATATCTGGAAGTTATAACTGAAACTGTATAAATGGTTGATCGAATTGGATCAAATAAAGATGTTTGCAATTTTGGCAATGTGAGTTGTCTCTTTGTCCCATTACACCAAACTATATTTCAATTGGGCTCTACTGTGAGCAAGTACCCTACTATAGGTCTGGTGTCCTACTCAGACATGCCCTACTACCTTTATTCACTATTCACATATCAATTCACTTCCAAGCATACCAACATGTTTACACTCTAATTGTCACACCTTTCTAAGTGTCTTTATACTTAATAAAAAGTTGTAATAATATAACTTCCAAATACAATCAATATGGAGCATAAATACCACAAACATATAAGGACATGCATATCAACACTTGAATGATAAAATCAATTGAATCTATTTCACAATATTGGCTATTAAAATCAATCACGATAAATTAAATTCATATCTTATCATGGCAATGTTTTAATTAACAAACATTAGGGTTTAATCATTCAAATACCATCGTGTAAACAATTTAATAGCAACCATTATTATTTAATCAAATTGACATATTCAATCCCACTATGATTCCTATATTAAACATAAACATATGAACATGAACTCCTCAAAATTACCTCAATAAGGATAAGGTTAAATACAAGCCCTACTTACCTCAATTTTGTAGTAAGCAGAACACATTAGCAAGCCTCATTCTCTCTTATTTCTTTGTCATCATGTCACGAGAAGATGATCATTAGAGCTAATGCACAAAAATTGGATGATTAATCTCAAAATCCCTTACTCCCTTAGGACAGTTCATGCGTTTAAGGATAGGGATAAAATCCCTAAAACACAGCGAATGTGTCTTATATAAACTTAAAACCGTGTACAGTATACACAGGCGTGTGTCTAAGGTACAAGGACATGTGTCACTAAATTTGAAAATTACGGGGAAGTCATCTTATTTGACTAATGTGGCATTGATACAAGGGTATTGCCTTACCATACACAGTTGTGTGTCACTCTAAACTCATAGTTTGACTTTTAAACCTTATTACCTCATAAAAACATCAAATAAACTTATGCATAAAGATTATTTTGTCCCTGAGACGTACTTGTAAGTGTTAAATAGTACTGTTATACCTATATGGAGTAAAGGAAATTTGGAATGAGAATATGGGCGCTTTTAAAGTAAACAACTAACATCTTAAACCATTGTTCATAAATGAATCGATGACAGTGGAAGTATCATGACTAATGTCTGACCCAACTTTAACCTAAGCATACATATGGGTCGAGCTAAAGACAAAAAATAAGCATTATTGAGAGGCAACCCAAACTTTTTATTTTTTATTTTTTTATTTTTAATTAGTTTTTTTTCTTTTAATTACGAGCCCTTAAGCATAAATGAAGGTTCAAAACTTGCAATTGATCGCTTGAACTAAACAAAACGCTCACAGATGCAAGTAACACACCTCACATTTTTAGGGGAGTCTCTCAAGACGTCACTTATTTATTGATTACTACTTTCCCATGTGTCTTTCATCTGCTTTGAATTGAGTTGTGTGGATGGTTAACTTACTGTCACTAAAATTGCTTAAGCAAGGAAATATTATACTAGGGTTCATTCTTATACACAAATTAGGCTAAGTAAAAATTTTCATGGGTTTAAGGATAGATCAACATTATAAATTTGTGAATTTACATGGGTAAAAACAAAAAAAGCAAAATTCTCTCTAATGCCTACAGACAGACGTCCATTAGCAATGATTATAGCCTATGTCACACCTTTATCTTGGAGCACGTCGATTTACTTATCGATTGGCTTGGTGCCTAAGATTGTGGCTAGGGTTTGGTTTTCCCACCTAAATGACTCACAATCTGTCTTTTATATAAAACAACTTTTCATCCACTATCTTTCATAGTCTTTATTTTAACTTTACCAAATACATACACCTATACCATGACTAAGAAAACCTTTATTGTCAAACAACCATCTTTCATTGAAATGAAGGCTACCCCACCTAAATGTAGGGTCACTCACTCCACAATCTCTATACCATCGATCCTGAGCCTTATGTTGAATAACCCTCTGAAGCTACTCTCCCAAAAATGTCACTGCTCATACTGGAGAAGAAACTCCTCAAAATTCAATGCCAAATCAAGGTCAAGTTAAAATTATCAAGATCAACATGTGCAAGACAATTCAATAAGCATTCTTGGGTTGAAAGAAGAAAGATGAAGATGAAGATTTTTAGGTTTTTTGTGATGGGTTGGGAAAAATAAAACACAAGAGCCATAAGCGTAGATTTAAGGCTAATTACTATCCTTTGTTTTGGTTGATTGTCCTTGTGGTTATTTGTTTGTTTGTCTTTTTTTTTTATATGCTAATTGTATTTATCTTTTGCATATTTAATGGAAAAATGAGTATTCGGATTATCTGTACTATCTTTGCCTTAACATTTTTGTGATTACAAGAAGAACAAATACAACCACAATGTGGCACTTTTAATGTATGCATATCGATCACAATGATACATGAAGTACACACTATCCTTTCCCTTTTTTAATACATTTAATGAGGACATTGCCCAAATTAAGTGAATAAGGGATACAGAGTTCATTCAATTTATAGCTTATATAATTTTTCATTTGACATGAGATTTGTTGTTTTTCTTTCATTTTTGCATACTACGAAACAAAATCATATGCATGCATGCCACATTTAGACATCATCATAGGAAACACATGGCCACGAAGTGCATGCATATATACATTTCAACCAATTACATCACATTATGTATGATCTTAAAATATGTTTCTACGATAACTTAAGAAATCTTTGGCTAAGGAAATAATACGACTAGCAAATTTTTCGAAAAACTTTTTTATTCCCCCAAGGTCTTAGATTTGAAGACAGTAGAGAACAATATAAAAGGAAACAAGATCAATGATTTCCTATCAGGAAAGACCTTAATGACTAACTAATTAGGGGTGTGAATGTTTACTTAGAGAAAACTTATGTATATTAAGTAACCTAACTAGAACCTTACTACCCTAGGACTTTACTATACGACTATTTGAGGTGAAATCCTAGTTGCACACATTGATAAGGTTATGATATAGGCACCATTTTTTTTTTATTAGGCCTAAAAAGTCTATTAATACTTTCCTTTACTATCCTATATGTATACATTGTCAATTGCTAGCCCTTTGAGCCTTGATTGCAAAATATTGATATTGGCCTATGAAAATTTTCTTGTGCAACCTGCATTTACCAACCTAGCCATTAAAAAGAGTCTTACCCTTGCATGAGAGTACATGACTAATGACAAGTGATAGACACCAAAGTTCATCTGATCCATTTGAAGAAGGAAAGATGCACAATCCAAAAAAGCTTATCTGTAAGAACCTTAGTATACAAGAGAGTAAGTTAGGAAAGAAAGAAAAGGGAAGGCAAGTTTTAAAAAAAATAATATAATACAAAAATAAATGTTATCTTGCCTTACCAAGTAAAGTAAAATATACAAGCTCTATTATAAGAAGACTTCTTTGAGTGATCATGCTTATACAATCAAGTGTTTTAAACCTATTATTATTATTATGGCAATGATTTTGTGAAAATATTTCTATATCCCTTCATTTCACAACCCATACCTTAGCCATGTTTCCACCAAATTAAAGACCTATTTGATCCTTGGAGATGTTACACCTATATTAGTGGAGATCGGGAGTACAATTTTGTTTATAGGGTCAAGAATCATAAAAATCTATAGAGGTTGTGAAGGGGAATGAAGTGTGCATATGCTTGCTTTGAAGTGCAAAAGAACTAGAAGAGAGGTTATGCTAGGAAGTTCCTGAGAACATTAAGTTGATGACCAAATTGTGATTGAGCACTGACTGGTTTAAGCCTTGACAAGGAAATTTTTTTAACTATATTTCTTTGGTTGCATAAAAGCATAAGCCAAAGGGGGATCTAAGGCTATGAATTTCGCACATTTTCCATGTATTTTAACTCAAATTTGCTTGAGGATAAGCAAGGTTTAAGTATGGGGGGTTTTGTTACATTGAATATATATGCTCGCATACTATATCTAAAAGTGTGAAAATTTTGCATTTAGTTATAAGTTAGTTCAGGATTTTAAATTAAATAGTAATAAAGTTCCTAAATATTTATTTTATTATTCTTTTTTTTTTGTAGGAAAATAAAACAAAAATCAGAGAGAATTGTGAAAAAAGAATGAAGAAAATAGGAGAGTTTCCAAAAGTTTCCTAATCTCATAAAGACTAAATAAGTCACGGAAGGAAGAATGAAGGAAAGAATCTGGACCTATCAAAATTAGCCAATTGGGAAAACTGGATTTCGTGCTAAACAGAATCAGGAAAAAATCCACAACAGTCTTAAGCACACAAGGAAAAGTAAACCTATATAAAGACACCAATTTCATGAGTGCAAAGAGACTTCTCCCGTCAGAATTTCTCAGCAATAGCTTTGAGCAATTCACTGCTTGCATTCTGTAAGCCATTAGGAGTACTATTAACAGTGTAAGATCGCAGTGATAGCGACAACCAATCCCTTCGTGTACGTATACATATTTAATATAATCTTTATTTGCTATGAATCCAATGATATATATTTGTTATTGCACGTGTGTTTTTTTATCCAACACTAATTTGTTGGTTAGATCATAAATATAATTGAATTTTAGGCATTCTTCTTTGGATTTCAGTCATCTCTTTTTTTTTTGGGATTTTTTAGTTTATTTCATACATCCTTACGTAACATAATAGACAACAAATTCTAAACTCAAATACTAAGTTCTAAATTATGATTGATTATGGCTTAAACATCTTTATTTGGCCATAATTTTTGCTAATCTATCAAACAAAAATTTGTTAAATCTAGATTAATTTGGCCAAAAGTAGGGGTTTGCAAAGTCTGATTTAATGTCATTGGAGCGACTTTTCAAACCAAATTAGAAAAGTTTAAAAAATTTCTAAACCAAAACAAACCATTTTTTGTTTCAAACTCAATTCAAAAAATACGATTTGATCTAGTTTGAATTACGGTTTAAGCTTATTAAAATCATTCAATTCTAAATATATATTATTTAATAATTTAATTCAATTATAGTTTTTTAGAATATAATATAAACATGTAAAATAAATATGAAATATATATACAATATACATGTAAAGAAAATAACAAAATAAATTGTACACCTAATTTCATGTTGAAAATTTTAGTCATATATATTCATTTTATAAAAATATGATTTACGGTTTGATTTGATTTAAAAATTTTTCAAACCACAAATTAAATTAAAAACTATTTTTTAAAAAAATTATTAACATAAATCAAATCATTTTACAAATCAAGATGTAATTTTTAAATAGTTAGATCCAATTTTATAGTTTGAATCAAATTATACATACTCCTAATCAAAACCCTCTATTCTGCTAAATGGATAGACTTTTGTTGGCTAAATCTGTCAAACACTCTTATACATTAACCATATTTTTCTAGTTGAAACCATGGTTCCTGACAAAAACCCATAGGCTTAAAAAAGCCCTAGTTTTCTAGCTAAACCCATAGATCTAGCCGAAAAACACTCTTCAAACCATTAGTGCAAGGGTTTTAGTCAACTCATATGACTCAATCAACAACAAACACTACAACATCTACTTTTAGAATAAAAGTTGAAAAATATTATCTTAAATTGGAAACTATAATAAGTATGAATGGACCAAGTTAAATTCCTTACAGTCAAAAATGAAAGAAGGTGAAGAGATGCGGAGATGGAGTGAATATATAGAGGAGTAAAGATGAAAATGGATTATATTATTAAAGTCAATGGTACTTTAAGTTGTAAGAATAATTAACAGTGGAAAAATATTATTTGGTGAGAGAAAAATAAAATATGGCAGTTCTCAATTCTTCCTTTCAAATACTGTAATTTAATATAATATCCCTTGTTTTAAATTATCTTCATGCCCAGCTCTTGATTTAAGGAGTTCATAAGAGTTTGAATTTTCATTTTTAATGATTTGACTTTGCAAAAAGAAAAAGACAATATATTAGGAAATTTAACGTTATTTAAAATTTCTATTTTTTAAGAAATTCACTTTGCAAATTTCAGCATCATGTACATAAAACATTAAAATGACAATATACTATAAAATTTGAGAATTTACATTTACCGGACATCTTCAAATTGTTGAGTAGTTAATCTTTCGATATAGCTTTACTAGTACCCATGTATCGTGGAAGATAGTTTATTTGAAGACTTTCTTAATATATATTATAATTATTAATAAATGAGCTTATAAGAGTCCGTTGTCACACAACTATACCTTTATTGGTCTTCAGTACGTAGGTGCAAAATGGGGGACAAAAATAATACATTTTCTGTTCGACCTAGCCACATCTTGAACTGGCTGTAACTCAAAAAAGCAATTATACATAAAACTGTGCTAGATTCCAAACGAGCAAAAGTCAGAATATCCCGACTGATCCATCAAATCGAATATATTGTAACAAAGTTATAATTTGAAGTGTCCCCATGCAGTCCAAGTCCAACCATGTCTTGCACGCCAAGGTAATCATCTTTCAATTTCATTATTTGAAAAGACCTTCGATGCCTGTAAAAAGATTCACACTAGCTAATTTGAGGAAAAGACACAAAATGGATGTGGGTTTTGGGGTCTTCACCACTCATTTGGATTCCTGTAAATATCATGTTAGTGGGAATGTGATGAATACTGTTTTTGTTGGTCCATTGGCGTGCCATGGGAGACCATATTGTTCTTAACATTTATTTATTTTTTTGCATCAAAAGTCACACCGCATTTATCGTCCTTTACGTTATATTCCCCCAAAATCATGGAAATAAAATCTATAAAGCAAATTATTCTGTCTTATAATATTCCTTTGAATTACTAAAAAGCGCATTTGTATATATATAACCAATATGATGTGAATTTGGTCTCTATCAATGCATACTCATGATTTAAATTTGACTGAGTGGTAGCTTAAAATGTTAAGAACCGTCAAGGCTGTAAGATTGGAAGAGTTTATTATGATTGGGAAGCTCTCACCAAATCTAGGTAGGACCGGCGACGATCATCACTTTTTATAACCACGCGGCGTTGAAACAATTATTGAACCATGTTTTCTAAATCTTATGCTGTGTATTTCTTGCTTCAAGGCACCTTATCGATCAACCTTTTTTGATAATGTTGATTAAAAGATGCTTCATAAGTGTCCAATTTAGTCTATGGTAAAATTAATAAAACTATATTCAATTGAAAACTTATATAATATGTTATTTTATGATGAAATGATTTTAAATCAAAGAAAAAAAAACTTAATCACATAATAATATTTCGTCTATATATTTAATTAGATACTAAAAGTTAAGTATACATAATATTACTTATGGTAAAATATATATTTTTGACTATATTTGCATTAAGTATAAATTTTAGTGGGTATTTAAATTCACTAACACTACATAGTAACACTAATGTATTTTGCATTATACTTGTATACTCATACCAAGAAAGAAATGTCTTATTATGTGTAAGAACATTGATAGACATTTAAAAAAGGAAGATGATAGGTTTCTCTTTGGAGTGGAGGCCTAGGCAAGTCTTACTTTGTTGCGCTGCCCAGTCAATTAGGAAAGGTGAGTATAGGTTGTTGCTGGGCTCTTCTTAGGAGGGCTGGTTTCTTTTTATTTGTTGTTTATATACTCATTTACTTACCAAAAAATAAAATGTTTTACTTATTATACTAACAGTAATTGATACCATTATAAGAGTATTAAGTACTTTATAGAAGCTTATTTACTTTGAACTTCATTTAACAAGAAATTATTTAATTGTGATAATATTTAGAGAATACTAGTTCACTCAATTATAACAGTCTATCATTAGGGGAAAAAAATGGAAAAACAAAAGATGAAAAGGAGGATGAGACAAAAAAGAGAAAAATCATCTAAAAGTTAATTTCTTTCAGTCACATACTACATTGTAAAAACTTAAAACAACGGTGAAAAAGGTAATAAGCAATACATCAATTCTAAGAACATTTACAATAAATATAAAAGCAATGATATATATACTCACTTTTGAGTATATAAATAAATACACATATAATGTATTCTTATATGATTGAATGTTACTTTATCCTTTATTCAAAATTATTTAATCACTTAATAATACACATTAAATATATATTCATTTGTATATTTAAAACGAATATACATATTATCTATTTGAAATTTGAACACAAATAAATTAATTAATTGAAAAAGATGCAGCTGCTGATCAAGTGGCGCGTACCTTTTAACTTGTAGTTGAGACAAAAATAACTAGATTAAACTTGGCTCATTTTAACACCTAAATTTTTAAATGATTATATTGAAACTCATGTAACTTTTTTATATATCAATCACCCCATATATCCATGGTTAAAATATAAGATTTTAAGGGTATAAATATAAATGAATTACAATGTTAACATTGAAACACAATGGATTAGTGCTCTAAATCTCAAAATCATCTTAAAATATAACAACTAAAACATAAAACAGTAACACAATGTTTTGAAGAAATATCCTCATGTTGATAGTGTTACATTAGTGCAAATATTTATGCAAATATGAGATAAACTATTATTATAGTAGCTCCCTATGATTTCTCCTATAATCACTACTATCTAAAGAGAGAAATTATACAAATGTAAAGATAATCTTATCATACGAAATTAACAACTGTATGCAATTATACTAATAATCTTATTAGCCCCCTCAAGTGAATATGTGAGACATAGTAGAACATAGAGCTTGCCTCAAAATAAAGAGAAAGTAGACTTGGATACTCCTTTGGTTAGTGCGTCAATGAGTTAAAGATTCGAAGGGACAAACTTTATTATAATAACCTTAAGCCACTAATTCACGAACAAAATGATAATCAATGATAATATATTTTGATCGCGGATTTGTAATTAGAGGCCATGAAAATTGCAAACTTATTGTCACAAAATACTTTTGGTGCTTTGAGAATTTGTACATGAAAATCTCAAAGGAGTTGAGATAACCATTAGATTTTGGTACTAGTGACAACATGAGCTTTATCCTTGACGTCAACACTAGAACGGGAAATAGTAGATTGTTTCTTTGAACACCAAGATACCAAATGATCACGCAAAAATATACAATAACCAGTAGTTGATAGAGGAATGTTTGGACAACCAACCCAATCTGCACTCAAAAAGGCACAAATTTGTGTAGAATTTCTACTAGGTAGTTGAAGGCCAAAGCGGAAAGTGCCTTTAACATATCACAAGATATGCTTTAAAGCATGACATGATCTACCATCAATGCATGCATAAATTGACATATGGAATTAACACTATAAGATAAATTTGGTCGAGCAATAGTGAGATGCTATAATTCACTTGCCAGGGAGTGAAAAATGGTAGGATCAACAAATTAATCACTTGAGCGCTCCGAGTGATGACCAATAATAGAAGTGTTGAGATAGGCTTGTAGTCAACCATCTTAACACGTTAATAAATCAAGAGTATACTTGGCTTAACTTTAAAAAAATACCAGTATCTTGACAAATGAGCTCAATGCGAACACAGTCTTTAAACTTTTCTTGAATTTCTAATAACTCCTAAATTTTCAAAAAGACCTCCAATATTTTAAAAAATTATAGTTTACCTCTTAATATACAATTAAACGACAAAGGTACCCTTGACTATAGAAAAAAAGGAAGAAGGGTAAAAGTGAAAGGAAAGAAAATAAAATATTCTTATATAATTTGAAAATTGAAAAAGTTATTTTTAATTTTTATCAATTTATGGTTATAAGATAATTTTAGTATAGATAAAATGATAATTTCAATTTCTAAAACCGATGCTTTATTAAGAAAGTTCAATTTTGTGTAAAAAAAAAAAAAAAAGTTATCTATACTTGATTTTGTGTGGAAAAATGTTATTTATATTACCCAAGAGGGGAAAAAGGGTTTTAAGCTCAAACCCTGGACAGGAAAACGTAATTCACTCTTAAAGAAAGTTAAGTTAGCCGGTGTCCATATTTGATTTTTATAGACATTTGGTTTATACTTGACAAATGTAGCTGCTTGCTCCGGCCCCATTATACAAATTATTGAAAGGGCAACTATAGTGAACATTAATTATGAACATAATAATAAAAACAAGTGATATTTTAACTAACTTTCCTTCGCAGTCAAAACGCAATCCAAAAGAATTATTATGAGAACGATCTCTGGATTCCAACTCTCTGGTGCTCTTCATGGGTCTAAGAAAGTGAGAGTTGAGGAAACATGAATAATTTCTAGTCATACATGTTCAACTTGGCATTGCTTTTTATGCAAGATGTGCGTGAGATATCATAAGCCTTGATCGGCAACAACACCTAAAATTAAGATAAATATCATTAGCCTTATGATTTATTGATGTCAGACCTAAACACTTCTTATCTAAAATTTTCTTTCCAATATGATACCTCAAAAATCATGTTACAGGTGGATAAGTCTGAAGTTGCTATACTTCAATAAATAATTACTTAAATTCTTAAATTAACAACAGAAAAATGTTTGATAAGCGCATTCTAAAAGTGATTTTTATGAATAAATAATAATATTTAGATTTATAAAAAAATAATTTTTTTTTGTAGTTTTTAGAATTCAAAACTACTTTTTGTAGAAACAGTTATAAAAATTGAAAACACATTAATTGCCTCAAATTATCATGATAGATCTGGTAATTTTTGTCATTAGATCATATTTAGATTGTGTCAGTTCAAATTTCAAATTGAAGAATCTAAACTCTAACCCGACATCAAATAGAATCATGTAAAAACTTTTTAGCCCTAAATTAAACTAAATTTTTTTCAAATTAACTTAACTTGCCCATATTAACTCAAACTATAGAACAAGTAAAGTCTTATCAAAACACATGTAACGACATACAATAGTTCTATAAGATTTCACCTAATACAATAATTTGCCTAGGACTTCATTAATAATGATTTGAAATAAGTTTGAAGACAAATGATGCCTCTACAAGGTTTATCTGCAAAGATGAATACAAGAGCTCTCTCAAATATATTTAGAGCTTTGAAAGAGTGTGATGAAGACTTTTTCTTGATCAATTGTGTCTGTGACCTTTACCAACACAAAATAATTGGAAGTTATAGAGTTAAAGCATTGATATGAAGAGGCGGTTGTTGACAGTTGAAAGTGGTATGTTTCTCTTAAAATACACATATGTACATTATGCATGTTGAGTGCATGGTTGTGATTGACCAGAAACTATGCCTTTGAGATGAAGTCAACCTTAGTCTAACCTCCCAACAATCAAATTCTTTCTCATGCCAAACATGTGTATGACGTGCATATATCATGCATAGTTGTACATAGCATCATGAGATCAAACCCTTCATGATTCTAGTAGCTTGTATGTTTTCCATGTACGAGAGCATGTATGCTTGAAATTTAGCTCGTGTATGAGTGTGTATGCCTTTGGTACAAGCATGCATGTGAGCATTTACTTATCTTTGGCTTGAACTTCAAAGCACAATTGGTGGATGCACGAAAGAAACTGATCATAATTACTTTACATGAGATGCACATGCGT
The DNA here is from genome assembly GCF_011075055.1 of Mangifera indica. Classification (NCBI taxonomy): domain Eukaryota; kingdom Viridiplantae; phylum Streptophyta; class Magnoliopsida; order Sapindales; family Anacardiaceae; genus Mangifera; species Mangifera indica. The sequence continues at coordinate 5,171,346 of NC_058141.1, read as the reverse complement.
GCATGTTGCAAATGCATGGGATGTCTTGCTCATGACCCTTCAAGAAGCTTATGCATAGGCATGCATCTTTCATGTGCACAAGCTTGCATAATTTTTTGATCAAATATTTCTTTGACCTTAGTTGTTCATGACGAGACAAAACACATAGGAAGAGGGTTGCTCATGACTGGCCTTATACAAGCAATATATGAGCGTGCTTCAAGCATGCATAGTTGTACTTGCCTTGTCTAATGCAACCCAAAAATCAAGTAGATTGATGAGTAACACACATGGTCTTGTACCTTAGCATGTACAACTGAATTTTTAATTGTAGACGGGCATGCATCAATGGTTCACAGGCATGCATAGGCTTTGTATCTACATTTTTCAAGTGTTGTATCATGATCTAAATCATCTACCTTGGACGAAGTTAGTAATTTTAATTTGTTTTTAGTATCATAAAAAAAAACCTAGGGGTTCAATAAAAATACCTAGTGAGAAAATTAAATTTTAAATTTTATTTTGTAAATAATTTGTAAAATTAAATTAATAAGACATTTTTTTAATATCATGGATCATAAAAATTTGAAAACTGACTAATGAAATGTATTATGAGGTCAACACCATTGGCATCAATCAACAAGTGCAGGGGCCAAGACTCCTTTGACATTTTTTTTTTGGTATTTTATTAAAAATCCAATGCACAAATATAAATAGTGTATTTTAAATATAGAATAAATTGCAGCATGATTGAATAGAAATCAATCTAAATATACAGAGTACCAAATGGATTTTATGGTTGAAAGCTTGCAGCAAAATAATTACAAACTCAAAATGCCAAATGCACACACGAACAAAGTGGGAAAGGTTGTATATATAGTGAGCTCCATTGCCCAAAGCAATAATTGGAGACCACCCTTAATTAATGCATTGCCCAAGCTTCATTAATGTTGGCCACTTTTCTCCATTTGGTGGAGAACCACAATTATATAACACTCTCCTTGAATTTATATTATTTATAAATAATTAAATTAATTTTGATAAGAAAAAATTTAGTAAAAAAAAAAAACCAATGTAAAGGAACATAATTATTTAATATAAAATAGGATTAGATGTGTTTAAACTATCTTATTAAAAACCTTACTAGGAAAATCTAGTGAGACAAAATCTAATAAAGAAAAAAAGATAAGTGCACATTTTTTTCATTGTGTAATACATTTCAAAATTTGGTCCTCTTGATGAATGTTTTCCCTCTTTATAGTGGATGATATGAATTAACTGAGTTGCTTATTAAGCTGTTGCATACCGATGTTATACACTAACTTTTCAAATATTGATGTTTATAGTGTCTTGGTTAATATATCTATAAGGTTATTATTAAATCTTATTTATTTGACATTAATCTTTCAACTATGCTAGAGCTCATAAGTGTGAAAAAACCTTTGGTAATATATGTTTGGTTTTGTCTCCTTTATTGTATCTGTTTTTAATTTGGGCAATACAAATTGCATTGTTTTTACATAATATGAAAGGAGTATCTATTAAGGAAGGAGGACTTTAGTATTTTGAATGTAGCAAATGATAGACCATAACCATATATATTTCGGTTCACTTTAGGAAAAATAAGAATCTTTGAATCATTCGAAGATATTGCAATAACGGTCTATCTGGTGGAACATCATGATATTATTGTATCATTATAAGTGAAAACATATCTTATATACAAGCGGGCTTTATGAGGGTCAAAATGATAGCTAGCATTTGCATATCCAACCAAACTAGAATTTTTTAAAGATTTGATAGAATAGAATAATCTCAAATCTTTAGTTCCACATAGGTAATGAAATATATGTTTAATTTCATTCCAGTGTTGATAGCTTGGTACAAAGCTAAATTGGGTCAATAAATTCCTTATAAAGGATATATATGGTCTAGTATATTAGGCCAATATAGGGTACCAATGCCATTAAGATAAGGTACTTCAAGACCAAATATCTTTTCACTTTTTTCTTTTGGACGAATGGGTGATTTTTGGATTAAGAGACCAAACAACTATTAAGGTGCTCAAAGGATAAGTCTTATCCATATTAAAGTGTTTTAGTAATTTTTTAGTATAAATTGATTGATGGATAAATATTTTATTTGAATTGTGCTCAATTAACAGACTAAGACAATATTTTGTTTTCCTTAAATTTTTTATTTCAAATTCCTTTTTTATATCTCAGCAATTTCTAAGAGCTTTTTAAGAGTCTTAATTAAATTCACGTCATCAACATATACTGTTACAATGGAAAATCTTAATTTTGACCTTTTGATAAAGATACATAGGCATATAGGATCATTCACATAGCCTTTTTTATCAAGTATTCACCAAGGCAATTGTATCATATTCTTCCAGATTGTTTTAATCCGTACAATAATATTTGTAACTTTATTGAGTCCATGCCTATTGGATCGTTCCTTTTTGCTTTAAGGAATTTAAATTCTTTAGGGAGTTTCATATAAATTTTAATTTCCAAGCTTCCATACAAATAAGCAATAACTGCATCCATTAGATGGAAATCCAATCTTTCTAAGACTATTAAACTGATCAAATATTTGAATGTAATTATATCTATCACAGGTGCATATGTTTTATCAAAGTATATACCTAACCTTTGGGAAAAGTATTAAGCCACAAGTCTTGCTTTATATTTTGCAATCTTATTTTTTTGCCTTACTAATACCTGTTTATATCCAACCAGTTGAATGTCTTTAGGTGTTTGGGTTACAGAGTCAAACACTTGACATTTTACAAGAGAAGCTATTTCATCCTAAATTGCTTCTTTTCATTTATTCCAATCATGTTTTTTCTGCATTCATCTATAGTACATGGTTCAAAATCATCACCATTCATAATTTTAGTAGTTACTATAAATGAGAATGCATCATCATTGTAAACCATTTCATGTTTTACATCTCTCTTGTATAAGCATAATTTATAAAGATTTTTGTAAGCTTATTTTCTCGTATTTTAGAAGTTTGTTCTACTTCAAGGACTTTGGTCTCTTCAAGAACCATATTCTCTTCTGGAGAAATATTAGAGTCTTTCGATCCAACAAGTTTGCCATGTTTCTAGCATACAATAGATGAATCAGACATGGCTTGAATAAACTATTCAAGAGTCATATTAATTTTTACTAATACACTAGTAGTTAGTATGTTTGATCTTATCATTTTTTATTGTATCCACAAAAATATTAGACATTTGGTTGACAATAATTTGTAAACATACTATCCTCTGTATTTTTGTTTTACTTTGGGATGTGCAAGGATCTAGATTAGATATGGTAGATAAATATCAAGAGAGTTTATTCAACAAGGTGGTATATAGATAACAAGCATTGATATAGATAACAATTTGGCTGACTCACTAACAAAGCCTCTATCATAGTGAAAGTATGATAGGCAAGCAACTAAATTCAGCATCAGATACATGATCGATTGGCTAAAGTGCAGGTGAGAGATTATTAGGGTAGGTACCCTAGAGCTAATCACATTTGACATTTGTGGATGTAGTTTTATATATCATTACTAAAAGAATTTACTGTTGTTCCATTCATATATGTTTAGCTATATGATTGTATGAATAACATGCCTTTAGAAATGGTAGAATTGTGATGAGGGGATCAAAAGACTGATCATGTGACCCTTATGTACACATTAAGTGGCCATTTTAAAAATGTCCATAATCTCGACATTACAATAAACAAAGGCATATGTAATGATCATGAGATTATCATAACGCTAAGTGACCCTATCAAAAGTAACGATACTTCTCACTTATCAACTAGAGGATCTCCATATGGATGTTTGTTCTAATGTTTATGGAATAAATCTTCTTAACACCACATGTGCATATGATCTTTTAACTTGAGGTCACCAAATTATCTCATGTAAGAATTGATATGGTTTGGCACTATCCAATGTGCCGCCATAATTAGGAAAACTATAAAGATAGTAATCAACAATATCATGTGATACATGGAAGCTATAGTTGATTAATAAAGGATTTGTCACTCTTGAGTATAGGATGTAGGGAATTTATAACCTTCAGGTAGTGGAATATCATTTTAAAATTTTAATTAATAAACAAACATACCACAAAAACCTCTTCTTGACCACCCTTGTAAGATAATTAATTCACAAATATATTATTAACACTCATAGAGTGTTTATAGAATATACCTATGTAGGTGGCTTATTTGATTTCCATTAATTTAGACAGATTGTGAATCACTCCCAGAACCTAAAGTAGGCTTGAATCTCTATATCCACACAAAGCATGAACCGATTGTTACAAATATGACTTTTATTAATGAACTTGTACCATTATGGGGATTGGCTCTAGGACACCAACCCTAACATAGTAGAAGATATCTCACATGACAATATTAAATGACATCTATGAATGCTTAATCTATAGCCACAGTGGGATAAAGTTGTAGTCTAATATGTGCTAGTCATTTATGCATATCAGTTTGTTACCAGTGTATTTTTATTTAATTTATAATCATATTTCAAATAATAACATATATGACATTTTTTATATTATATTTTATTAGCAATAAGATAAAGATCCATGTCAACTAATTGTGAAGACCCTATGTTTACATTGGATGATTGTTCTTATAAAACATTTGTAGTTATGATATTACCTTGACTAAAGGCAAAGGTAATATAGATAGAACTGTCATAGTGCTTAACAATCTCATTGAAAGATGGTGATAGATCTCACATATCAAAATTATTTGGTGACGGCCCAATGTAACAGATGGGTGCATGCTATAAATGTGTTAATTAGAAAGATCTAGTGAAAGGCTTTTATATGAATAATTGCTCCAATGTGTAAAACCTCTTTCCAAATACCTACCCCTACCTAAAATATGGCTCAAAGAAATGTGCAGAACTTGAACTCTTTACATGTACAGCGAAATTTTAGCATGATATTAATTACTGCTTGAAAATACTAAAAATCCATCATATCAAATAAACACAATGTCTAAAAATCCATAGTCAACATAATTATGCATAAAATAATTATAATGTCCAAAAATTATAAGTCATAAATTAAAAATAACAAAAATACCTCTCACCTTATATAATGAATTAAGTTAAACCATTGGCTCCCTCGTATGCCCTGCTACTCACGTCTATCTACAAAACCATAGAAAATGAAATTGTTAGTTAAAAACACTTAATAAGTAAGTGACATTTCGATACTTTGCACATAACATAACTTAAAACCTTATGTTCCAACACTTAGCCTAAATGTGGTTAAAACTGATGTTTTCTAACATCTTTTTATACTTATTTATCTCCTTTTGGAACCTTCTTATCCTAAGTACATAGACCATATCACGTGAACTACTAAGGCTCGAGCTAATCTCAACATATCTAATTCCTTAGAAAAAGCAATTGACATGATAGATGTCTCATAAAGATTATGCCTTGCACACATGCCGATCAGACTATTAGGCTAACTAGCTATGACACTCTAGTCACATGGGTATTTGGTTATAGTCCCTTCCTTACCACATACGTCTAGTTACAAGACTGTTGTATGAATTACCACCCTTGGGTGGCTCCCACCATAGTTGCATATATGATGTATCTCAGTAATCATGTGATAAATTAATTAAATTATCTCCTTACCATGCAAACCTAAACTGAACTGAATTATATGGCTGATATGCCCTACCACAGAATGCATAATACATCTCATGAGTATCTATCCCTCATATAACCTAATTGCTTTCACATATCTAGTCACTTATGCTCACAATTGGTGGCAATCTAGGTATACTTTCTTAACATTCTCTATTTTCAATTTGAATTCAATCCGGTCAAGATTTATATTGTCTTTCACATAGTCGAACACCTTTAATGTAACTATCTATATTAACTTGCCTTATTAGGCCTTTCTACTCTCTTTCTTTTCTCTTCCTTCTTTTTACACATATCTTATGGGTAAAAAAGTCTTTTCATTTAATTAATATATGCACGGGCATCCTTCAAACCTACTTTCCTCGTGTTCATCATATAGACCACACATAAGTGTGCCTCTTATCTTGCTTTTCCATATGTTCATCACAAAACTCATATAAGGTATGTCTCTTGTTCTAATATAAACATCCACTTTTGGAGAAACCACATGCAGGTATGTGTCCTATGAAAAAAATAGGTGAAAAAGAAGATGAAAAGAATGTCATGCATGTAGGTATAATAAGAATTAAAGCTTGATTAAGGCATATAAGAGATGGATGAAACTTTTACCTACTTCTTTGCCTCTTATAGGGATATAAGATGATGGATTAAGCTCCTTACTTGAAGAACCTCCAAAAGAGTACACCTTTAAAGCCAAATCTTAGAAAGAGGGGAGAGCTTTTAGATTTTTTTTTTTTTTTGTGAGAGAAAGTAAAGTGCAAAATTGCTTATGTTAGTTCAAAATGCACTTTACATAATGGTGGCCCATTTTATAATTTCAAAATTCTTATTTGGCCCAACAAATTCATAATTTAAAGCTTTACCATGCATGTATATCAAATATATACCTTAGCCACTTTAATTTCATCTCACTAATATTTTAACTTTTAAAATGTTATTTTTTACACCCATATAATATTTTATGTGATTTTCATTATTCTTCGGAAGGTGCTAGCCATCCTTGGATAATTAATCCTCACTTTAGAAAGCTTGGTTTATAGATGTGACCCTTTAATTTCTTCATGGCATAACCGTGAGTCCTTTTTTTGATGATCTGAATATGAATTGGAAACTCAACAATTATGGTAAACATTTAACATTGTGTCCTAACCTTTAAACCATGATGGATAAATACTCCATCAAACCAAATATCTCTGATCGTACATTTCATGTAGGTAATATATTTTCATTGTTCAATCTAGATCAATTTTGGACTCATGGATTGTCAAAATCCTAATTTTGATACTTTACGAATCATCAATTTAAACATTCAGAACATGTCATACTGAACATCCTTCGTATGACTTACATTATACTCTGGCTAAAGATTCAATTTCTTATATTTGTTGACATTCCCTTCAAAACTCACATCCAGATCAAATCAATGGATATTCAAAACCTAATACTTTTTTAGTCAACGGATCCCATTTTGATCATAATTCTTATCCACAAACAAATAGCATACAAAACTTGTTTGCCAAAGTAAAGGTGAAATATGTTAAAGGCTAAGTAAGGGCATACAATTGTCAATGTACAGTGATATGTAGTTTTCACTTTATTGATATTGAGTCACAGTTGAGGTCATTTTTTTTATTGACGTAACTGCTTGACTTAAGACCATAGACTTATGTGATTTGTTTATTCACTTACCTAATTGGTTGATTTAACTAGTTCGTCAAAGCAAAAGTTAAATGGACTTGATAATATCTTGGCTTACTAGAAAGTCTACCGAGACTTACCAACTGCAATAATGAGGGTCGTTAGCTTAAGAAAAATAGTGAGAGTATTTATTTAATAAAAGAACATGTTAAGTAAATAATTAATAAAATCTAATTACTAATTAGCTCTTTAGTCTGCACATGTAGATATCGACACCACGATAATAACAAATTTTTTTTGTGCAATCTCCAATAGAGAAAGACAATAAGTTGAGCAACACCAACTATTCTTATTGGTATCGAAATCTTTAGATTATACTATGTCAAGAAAAGAAACTATATGTCTTTGAAGGGGTCATTCCCTCTAAGCCAGTCTTGAAGCCACCAAAAAGGAATAAGATGCTTATAATAAGTATCTTGAAGACACTTCTAATGTCCAATGTCTCATGTTAGCATCGATAACACCTGAGCTACAACAGTAGCATATGAACAAATGGATATTCTATTCATTCTTATTCATCAAGGAGTTGTTTTCAAATCATACAAGAAAAGAAAGATATTTATTCATCTCTAGGAGGTGTCAAAAACGTTGTTTATGAGCAAAATGACCAAGGGAGCTCAGATTGTCCCTCATGAGATTAAAATGATCAGTTACATAGAGAGGTTGACATCCTTGGGTTTCATAATGGACAATGAATTGGCCATTGACTTGGTCTAGTAGTCGCTGCTTGATTTATATTCATAGTTCATCATGAACTATGATATCAACGGGAAGAAAAAGTCAATGTTACTCTTGAATATACTTCGAACTGCGAAGCATGATATCCAGAAAACTGCTGTTACTTTTGATTGATGCTAAAACATGCAAAGGTAAAGGTAAGGATAAGGCTTGCTCCAAGCCTAAGCCCAAACCTCAACAATAAATTTCTATTACTTCACAACGAATTGGTGGTGTGAGAAAAAAAAAAACTGGTTGTCTACTTTTTAGTAAGTCCCACCATGGAAAAGACATTGCAAGGTTTTACCTAGAGAGTAAATCAAGAATGGTTATTCATTGCGGTTCGACTATTTATGGCGCTTTGAATAATAAATGGCTTTCTTAACACTATTCTGGTGCTATGAATGACTGAATTATTTTCTTTATATACAAATATACAAAGTTTTTAAAACCGGATCAGAATAAAAACTGTTTTAAGTACTAGTTTCGGTCGAACCGGTCGGACCGTTTGGACCGGTCGGTTCGACCGGAATTTTAGTTATATATAATAATCTAAAAAAATTATATTTAATCATATGTATTTTACATACTAAATTTTATGTTATGTATACTTTTCATAATTAACAAAATATATGAATTATTAAACATTAATTTAATAAGTAATAAAACTTATTTTTATCAGCAGACTAAATGAAGTTTAGCAACATAAGGGCACATGAGTTCAGTGAGAAGTTAGACAAGTGACCTGACATCAATCTCCTTCATTAAGATCTAGGGGTTTTGTTAGCCAACTGATGTGAGTTATTTACTCTTCCCCTAGACCATTCAAAATAAATAAACAAATATGAAAAGTACAAGTTTTAATAGTTGCCTAAGTTCCTTCTTATTGAACTTGAGGTCATCGGATATGTGCTGTGTGGTGAAAGTTTATTGTATGAATGGCCCTGCTTTATATGTTGGATCCCTTGGGTTTCTCTTAGCAAGAATAGATTGGGTTTGAATTGTTCAATGTGATAAAGGATATCTGAGGACTGAGTAACCTTTAGATTCTTGGGAAGAATGTAGAAAAGGAAAGCACATAAAATAACCTTAAGCTTTTCTTATAACCAGTGCAGTTCCTTTATTTATTTTACTGCCGATTGAAGGAGAAATGGTTAAGATTGTAAAGGGTCAGCTGAAATATGTCAATATTTTTTTAAATGTTTTCCCATCAAAATCTATTTTCATAATAATAGCAGCTTGAACAATTCAGTCTCCCTTCAATGCAATTGGCTGAAGAAGAGATTCATTTTAAGAACTTGATAAAAATGGTGGCAGTGTTGTTTATTAAACATTAATTAACAGTCAACGGAGCTTGCTCCTTTGCGTGCACAGCAAGGAGGAAGAAAGCAGAAAGGAATAAAACTTTTATTTTATATGCAAAACTTTGAACCGGAAACAGCCTAAACCGGGTTGGACCGCGGTTCAGGTGCCAACCGACAGTTCGATCGCAGTCCAACCCGATTTTTAAGCTAAAACAGTTCTGTCTTCTACAGTGCTCATCTACAGTACCAGTTCACGGTCCAGCCGGTTAGACCAGCCAGTCCGGTCCGGTTTTTCAATCCTTGCAAATATACAAAAGAAAATCAAATTTTTATTTTTCTTTAGATAATTGGATTACCAAATCTTAACACTGTTCTGTTGAAGGACAATACATTTGTCATTTTATATCATTTTCCATATTTTTTGGCTGGAGAATATTACAAACTTCTGAAAATTGTTTCTATGTCCAGATTGTTTCCTGGGTTTAGGGCAATGTCTTGATATTTTTATTAGCCTAAATTTCAATCTAAAGAAAGCAAATTACATGCAAGCATTCTATGCAACTTATTGCAACTCAAAATTTTATTTTACTCTTAAGCCTCATATAGCATCCCCACCTGAATGCGCTGCTGTAATGGCACGCCAAGGGCAGGCAATGCTGATCTACAATTACTGTGCATTACTTCGTAAAAAGTCAGCATAATTCTATCAAACCATCCACAATTATTCCCTATGTAAAACCTTGTCTTTCCTCGAATATGGACCACACCAGAAAGCTTTGCCTCCTCTAGATCAGAAATGTCTTCCTCAATTTCCATAGGATTACATGATATACACCCCGAAAATTTTTGTATATGCTCCTTCAAGGAATCAGTAACTTGATTTACAAATTCATCACCTTCAAGATTTAGGAAATCGGCATAGCCATACTGAATAACACATCCATAAACTCCTTTAAGGCCTAGTCTATTGACAACAATTCTCTGTCCTGGAGCAACCTTCGGAACCAATAAGTACCGGAGAGTTGTAAAAATGGTAACATTGTGAAGAGATCTTATATTTTTTATGTAATGCCCAAGGATAGGAGTCAACCCATCTTGAATCTTGGTGTAAAAGAAGCACAATCCAGGAACCCTTTGAAGACCTGGATCAGATAACATAATTCCTAGTCTTTCCAAGTTAATCCTGTGAGTTAATTCATATTCTATCTTTCTTTGCCTCCCATAGAACCATCCAAACATAATAAAGGCTAGAATAAAAGATATGGCAAAAGGGATCCATCCACCCTCACGAAATTTCGTGAAAACAGCAGTCACATAAACTCCTTCCATTGTGAAAAACACCAAGAAGTAAAGTGCAACCAGGATTGTTGGAGTTCTCCAAATCATAATCATGACAAGTGTCAATAATAAGGTGGTGATGAGCATGACTAAGCTAACAACAACACCTGCAAGAAAGGTTTCAAATTAGTGAACCTTAGGCCCATATGAAATGCAACAGAATGGATTAAATGCAAATAAAGTTGCAAACAAAAACCCCAAAAAGTGTGCTCCGGTTAAAACAAATCTCAGCATATGAAAAAACATTGTGATTTTGCTTATTATTTTCACACAATTATGTCGAATTAAATGCATCAGAAAGTGATAATACCTTTTACATCATTGTAAAATATTGTTATATTCTTCATAGCCGATTATGGCATAGAAGTTACAATCACAGATTTCCTTAATTGGCTACTACTATGAGCTCAATTTTTTGCCAGAACTTACTGTTATTAAGATGTAATGATATCAGAAGTAGCAGAACGTTAACTAATTATTAAACATTATCTGCTATAACTAAGTAAAAAATAATGATAAGCAATTTTGCAATTTAAACAAAAAGAAAAATGCTGATATTAGTTTAACATACCAAAAGCATTTCCGATATCTTTTCCATCTCCGAAGACAAGTATAACAACAACACAAAGAACCATAAGGATGTAATTGATTTCTGGAGAGTAGACCTCTCCCTCCTTTCCGGAAGATGTATGCACCACCTTGACTCGAGGAAAATAGTCCAGCACTACAGACTGCTTGATGACAGAAAAGGTGGCTGATATTAATGATTGGCTGGCAACAATAGCAGCCAATGTGGCTATGATAAAAATAGGCCAGTAGATTGCTTCTGGTATAAACTTATAGAATCCATCATCGTGATTGCTGGGGTGCCTGATCAGGTATGCTGTCTGCCCCCCATATGTCAGAACAAGTGACGGATATATTGTAAACAGAAAAGCTGTCTGTTAAAATAAGGCATGGAAGAGGTGTGAGAAAGCCATCATATAAACAGACAAAGAAGACTAAGCGATAAAATTTACTCGAATGGAACTCCTGTTGAAATGACCAAGATCCGCAAATAATGCTTCAGAACCTGTAATACATGGGGTAACATCAGCATAAAGAATGCCTCTTTCGGTTCTTATAAATCGAAAGGAAAAAAAATGTCTCATGATGCAAATATGCAACAAAATGCCTGAGCTTCAGCCACCAATTTGAAATAAGCAGGAGATGCAAACAGGTGACAGTATTCAACAATAAGTTCAAGTTATTTGGAACATAAATCTTCAAGTTCCCTTGTAGTTTGCACTTGTCATATTAAAAGAAAAAAGATACTACTTCAGAGTTGCAGAAAAAAAGGTGGACTCTACGTTGAAGACCATTTCAGGCCTCATTGTGTTGTCTACCTGAGAGTATGAATGGCAACATAACAAAACTAGTCTAAAGATGTAATGGTACTAATCTCTCTTCACTCCTTTTAGCTCCCTCTGTATCTAATGAAAATTCAGGAACATGCTGCCATTATTATATAAAAGTCATAATTTGTAGTGCTTTTCCTTTTTTATAAATCCAATCCCGTAATCATAAAAAAAAAAAGAAGCTCATGACAACACTAAACACTTCTATAATAAGTTTTCCAAAGCCGTAATTAAATGTATATCAAAAGTCTAGCTAGTAAATACAGAAAAAAAAAAAAAGGGTATGGAAATTATTCAGATATAATATGATAAATAGTATAAAATACGTTTATTATAAAATTTAGATGCGGAAAAGATATAAAACATGTATATACGGGTTTAATACAGCACATCATCAATAATACGTTTTAAAAAATATAAAAATATTAATAATAATTTTAATACTTTTTATAGATCTTTGTTGGGAACCTAATCACTAGAGTTTATCACCGCAGGCCCAAAGGAAACATTACAGAAGGCAGCCCAGGAAAGAATGACCCAGCTGAGTACAGAGAAGAAGACCAAATGAAAGAAGGCAGCCCAGGAAAGAATGACCCAGCTGAGTACAGAAAAGAAGACCAAATGAATGAGGGCAGTCTGGACAAAGCACCCAGGCAGCTGAATTAATTGAAGCCTCCTTTCCAGAATTCTACAGTGGTGGGGTCCAGTGATGGTTAGGGGGCAGCACATAAAATGGGGAAATGCAGGAATGAGAGCAGATTATGTTGGATGAAGTTTGAGTAGCAGAAAAGGATTTGGAGAGGGCTGACTCTCGGAACTCAGCATTCCCTAGCTTTTATTTTATTTTCTGTTATTGTTTTGGTGGTTGTTTTGTGAGAATCTTGCTGGAATTGTTGATGAATTGTTGTTGCATTTGATTTTGTGGATTGGAGCAATATTACTGGAACATTATTTCACCATGGAAATGGAAATGAAATAGAAAACTTGCTTGAATTTTATTCAAATAGAATGCTGTCAAATTACATTTATATGTTACATGTGAATGAATATGGAGAATAAATCAAATAGTTCTTCCTTTGCTTGGCTGTGAACAAATGCTTGTGAGATTAGTTAGTTGAGTTGATGCTGGAGAGATTGTTGTGTTAAATCATTGTTGGAGAAAATTCTGGAACCTTGAGACTGCAGGAGGAGGCTGTTTCTGGAAAACTTGCTGGAGGAGCTGCTGTGGAGCTGCTGGAACCTTTAGTTAGCTGGAAATCTTGGCCATTTTTCCAGGTCTGTATCAACTTGGTATCAGAGCGACGAACCGGGTAATGGTAACGACAAGAATGGAAGGGAGAGTTGAGGAGTTAGAGAAGTATTACAAAGACTTGGCGGAGAAGGTGGCGACAATGGATGAGAAGTTAGGGCATTCAGAAGCTCAAGCAACCTCACGGCTTGAAAAAATAGATGAAAACTTGTATGAGATACGGCAGTTATTGTCGAAAAATTTAAAGGGAAAAGAAACTGAAACAGGGCCGACCACCACTGCCACCCATTCGCATGCACCACTTCCACCGGATCCGCGCGCTGTTGTGGAAGAAAATTTTGGTCCGACCGTACCACCCCCACCACCACTATTTCCTGGAGTAGCTTACGGAGAGGCTTCCAGGAACAACTACAGGCCACACCTTGGCCATGCAGAACACTGGAACCGACGGGACCATTATCACAGGAGGATGGAGCTCCCCTTGTTTAACGGTGGGGACCCATGGGGTTGGATCGCCAAGGCGGAGCGATATTTTCAGATGAACGGGATGGATGAAAGGGAACGATTGCCGGCGGTGATTCTGTGTTTCGAAGGCGAGGCTTTGAGCTGGTGGCAATTTAGGGAGTTATGGCAGCCGTTCAGAGAATGGAGGGAGTTGAAGGAGGAGCTACTTCTCCGTTTCGGGTCGACGCAAAACCGGACGCCCTATGAACAAATCATTCTCCATCGGCAGACGGGGACGATAGCAGATTACAGAGCACGCTTTGAGCAACTTGTGGCCATGTTGCCGACGGTCTCCATTGAGTGGCTGAAGGGCGCCTTCATGGCGGGGTTGAGCCCCCGAATTCAAGCTGAGCTGCGGCTGTTAGCACCGACGGACCTTCGTTCGCTGATGCAGATGGCGGCGGACGTAGAACAACGTGACTGGGCGTTATATGGCATGGGAGGAAATGCGGGTAAAGCAGAAGCTATCCAACCGGGTCAAGCCAACTCCTTTCTCAGCGCACCAACGGGCTTCTATCTGCACCCACCCTGTCCAGGCCCAACTTCACACAACCCCAACCAGAGTCCACAGCCTGATTGGGCCGAAACCAACCCCCCACACTCAAGCCCAAACCAATCACATTACCCAGCCTACCCACCAACAGCCCAAGCCCTCTCTCATTTCCCAGCACCCAGCCCACCTCCGTTACAGGCCAGCCCTTTACCCAATATAAGCAACCCGACCCGCTCATCTTACCCCCCCAATACCACTGCCCCGACCCGTATCCCTTATTCAAATTTTCCCCAATCCCAAGCTTCCACTCCAACGAATATCTCCACCCCTTCTCCCTCAACCTCCAGTTTTCCACCACCGACGACCGCACCTACCCATTCAGCCACCTCAGCATTACTACCACCATCCTCCTTACCTGCCGTCCATCCAAAATCACCGTCCCATGGTTCCGATAACTCCAGTTTCTCAGCTCCCCCACCAGCCACACACCCTTCACCCATTTCCAGTAGGCGGCCACCTCCGCCTCACTTTCCTCGTCGACTCTCTCAGCCCGAAATACAGGCCAGGATCGCTCAGGGACTGTGTTTCAAGTGCGGTGACAAGTACAGCTTCAACCATCAATGCCGATTCCGACAACTTCGGCTGATGCTTTGTGAAGACGGTGAAGAACAGTCGACAGAGCCAACGGCCGCAGCACCAGAGCCTCCGCACCATGAGGGGCAGGATATTGAGTTGTCGAGCCACTCGGTGGCAGGTATTAACTCCCCTCGCTCAATGAAGTTGCTGGGCAAAATTTCCGGGACTGATGTAGTAGTATTGGTCGACTCCGGCGCCACTCACAGCTTCCTCTCTCAACAAGTAGTCAATAATTTAGCTCTCCAGATACACCAAAAAGCATTCTCAGTTACTGTTGGAAACGGACAGAGCATCAAGGGAGGCGGCGTTTGCAGAGCAGTTAAACTACACGTGGGCTCCATTCATTTCCTTCAGGATTTCTATGTCTTCCAGCTTGGTAATGTGGATGTAATTCTTGGAATGGATTGGCTGTCTACGTTAGGAATCGTCCACAGTGACTGGCAATCATTAACTATGTGGTTTAATTGGAATGGCCAGCAAGTATCTCTCCAGGGGGACCCCTCCTTAACTATCAGAGAAACTTCTCTCCGTGGGTTCTGTAAAACCTTAAAATCAAGCAGCCTTGTCTACTGGATCGAACTCACTCATACTGTGATGGAGGACAGCAGTCCAGAACAGCCCGAAATTACTGCAGTTTTGCAACACTTCCACCATGTATTCGAGGAACCTTCAGGTCTCCCTCCTCGACGGACTCGTGATCATGCTATACGGCTAGTGGAGGGCGCCATTCCACCCAACATTCGCCCTTACCGCTATCCGCATCATCAGAAAAATGAAGTGGAAAGGCAGATCCAAGACATGTTGACGGCAGGCATCATCCGCCCAAGTATCAGCCCTTTCTCCAGCCCGGTTCTGCTGGTTCAGAAAAAAGATGGAGGTTGGCGTTTTTGTGTTGATTACAGAGCCCTCAACAAACTCACGGTACCAGATAAGTTTCCTATCCCAGTTATTGATGAATTGTTAGATGAATTATCTGGCGCCACCTTCTTTAGTAAATTAGATTTGAAGTCTGGATATCATCAGATTAGGATTGTTGACCATGATATTGAGAAAACAGCTTTTCGGACCCATAATGGACATTACGAGTTCTTAGTAATGCCCTTTGGTTTGTCTAATGCACCGGCCACTTTCCAAGCCTTAATGAATACGGTTTTTCGTGACCACTTACGTCGTTTCATATTGGTGTTCTTTGATGATATATTGATTTACAGTCGAGACCTTGCAGATCACCTTGAGCACTTGGATACAGCATTGACCTTGCTTTCAGAACACCACTTGGTTTTAAATAGGAAAAAATGCTCCTTTGCCGTGCCACAGCTTGAATATTTGGGCCACATTATTTCTGCCTCAGGAGTTGCTGCTGACCCAAAAAAAATTCAATGTATGGTTGATTGGCCACGTCCCAGAGATATTACTGAGCTTCGAGGATTTCTGGGTCTCACAGGGTACTATCGCCGATTCGTTCGCAACTATGGGCGAATCGCCGCACCTCTCACTCAACTCTTGAAAAAGAATTCCTTTTTGTGGTCGGATGAAGCTACGCATGCCTTTGAGACTCTTAAGAAGACTATGACTACGGTTCCAGTTTTAGCAATGCCAGATTTTACTCAACCATTTATTGTGGAGACAGATGCATCGGCTACAGGTATCGGGGCGGTTCTTATGCAAGGTGGCAGGCCCATTTCCTTCATGAGTCAAGCTTTATCTCCAAGGAGTCAAGCAAAATCTATCTATGAGCGGGAGTTAATGGCTATAGTCTTGGCTTTACAGAAATGGCGACATTATTTATTGGGGAAACACTTCATAGTACGAACCGACCAAAAGAGCCTCAAATATTTGATGGAGCAAACAATTGTGAGTGGTGACCAACAACGTTGGGTGATGAAATTGTTGGGATTTGATTTTGAGATTCAGTATCGCTCGGGGGTCGAAAACAAAGCTGCAGATGCCCTTTCCAGATTACCTATTTGCACTAACCTAGCCACTCTCTCTACTAGTTCATGGGTTGAGGGTGATATTGTGGCCGAGGAGGTTCAGTCTGATCACCATTATCGAGGACTTATTCAAGATTTACTTCGGGACCCAAACAGCCATGCCAATTTTGTATTGAAAAATGGGATTCTTTTTTATAAAGGGAGATTGGTGCTTGTTTCCCATTCCACGGTTCTTCCGGCTGTTTTGTCTGAGTTTCATGCTTCCCCTTTTGGTGGACATTCGGGGTTCTTCCGCACTTATAAAAGGATTACAGCGGTTTTCTTCTGGATTGGGATGAAAAAGTCTATTAAGGACTTCGTGGCTAGTTGTGAAGTTTGTCAAAGGAGTAAATATCAAGCTATGAGCCCAGCTGGATTGTTGCAACCCTTGCCAATCCCCGATAAAGTTTGGGACGACATTACCATGGATTTTATTGGAGGCCTACCCCGAACGAGTCAAGGCGACACTATCCTCGTCATAGTTGACCGATTGACCAAGTACTCTCATTTCTTGTTGCTATTGCATCCGTATACTGCCAAGGATGTGGCTGAGTTATTTGGGAGGGACATTGTTCGTCTTCATGGGTACCCTCGCTCCATCATCTCCGATCGAGACCGACTTTTCATGAGTCATTTTTGGACCGAGTTATTTCGTGTTATGGGGACCGTTTTGAAGTTTAGTACTGCTTATCATCCCCAAACCGATGGTCAAACCGAGGTCCTTAACCGTAGCCTTGAGACTTATCTACGTTGTTTTTGTGTTCAACGGCCCCGTAGTTGGACCAAATGGCTCCCTTGGGCGGAATATTGGTACAATACTTCCTTCCATAGCTCCATTGGCATGACCCCCTTCAAAGCTTTGTATGGGCGCGACCCTCCAACATTACTTAGGTGGGGTTCCATGGCATCCAAAATTGATGACGTGGGCGTTTTGTTACAACAAAGGGATGCTATTTTGAATGAGCTTAAAGACCACCTCCATCGTGCCCAACAACGCATGAAAAGACAAGCCGACTTGAAGAGAAGAGAAGTCCAATTTGAGGTGGGTGATAAGGTATTCCTCAAGCTACAACCTTATCGTTTTAAAAATTTGGCTAAACGACCCAATGAGAAGCTAAGCCCTCGGTTTTATGGGCCTTATGACATTCTTGAGAGGATTGGCGCGGTTGCATATCGTTTGCTTTTACCACCGGGTACCAAAATTCACCCCGTTTTCCATGTATCTCAGCTCAAGAAGATGGTTGGGACTGAAATTCAATCCCAACCATTGCCCTCCTGCCTCACGGATGATTTAGAGCTCCAATTGCAACCGGAAGCCTTGTTGGAAACACGTTTTGCTAAGAATGGCAGCCTGGAAGTCCTTCTCAAATGGCAGCACCTTCCTCCATGTGAAAACTCTTGGGAAGACTATAAAGAGGTCCAGGAGCAGTTTCCTTCTTTTCACCTTGAGGACAAGGTGAGACTCTTAGGGGGGGGTATTGTTGGGAACCTAATCACTAGAGTTTATCACCGCAGGCCCAAAGGAAACATTACAGAAGGCAGCCCAGGAAAGAATGACCCAGCTGAGTACAGAGAAGAAGACCAAATGAAAGAAGGCAGCCCAGGAAAGAATGACCCAGCTGAGTACAGAAAAGAAGACCAAATGAATGAGGGCAGTCTGGACAAAGCACCCAGGCAGCTGAATTAATTGAAGCCTCCTTTCCAGAATTCTACAGTGGTGGGGTCCAGTGATGGTTAGGGGGCAGCACATAAAATGGGGAAATGCAGGAATGAGAGCAGATTATGTTGGATGAAGTTTGAGTAGCAGAAAAGGATTTGGAGAGGGCTGACTCTCGGAACTCAGCATTCCCTAGCTTTTATTTTATTTTCTGTTATTGTTTTGGTGGTTGTTTTGTGAGAATCTTGCTGGAATTGTTGATGAATTGTTGTTGCATTTGATTTTGTGGATTGGAGCAATATTACTGGAACATTATTTCACCATGGAAATGGAAATGAAATAGAAAACTTGCTTGAATTTTATTCAAATAGAATGCTGTCAAATTACATTTATATGTTACATGTGAATGAATATGGAGAATAAATCAAATAGTTCTTCCTTTGCTTGGCTGTGAACAAATGCTTGTGAGATTAGTTAGTTGAGTTGATGCTGGAGAGATTGTTGTGTTAAATCATTGTTGGAGAAAATTCTGGAACCTTGAGACTGCAGGAGGAGGCTGTTTCTGGAAAACTTGCTGGAGGAGCTGCTGTGGAGCTGCTGGAACCTTTAGTTAGCTGGAAATCTTGGCCATTTTTCCAGGTCTGTATCAATCTTCTAGTTAACAATAAACTATCTTATTGAGTATTAAACCTAATATAACATAATATATAATCATGATTCAATTATTACCAACAATTATCGGAAGAGGTTAGGGATTTGGATAACAATAAATCAGTTTTTTATTTTATATAGTTATAACATTATAACAATTAACTGAAAATGCAAAGGATATTTTCGTACTATAAAAAATTCATAAAAAAGAAAAAAGTAAAAGATAATAAAAATACACGTTTAATAGGTTTTTGGTTCAAAAATTCGGAACAGCATGTTTAAAACGCAAAATAAACAGGAATGCGAATTAAATGCAAATAATACGCGTTTTTGCTGACTAGGATTACAAATGCTAAAAGCTTTTGTATTCTCAAACAAATGATTTGTGTAATGGCAAGTACCAAGCAAACTACAACAGAGTCAAACTTCTATTTGACGACTGTACATAAGTTGAATCAGAAACTCACCAGTGATGCAGAGGACAATTCCACCAAGCAACCGCCAGCCTTCCTTTCCATTTCTCGAGAAGAAATGGACAATATAGTAAGGTGATAAAGCTTTGATTATGCTAGGGTAATGGTGTATAATTCTATAAATTCCTACAAGTGGAGTACTAAAGGTCCATGCACCCATGATGGGGGAGAAAAGGAAGCTCACACGAGAGGTGCCAAACCTCTGCAGCAGGAACAGAACAATTAGAACTGCTGCAGAAAGAGATTCAACCAAAGCTGAAAAATCATGAGAGTACATAAGTTGGATTTCTGTAAGACTCATGCTTTTGATCAAGTAAAAACAATGTGGAGCAATGCTTACATTTACTGACAGAAGGAAACAGTGTTCTTAATCCATCCATTGCAGATAACACTGTCAATAAATTTATAAAATTAAAAGAATAAAATTCAATTTATATTGCCCAGGGAAACAAAACATCAGAACATAAAACAGTAAATAACAAAGATAAGATCATGCCAACAAAACCTGAGATTGCAGGCGTAAGTATACCATCTCCAATCAGCATGCACATGCCTAACATAGCAAGGAAAAGCAATATCCTCCTGGCTACAATACTTTCTTCAAAAAACTTGCCCAGCTTACTTTTAGTTCCGATGCCCTCTTGCAAACCAGAGCGTGAAATACTTATGTTGGAAGCTACACTTTGGGAAGAAAGAAATCCAACATTCATATTCCTACAAAGTAGAGAGTACAAGGCAAACGTTCCACCTGCAACAAATCAGTTATCTGTAGAAGTCAGAAATCCAAGCAATAATTTATTTTACAAAAAAATGAAAAACAAAATATATATACATGAGCAACAATAATTCCAATATGTTATTTTTTCAGAAGTTGGGTTCATATTATGAAGAAAACAAAATGTTCAATACATTAGTGAAGGACATTTGAACAGACTAGCAACCAAACAGGAACCCCAATTAACGGATAAAATGAGAGTATCCAAAGTGCCTTTTTGAGGAACTATTAGCCTATTAGAACTAAAAGTTAAAGCAAAACACTCAAAAAAATTAATAAATTGCATCCCATAATATTATATACTTCAAGTTCCAATAAGATCATTTAAAATCTTCAAGCATCTCTCACTTTTCACTTCTCAAAGTAACTTATACCAGTGTTGATACATACACCCATCAGTATGTATCCTTTTGGATTCTTATTCAAGTAATGAGACGTGTATCACCAGCACAGTTAATAAATGCTAAAATTTTGTTTCTGAGTTTGAACTGCTGCAGAAATGGTCAACCACATGATATATAAACATTGCTACAACACAATGACGAAAGGTCAAAGCATACGGGTCTAAAAGGACTGCAGCAAAGATACAGGTAAAAGATATTATAGGATTTGACACTCTAGAACACCTAAACAATGCTTCCCTGATTTTGAATATTGAGACATAAAACTGCATATTGCATCATATGGAATTGCACAACAAACTTCCAAGTTCAAAGAATATGGATTGTATGATAAACATATAGATAAGACCACTATTTTTTGTGTCCTTTTTCCTTTCCACTTCTTCAACTCCAAGCAACATATGTCCGTGCTTAGTCATCAAAGCACAACTAATATAGATCCAATGAGCTCAATTTCAAGGAGTAGGAAATACAGCCTAACCATATTCATTTCTTTCATTTTATCGGGTGAAGATATAATAATGAAAGAAATCTCTAATCAATTCCTTAATGCAGCTATGAGCAATGTGAATATAAATTTTTAAGATCTTTTACTTTCTTAAAAGGCACAGCATATGTAATCCACCACCACAACAAAAAATAAATAAATAAATAAGACCTCAAACTCCACCATTTCTTCCCCAAAATCCTCAACAGAAATATCGGTTTAAGTGCAAAAAGCAAATTTCTTATACTGTAAACATTTTAGCAAAAGAATCAGTTAATTAAAAAGACAAATAACAGCAGGAACAGAAAATTGAACATAGGCTCACCTCTCAATCCCTGTTTGCATAACTCAATATTCAATAATGTCTCCATGTCCAAGTATTGCTTGCCATTAAGTATCTTTCAAGTCATGTATACATTCTGTCTTCAAAAAATAAAATAACAAATATTTCTCTGGTTTTCCTCTTTTTTTTATTTTTTAAGTGCAACAATTATATATCAAACAGTATTTGAGATTCTACATACAACCACAAGTCTACACTTTTTGACCCACATTTGAAATTCCGAGGAAAAGATACTATAGTAGATTCTCAGACATAAAATTGCATATTGCATCATATGGAATTGCACTACAAACTTCCAAGTTCAAAGAATATGGATTGTAAAATAAAACATATAGAGAACCACTATCCTTTGTGTACTTTTTCCTTTCCGCTTCTCAAACACTAAGCAACACATGTCCATGGTTAATCTCAAAGCACAACTAATATAGATCCAATGAGCTCAATTTCAAGGATTAGGAAATACAGCCTAACCATATTCATTTCTTTCATTCTATCAGGTGAAGATATAATAATAAAAGAAATCTCTAATCAACTCCTTAATGCAGCTATAAGCAATGTGAACATAGATTTTTAAGATCTTCTACTTTCTTAAAAGGCGCAGCATATGTGATCCACCACAACAAAATAAATAAATAAGACCTCAAACTCCACCATTTCTTCTCCAAAATCCTTAACAGACATATGGGTTTAAGTGCAAAAGGCAAATCTTTTATACTGTAAACATTTTAGCAAAAGAATCAGTTGAATAAAAAGACAAATAACAACAGGAATAGAACTAAATTAAGAAGATTAATCAATTAAGCCATTTCAAAATACCCATCTGGGCTCAATTTAAAGAAAGACCTAGAAAGTAAGTACCGTTAAAAAGCTGATAACTTAAACAAAGAATCTATATAGAAAACAGCACCTTCTCCTTGATCATCAGCTTTTATAGCTATGCTGGCATACTTAACAACACCAATAAGCGTAAGAGTCCAAAACACGATACTATAAATCCCCAAGTAGTCTTCTTCAGTTGGAAACTTCAATGGCATTGACGGATACATGTAAAGTGGTGAAGTCACAAGCCCTCCAAACACAACTCCAAGTGTCTTGTATGCAAGCACCAGGTTCTCCCATTTACCTTTCTGCTCATTCAATAAATTCTTCTAATTAAATTAACTTTAAACTCAATTCAACTGAACAAAAAAGAAAAATTACCCTAAAACAGAACTTTCAAATACCCCAGAACTGAAATGGAATATAAAAATCAAAAGTTTCAAAAATATAACTCTAACCTATCAAAGAAAACAACTGAAAAGCGAGAACCGACACTTGCATTTTCAAAGACAAAAAGAAAAAGAAGTGACAAAACACAAACCGTTTCTTCTGAAGAAGGATTGAGAGGGTTAGCATTACGAGAGTAAGGGAGATGAAGATAGCCGTTTGTTGAAGACTCAATCACCACCTCCGAGAGAGTCGGATGTGACTCACGTTGGCCGAGTTGTTGTTCCATAACTTTGCCTCACTTTTGTTACCGGAGACTTGGGATGTTCGTGCTCGATACTAGACAGACGAGATAGCGTGGGATTTGACCGTTTGAGTGATGGAAATTACGGTCAAAGGTCTATTTCCCATGTAAAAACAAATACATATTCATATAGATTTAAAATTTTAAACAGTTATTATAAATCAATTTTTATTATAATTTTTTATTATAATTATGAGTAAAATTATCATTTTAGTAATAATATAAAAAAATATATAATTTTATCTCATTTTTCTTCATGTTTTAAAAACTAACAATTTCAACTCTACATAAATATTTCTAATTTTTAAAAGTGTCTATTTTTTCTTACCCTTTTTTTTTCTCCTCTCTTCAACCACCATCCTTCTCTAGCGACTCCTCCTGTTTCGTTTATTCGGTCGATCGTCTCTCACCATAGAAATGATTGGCGAACGCACGATGTGCAACAAAGAGACATAAGTAGAGATCTCTTCATCTCTTCGTTGAGACAAAGAGATCTCCAAGACATCACACGATGAATCCGATAGAAGAGAAATCATGTCACGTCATCGTGGTGGGAGAGGAGCAAAGGTCAATGTCGACTCAATCGACAAAGAGAAAAGTTGCCAGATTTTTGAGTAATTTCAAGTTGAAGAGGAAGGTTAAACTGAATTTTAAAAAATTCAAGGTGACAAAAATGAGAAAAAGATGGAAACCCTAGGCTCATGGGAGAAAATATAACTTTTTAAAGTAAAAAAATTTAGACAAAAGTTAAGTTGTTAGTTTTTAAAACCTAGGGAGAAAATTAATGAATTTTATATATTTTTAATATTATTGTTAAAATAACGATTTTACCTTCTATCTTAACTAAAAATTTTAATATAAATTATTTTCTAAGTGAATATTTTTTATTTTTGAAATCTTATAAATTATTTTTATATTTTAATTAAAACTTGGATGGAAAATAGTCCTTAGACTTGAAAATTAGTTATCTTTTTTCGTGTATAAAATTCTGTGTACCCAATTCACTTTTTTTGTCTGGAACACTTTTATGAGCAAAATTTCTAATTTAATACCAAAATGATATTTTAACTTTTTTAATTTAAATCTTAAACAAATCTTGTATTAAGAAAATGAACATTACAATCGATGATCGAAGTTCATCATGTACATATATATATATATATATATATATATATATATATATATATATATATATAAATTTAAAATTTTATTTATTTATTAATTGTGTTTTAATTTGATATTTTATTATATTAGGTCATATGATATTTAATTATGTAGGGTAAATTAATATTTACTATATAGGAATAAATTGATTTGTATTAAAAAAATTTTTGATAGTATATTTTATATTTTTAATTATATAATTTTTTGTATAATTAGTTACTGTATATAAAAATACTTTGGAATTGGTGTAATGAATATTTACTATAGAGGGTATAAATTGGTATTTTATCATGTAAAGATAACACTTACCAAATTTTGTATCAAATTATTTTAAGATTTTTTTTTTAATTTTAAGTTACAATACATAGAAAAACTTCAAAATTTGTGTAATGTATATTTACCATGTGAAGGATAAAATAATATTTTCATCATGTGGGGGTAAATTGATATTTTATCATATGGAGTAAATTAATGTTGTACCATACCACGTGTAAATTGATAGGCAAACCCTAAAACGGTAACACCCTTCTTTAAATACATATTTCTGCATACATTATGACCCAAAAAGACGTATGCAAAATGACCTCACAATTCATACAACATATAATAAAGCATGCTAATAAACGCTTAAACTTAAATTGCATTCAAAAATGTGTAATAAATAACTTTAGCTACGAATATTGAAAAAAATTTCATAAATGTTATGTCTAAAATTCAAACTTTTTAACAAGTGCATAAATATTAATTGTAAAGTCTCAACTGAAATCTAACAAAACTGAAAATGACAAATTTGTCCTTTACCCTAATGTAACTGCTTGAATTGGACTGCTGGCTCTCTTGCATGCCCCTCTACTCACTTCTACCTGCAAAACCATAAAAATGAATGCATTAGTGAAAAACACTTAATAAGTAGATACCTCTCAACATCTTGCACAAAGCATAAAACTAAAACTAGCGTTCCACTACTGAATCTCTATATGGTTAAAGCAGAGGTTTCCAACATTCTTCTATGTCCATCCGTCTAGTCTCAACACCCTTATGCCCTATATACATAGGTCATCCCATATAAGCTACTAAGGTCTAAGTTGATCTTGGCATATTTAATGCTTTAGTGAAAGCAATTGACATCTCAAATGTCTAATATGACATCTTACACACCTGTCAATCAAACTATCGGACTAACTAGCTATGATACCCTAGTCATATGGGGAAACTAGTCACAATCCCTTCCTTACTATATATGCATAACTATAAGACTACTAATTGAAAATCATCCTTAGATGGCCTCTACCTCAGGTATATATGTGATGCATCCCATTGACCATTTGAAGAATTAGCTGAAAAGCCATAATCTCTTACTATGCATACTTGACTTGAACTAAACTATTTAGCTAATGTGTCTTGGTATTAAGTGCATAATGCATCTCATAGATATCTATCTTTCGAATAGCATATTGTTTTCACATATCTCGTCTTACACATACAATTGGTGGTTATCTAGGTATACTCCACTTCCCTTGACTTTTCCTATTTTTGACCTAAATTTGACTCAGTTAGGGTTCATATTGTCTTCCACACAATCGAGCACCTCTACTTAGGCTAACTATCTTAACTAGATTTACTGAATCTTTTCTATTCTCTTTTTTTTCTTTTCCTCTTTTTACACATAACCTAGAGCTAAAATAGTCTTTTCATTTCTTGGAATACATGGGTGTGTCTTAACCTTGCATCGTTATGTTCCTGATGTCACACGCACACGAGTGTGTTGCAATCTTACATCCTCATGTTTACTCTTATACATGAAAATGCTTTCTAGCCCTACATAGGCATCCACTTTTAGAGAAGTCAAACATGAGCATGTGTCTATACCATACGATCATGTGAGTTTCTCTTCAGAATGACCGTGTTGCAACATTTAACTCATTTTTCATAAAAAGATACACGAGTGTATGGGTTGACACATATGATTGTGTGTCATAATCTATAAATCATTTTACCAACTGGTTTCTACAAATTTTGGCAATCTAAATGCAAACCAAAGGTCCTACTTCATGTTAAACACACCCTAGGTGCTCTTAAACATGTTTCTGACAAGACATAACCATTAAACATATCTAAATTCGTAGATCATCAAATTATTATCTAAAAAATCCTTAAGCAATATCATCAATATAAATGTATACTTCATCAATCTCTATATATTTCACATATGCTTAATCATGTATTAAATGTTGTATGATTTATCCATGCTTATAGTCCAGTATAACGACTATAAACGTACTAATCATCTTATGGCATGATCAATGAGAAAACCAAACCAAAAAGCCACCATACTTGGATTCTGATGACATACTATTCTTCACGTGGTTATGGTGATTTCGGTGACTAAAAGTTCCTTTTTATGTCCACGGTTCTCAACTCTCTTATCTTTTTCTATGTTTAGTGGATCTGGGTGCAAAAATAATAACATTAGGTTTTGCATTTTTTTATTTTTGCCTACCTAACACATCACACGAGCATGTAATCCTTATACATTGGCATGTATGGTGTTATTCATAAAAGGAAATTTCCGATATTGCTATGAAATTGATCTTATCTCAATTTTCAAACTTGATAACGATGCATGGTCGTGTACCTTTACACACATAGGCATGCACTTTTCTTTACTTAGCCACTTTTACATGTTCAGCATGAAATAACTTTTCTACACTTCTAAGACACGAATAGGTGTCACCTTTATGGTGCATAATTGTCCTTATTAACAACTCTTCATAACTCAACATAACTTATAATTAAGCACAAATAAAATATCAAAATGTCATTAGGCTTACGTATAGGTGTTACAAAAAGCCTAAATTCCTAAAACCCGAAAACAATATGCCTTAAAACCTTAAACCTAGTTGAATGGAATATGATTGATTAAAATCCTTATAAATATGACATTTGAGGTAGGGATTGATACAAACTGAGTCAAGCCTGAACACCTTTTGGCTCAAGTTCAACTCGATTCAAAAATAGCTCAACTTAAGTTTTTCGAGCAAAAATTAAGAAAGGTTCAAATTTATCTTGAATGAAAAATAATTTGTTTTGAGTTTGGCTTGAGTTTATGGTTTCAATCCATGGTTCAAATTTCTAGCTCGGAGTCATGGTTTAAATTTATGACTCATTGACAAAACGATATTATTTCATCTAATATTGGGTGAAACAATGCCATTTTAACAATTATTTAATATAATTTGAATCAAGTCACAAGTCAAGCTCAAACTGAATCGAGTCATCCACCTTGCTCGTAAGCTAGATTAAGTTAAAATTTCTAACTCAAGTTTGGCTCCATTTCAAAATGAGTTGAACTTCCTGACTCAAACTTGATTCGAATTCAAACTGAACAATTGTAAACCAAGTCAAATTGGCTTTTGAGCTCGAGCCAACTTAGTTTAGATCCAACCTTGATTTGAAAGATAATTCAATTGTCAAGCAAACTTCTCCATATAGAGCCAAAGCTAAATAACATTCATATAAGCATGAAACCAAGAAACATTAACAAATAACACACCAATCAACAACATACATGATCAAAATATTGATTGTCTAATTGACCTTTATAACATCCCTTCTCAGAAATACTACTGATCGAAGGAGAAATTTTACAAATTATTATCCGAAGCATCTATTTTTTAAAAAAAAAATTTTAAATGAATGCATCACTAAAAGTATTTGGAAATTATTCAAAGAAAACTGAAAATCTGGAAGCGAACAAAAAATGTATATATCCTATATGAAAACTCATCTGAAACATCTAAGATCATGGAGTAATCATATACATATCCCTAGATACAACTATGCAACAATCTGAATAGGGCCAAAAATCATCAGTATCATATGTATGTAACAAAAACCATAGGTAACCGGCCCTAACCTGGGTCTATTTTTGCTGACCTGACCTTGCCTTATAGCTACCTTGATCACCCGTACCTACAATAATGAAAGAAAAGGAAGTGAGAGATAAGAACACTTAGTAAGGGGAAAAAAAATTAAATAAACTATCTCCTTTCCTGTTCTAACTCACTCTCGGGACTCAATCTCATATCATAACCTCCATAAGAAATCGAAAGGATAATCTAGCTCATTCTTTACTATTTGGGTCATAGTTTGTCCCATTTGGTGTCTATTTGAGACTTTCTAAAAGTTGAGTATAGGGATTTGACATTTTTCTAAGCTCAAACTCTCTTTTTTTCTCTCACTATACTATTTTTGAATCTGAATTGTACTCTACTACGAGCATACTCTACTGCGAGTAGACCCTACTGTAGGTCTATGTCCTACTATAGACGTACCCTATTACGGGTGATATAGTGTAAAGTGCCCTCTCATAGTTTATAGCATGCATGCTTGTCTTATATCTTACTAATCTTGCTTCCATATAAAACTGTACATAACTCACCAGACCATACTCTTAGGATGACCCCTGAATCTTGAGCCCCAAATTCATATTCTTGCTTTTCTTTCTTTTCTTCTTTTTTTTTTTTCCTTTCTTTCCTTTCCTTTCTTTGTTTCTTTCTTTCTTTCTAAACACACATAGATACTCCAAATGGCAAAACAACATTTCTCAACTTCAAAATCATCATTTATAACATAGAACCAAGGAACCAAAAGCATAAAAGATGAAACATACCAAGGATAATATCTCTTACCTTGTTTCAAGCCAAATCTTTGCAAGTTAGCTCCTTCCTCTTTGTCTTCCTCCTCTTATCACCAAAACCACTTTAAATCAACACCAAAACACACTAACATATTCATATAATATACATCCAATATATATAAACATAGGTAAAGGGAAAAGAAAGAGATTTTTTGGTTACCAAGGCTTGCAGAGTGCTTCCTCTTATTTTCCTTCCTTATTACCCACTTTTCTTCAAAAACACAACAAAAACAAGAAGAAAATAGCCTTCTTCTGGAAGAGACAGGAGAAGATGGAAAAAAGATTAAAATGTACCTTTTTTGTCTTTTCTTTCTTTAGAGATATGGATATATATATATATATATATATATATATATATATATATATATATATATATGTATATATGTATTTAAAGCTAGAAATATCTCAAAACAAGATCAAAAGACATAAGTACCCCTGGAACATATCTGAGGGTATTATAACTCTTCCCTCTTCATAAGAATTTCGTCCTCAGAATTCACAAAAATAACTTTGGATACTTCTCTTTCATGGTCTACTCCATTTCCCAAGTGGCCTCCTTTACCTTTTGGTTTCTCCATAGGACCTTTACTAGAGGAATCTGTCAGTTTCTTAGTTGCTTAATTCTTCTGTCAAATATCTGAATCGGTCTTTCTTCATAACTGAGGTGTTCTGATAACTGAATATAATCTGTATTCACAACCTAAGAGTGATCACCAAGGCACTTCTCAAAGATGAGACATGAAATACATCATGAATCCGGTCCATACTCGCTGGTAAGGCCAATTTGTAAGCTACTTTACCAACTCTCTCAATTATCTCATATGGGCCAATAAATCTAGGAGCTAGCTTTCCTTTCTTTCCAAATTTCATCAAATGCTTGAATGGAGCAACCTTTACAAAGAAAAACTCACCCATTTTGAATTCCAAGTCTCGACGTCAATGGTCTGCATAACTATTTTTGTTGATCTTGGGCTTGTTTTATTCTCTATCTGATCAACTGGACATCATCGATTATTTTTTGGGTTAACTCAAGCCCAAGGGATTGGGATAACACATCTCTCTCTCCTATCTCATCTCAGTGGAGAGGAGAACGACACCTCCTACTATATAGTGTATCATAAGGTGTCATCTAAATAGTCATCTGGTAGCTATTATTATAAGCAAACTCCACCAAGGGCAACATTTCTACCCACATTTCTTTATGATCTAGGTAACAAGCTCTCAACTTGTCCTCTAAAATCTGATTAACACTCTCTGTCTGACCATTTGTCTGAAGATGATAGGTTATACTAAATGCCAAATTAGTACCCAAGGATCTTTGGAGACTCTTCTAGAAAACTGATACAAATCTCGTATCACGATTAGATACTATGGGCCTAGGTACCCTATGTAATCTAATAATCTCCCTAACATATAATCTTCCCAACTGATCTGTGGTAGTAGTATCTTTGATAGGCAGGAAATGAGCTAACTTGGTTAATCTATCCACAATCACCTAGATAGCATTGCATTCATTTTGAACTCTAGAGAGTCCACTGGTGAAGTCCATAAAGATATGCTCCCATTTTCATTCTGGAATAGGCAAAGGCTGAGGCAACCTTGAAGGTCTCTGGTGTTCGACCTTAACTTGCTGACAGGTGAGACATTTGGTAACAAACTCACCTATATCTCTTTTCATGTCTAACAACCAAAAATGTCTTTTTAAATCCTGATACATCTTTACACCCCCAGGGTAGGTAGTGTAAAGAGCACTATGAGCCTATGTAAGAATTCTCTGTCTTAATTCAATTATCTAGGGAGCATACACTCAATCTCTAAATTTAAGAACTCTATTTGATACTTGAAACCCTGTCTCAAGACCCTCTTACACTTTCTGAATTTTCTGTTGACACCACTCATCTATTGTGTGAGCCTCTCGAATCTCATCTATGAGAGTAGGCTAAATCTATAATCTGGCGAGGGCTTCACTCACAAGCTCAATCTGCTCTCAGTCTATATCTTTGTGAATTTCTCTTTAGACTGTTAATTGTGATATCATTACGTTTCTACTGAGGGCATCTGCAACCATATTAGCTTTGCCTAGATGGTACTTAATATCACAGTATAGTCTTTTACTAACTCGAGCCATCACCTCTGTCTCATATTTAACTCTTTCTGAGTGAAGAAATATCTGAGGCTTTTATGGTCAGTATAAATATTACATCTTACCCCATACAAATAGTGTCTCCAGATTTTCAAAGCAAAAATCACTACTGCTAACTCTAAATCATGAGTAGGGTATCAGGTTTCAAATTTTTTTAACTGTCTTGAGGCATATGCTATCACCTTGCCTCGCTATATCAACACCGCTTATAAACCACCGTATGAGGCATTAGTGTATAAATCATACTCAACTCCCTCCTCTAGAAGTGCTAACACAGAAGTAGTAATTAATCTTCTTTTTAATTCCTAGAAGCTTGCCTCATAAGCATCTGACCACTGAAATGGCATTACCTTTTTTATGAGAGTTGTAAGAGGTTTGGCTAATCTAGCAAATCCCTCCATAAACCTCCGGTAATACCTTGCCAAACCTAGGAAACTATGAACCTTCTTGAATATCTTCGGTCTTTTCCACTCAACTATAGCTTCAATCTTATTGTGATCCACGAATATACCCTCTATTAAAATCACATGCCTCAAAAAGGTAACTCTATCTAGCCAAAATTCATATTTTGAGAATTTGGTATATAGTTGTTTCTCTCTCAACCTCTAGAGGGTAAACCTCAAGTGTTGCTTATGCTCCTCTCGACTGCTAGAATACACTAAGATATCATCAATGAATACCACAATAAATTTATCCAGATAGTTTTGGAATACCCTGTTAATCCATAAATACCACAGGGGCATTTGCTAATCCGAACAACATCACTACAAACTCAAAGTGGCCATACCTTGTTCAAAAAGCTGTCTTGGGTATATCCTTCTCTACTACTCTCACCTAGTGATAACTAGATCTCAAATCCATCTTGGAGAAGACCATGGATCCCCTCAACTAATCAAATAAGTCATCAATCCTAGGTAACGGATACTTTTTCTTAACTGTGACTTTATTTAGCTCTTTATAATCAATGCACATCCTTATAGACCTGTCTTTCTTTTTCACAAATGGGATGGGAACTCCCTAAGGAGAATGGCTCGGTTTGATAAAACGATGATCTAGTAACTCTTGAAGCTGCTTCTTTAGTTCTTGTAACTCGATAAGGGTCATTCGATAGGGTGCCCTCGAAATAAGTGTTATGCTCAGTGCCAACTCTATACTAAACTCAACCTCTCACTCGAAAGATAATCTTAGTAGCTCACTTGAAAACACATCTAAAAACTCCCATACCATTGGCGTCTTATCAATAGTTGGGTCTGACTCAACCTTGCTTACTATATGAGCCAAATATCCTATACACCCCTTTTGAAATATTTTATTGGCTTTCAACATACTGATCATCAAACTCCGGATATGACCCTTACCAAACTCGAATTGATCTTTAGAGTCCAGGTTAAATCTCACTTTCTTCTTTTTACAATCAATCTTAGCTCTGTATCTTCCCAAAAAGTCTATCCCTAAAATCATGTCAAAATCTGACATTTTAAACATAATCAGGTCCAACAGTAACTATCGACCCTGAATCATAATACTTTGTTCTAGTAGTATCATCTCACTAATGACTGACCTCGCATTAGGTAACTCGATCATAATCATTTGGGCTATTCTGACGGGTTGTAACTTTAACCTCTCAAGCAAACTTTTGGCTATAAAATAATGAGTAGCCTCATAATCAACTAAAACATAAATAGGAGTATTAAGATAGAGAATCTGACCCGTGACTGTTGATAGGTTAGCCTCTACTAGGCCTTGGGTGATCGTACAAACTTTGGCCTCTCTGTAAGCTGGTATCTTAGGTTTTCTCTGTTTCTTTTCACTTTTCTAGTTTTTTTTTCATACCTTTGAACTAGAGGGCCTCTTTGTGCTAAAACTGAACTACTGCTCATTGAAAGAGTTGGCATGGTAGTAGAAGTGTAACATTTTGCCTTATGGTCTGATTGAACCTCCTCCTTATAAACAACTCTACCCTCAAAGCTTTATCGAAGGCTTCTGCATAAGTCCTGGTTGGCTACACCCCCATCATAACATCTCGGGCTATCTCTAGATCTAACTTGTACACAAACTTCTACATACGCCCTATCTCTATACTATCTCGGGGGCATACTGTTATAATTGAATGAACTTCATGGAATATTCCTTCTGTCCTTTGCACTAGATTAATAAACTCCTAGGCCTTAATACAAGTAATACCGGTGCCCTTGTACTCTACCTCAAATCAATGCTTGAACTCAGACCAAGTCATCTTTGAGACATTGATCATCTCTTTGACTAAGTTCCACCATATTCTTGCCCATAACTTGAAAAGATAGGTGGCATATCTCACTCTTTCCTGGTTTGTCATATCAAATAGGGTCATTGTACTCCTTACTAATTCCAACCACTTTTCAGCTTCTATTAGGTCCTTTGCACTATCAAATTTTTTAGGTTAGTGCGTACTAAAAAGGTTAAAAATAAGATGCAGTTGAGTCTTTGTTAAGGTTATTGTAGACGCTGAAGTAACCTCTATCATATCATATCCCTGGGTCGGTAGTATATGCGTCATCTCACTTCCTTGTGTAAGAGCATCTTTATGCTCTCTCATCATCTCTCTAAAAATCTCTTGTATAACATGTGCACTGAGTGCCCCTTAGGGTACCTAAGGGGTTGTTCCTTCACTCTAGTTTCTCTGAGAGGGATCTACTAGTGTTCGACTCATAGGTCTTGAAAATGAATATATCAGTCTTATAAAACTCAGTAGGTACAAGTGAAAACTTAACTTACAGTGATCAGCTGCGAGGGTGTTCAATATGGCTAGAGGGTATTTCATCTATGTGTTACTTGGATTACTTCATTTGTTTTAGAAAACATCTTTTGGGTTCCCAAAATCATGCTCTAATACCAACTTATAACATCCCTCCTCAGAAGTACTATCCACCAAAGGAAAAATGTTATGAATTAATATCTGGAGCATCTACTTAAAAAAAAAAAACTTTAAAATGAATGCATCACTAAAAGTGTTTAGAAATAATTCTAAGAAAACAAAAAATTTGGAAGTGAACAAAAGATGTATATATCCCATATAAAAACTCATCTGACACATCTAAGATCATAGAGTAATCAAATACATATCCCTAGACACAACTATACAACTATCTGAATAGGGCCAAAAATCAATAGTATCATATGTATGTAATAGAAACCATAGGTAACTAGCCCCATCTTAGGTCTATCTTCGTTGACCTGACCTTGTCTTGCAACTACCTTGATCACCCGTACCTACAATTATGAAAGAAAAAGAAGTGAGAGATAAAAACACTTAGTAAGGGGAAAAAAATTAAATAAACCATCTCCTTTCATGTTCTAACTAACTCTCGGGACTCAATCTCACATCATAACCTTTATAAGAAATCGAGGGGATAATCTAGTTCATTCTTTACTATTTGGGTCATACTTTATCCTATCTGATGTCTATTTGATACTTTCTGGAAGCTAACTATAGGGATTTGACACTTTTCTAAGCTCGAGCTCTCCTCCTTTCTCTGTTCTTTTCCTTTTTCTCCTTCTTTTCTTTCTTTCCAAAAATTGTGAAATACTGTTCAAGAAACTGTTTATTTGGTAGGGCAATTTTTTTGTTCATACATTTTAATAGTCCAAATAGTCTTTAATTCATACAAGCTATATATCGTTGAAAAGAGGATCCAAAGAGCTTTCCAACAAGCTATAATAGCCCTCATGATTCATCCGATAAGGTAGTCAAAACATGGGATGATTTCAATGGCAAAAACTTGTATTTCCTGTTAATTTGGGTAAAGCTGTGTTTTTGGTTCATACAATATTTAATAGTCCAAACGATCTTTAATTCATACAAGCTATATATCGTTGAAAAGAAGATTCAAGAGCTTTCCAACAAGTTATAATAACACTCATGATTCATCTGATATGACAGTCAAAATATAAGACGAAGTCAATGGTAAAACGATAAATATCACCCAACTCTTTGCCATGAACAAATTAAAACACATAGATACTCCAAATGGCAAAACAATATTTCTCAACTTCAAAATCATCATTTATAACATAGAACCAAGGAACCAAAAACATAAAACATGAAACATACTAAGGATAACACCCCTTACATTGTTGTAAGTTGGCTCTCTCCTCTTTGTCTTCCTCTTCTTATCACCAAAACCATCTTAAATCAACACTAAAACACACTAACATATTCATATAATATGCATCTAATATATATAAACATAGGTAAAGGGAAAAGAAATAGATCTTTTGGTTACCAAGGCTTCCAAAGTGCTTTCTCTTATTTTCCTTCCTTATTTATTTTTTAAAACCCTTCCAAATCACCCACTTTTCTTAAAAAACACAACAAAAACAGGAAGAAAACTGCCTTCTTCTGGAAGAGACGGGAGAAGATGGAAAAAAGCTTAAAATATTCCTTTTTTGTCTTTTCTTTCTTTAGAGATATGTGTGTATATATATATATATCTGTACTCAAAACTAGAAATATCTCAAAACAGGGTCAAAAAACATAAGTGCCCCTAAAACATACCTGAGGGTATTTTAACCTTTTAGTCCACTTAAGAGAATGCATATGTAAAATCCACCAACTACGATATTCAGCAACTATATAATGATGTATAAGACGTTGACTGTTTAAAGAGGTAAAGCCACATAATGATACACAACATGATGATGGTTTATTAGAGGTGGAGCCATATAATTTAATGATGATGACTTAGCGGATATGGATGATGTTGATATATTGGAAATTGTCGAGGAATGGGTACATGGTAATAAAAAAAGGGTTCCAAATTAAGGTTCCTTTAATCATAGACACAAAATGGATGATATTCCTATTGAGGAACCTACGTTTGAGGAGAAGATCCATGTTAATGTTCATACAATATGTACGAGTTGTTTCCAATGTGCAAATCTAGTGCATGTTAATGTACCACCTAAGGTCAAGAATGCTCTTAGTGGTTCATTTCATTGGTTACCTTATTTTGCCAACCAATCATCCACCCTAATAACTGAGGAGCAAAAAGAGATGGTTAATGTGTTTTAAAGCAAATGACATATTCTCGAAGATAGACTATATGCAAATGCATTTAGACAACATGCTATAGAGAATGGACACTAATACAAAATTTATAGTCATACTCTTTTAATTGGAAAAGAGGTAATACATAGTCTAATCATATTTATGCATGACCATTAGCCCCCTTAATGAATAATCTTGTTCGAGACAAGAATAAAATTTTTTTTTGGGAGTGTATGGATACATTACAACTTGCTAAAGAGCGTTACATAGTAATGTATGTGAGAAAATCCACTGTTTTGACACTATTCCCAAAATTAACAAAATACGAGCTATTTGACCTATCGTAAATTTTATAAAGACTTTATAATGGATAGAGTGACTCTGAGAATGATACGGGTTGATGAAATGATTCTAGTTATAATAATGATGTATTTGTTGTATCGCATTTTATATTTGATAAATATAGGAATTCTGGTATTAGAAGAATTTAATAAAATTCTCATCCAAAATTAATATTGGCATAATTAGATTAAATTTTTAAAAAGTCAAGTATTAGAATCATTGAAGATGATTTGAAATATAGTAAACTTTTAATTCTATATCTTATGTAAAATATTTTAAAATTTTAATATGTAATTGCGACAATTAGTGCGTTTTTGGATACACTGATTTAGTTGTGTCTGATATATCTCTATGATCTAATTAACCATAACATACTAAAACGTGATAGGTGATTTAAATGAAAATGATACTGAATAAGGATAATTACAATGTGTGGCATTTAAAAATGCACAATATCATAGATGAGCAAAGGCTTTGGAAGCTGTAAATTAGGTTATGATAAAGTTACAACTAACTAACGGATAGAAACCTGAATGATTCCTTACACAACGTAATATGGACACACATCACACATGTAAGAAGCAAGACTCACTTTGTGTGATATCTTGACAAGTTCCATGAATAAAGATCGATATATGACTATTAGTAATATTCAATTGCATATACCATAAGTATGGTTTTGATATAAAAGTTAAGAGGAACTATAGTCCCCAAATGAAAACAGTTGATCATTAAATTTGTATAATGTCAAAAATAATTTTGGAACTAAAGTCAGCCAAACACAACCTGATAAATAAGCAATAGTTTCATGTAGTAGAATGATATCTTCTCGATGGCAGAAGTGTATGAAAGTGCATATAACCCACAATAAGAATATAAGGACTTTTGTTGATGATTCTTACCATATTGAACTAGAGGATAAGCACCCCTGAGGCAGCTAGACTAGATACTTATGCATATGTTGCAGAGTTGAGTTCCAAAAATTATTTATGGTTTCAAAAGTAAGTGGCCTAAGTCTGAGTAGGGGAAGGAGGTCATATAATGCTCAAAGAATAAGAACAAGAATTTAAAATGAGAGAATGGCAAACATATTGGGAGAAGAGACAGAAACAAGATGATATGTTGAAATTGTAACAAGATGATATGTGACAATTGTAACAACAAGAGTTATTTCACTCGTGAATAATCAAAGCTGAAAATGATATTGTCTTATTCTACATAAAGTGATGAAACTTTCATTTCCAATACTGTGATATTAACTATGTATTATCTTATGTGGATTATAGGTTTAGAAGCCACCGACCAAGTAGTTCATGACAGAGGAACTTAAATGGATGTCTGTCGAATTCCAAAGAAAGTGAGTTAGATTTATGTAGAAAACAACACAAGGGTTAAAGTAAGAAGGATAAACACGAGTAAATAAGTTTTGCAAGGTGGTCTCATAACTCAAGTCCTCTAATAGTTGAATCTTTTTTATCCTCAACACATGAGAAGGATCACTAATATACTTGTACAATGACGAGACATGAAACACATCATGAATATAGTTTATCCTCACTAGTAATGCAAACCTATAAGTTATCTTACTAACCCTCTCCACAATCTCATAAATGCTGATATGCCTAGGTGCTAACTTCCCATCATATGCTTAAATAAGGCTACTTTGATGAAAATTTTGTCGCCCACACTATACTCCAAGTCTCAATACCTCTAATAGGCATAACTCCTCTATAATATTGTGCTTGTTTTATCCTCTATCTGATTAGTTAGACATCATTAATCATTTTCTGAGTTAACTCTAAACTAAGAGATTGAATCAATGCATCTCTTTTACCCAACTCATCCTAGTGTAGAGAAGAATGACACTTTATACTATAACTGTTATTATAAATAAACTCAACTAAGGGTAACATCTCAACCCAATTCACACTTGGTTGTTCTTCTCAGTCTAACCATTAGTTTATGGGTGATAAGTCAAACTAAATTCCAAGTTAGTGTCCAATGATCTATGTAAACTCCTTTAAAAAGTTGAAACATACCTTTAGTTTAACTATCAGACTGTGGCGTATTTCTCTGAGCAATTACCCTATTGTTGTCATAATGAAGCTCAATTGGCTTAACAATACTTGAAACCACTCCAAATTCATTCACAAACTTCTTGATCTATATAACCTCTTTTATCACTTTTGAAAAGGTAATATATTCAAACTTTATTGTAGAATCAACTATTATATTTTGATTTCTAGCTAACTGTACCACTATTCAAACAAAACACAAACTCTTATTGGGATTTGTAATCATCTCGATTAGTTTAGAAATTGACATCATTGTAGCCTCTAACAGTGAGTTTAGATTCTCTTCTTAAACCAAGAATGCGTCTTTAGTCCTTTTCAAGTACTTTAAGATGTTCTTAATGGATTAAGATTGATCTCTACTACAAACGCTTAAGGTGTATAAGACATCAATCCTTGTACATAGCATGACATACATGATTGATCCTATAACTGAGGAATATGTGATCCTACTCACTTATCTCTCTTAGATTGTCTACTTAGACACATATCTTTTGAAAGATATAGATCATGGGATATGGGTAAAAATCAATTCTTGGATTCTTTTGTATGAAATTTAGTCAATACCTTGTTTATGTACATGTTTTGAGTTAGGCCTAATAACCTACACTCTTCATCTTAGTAAATTTTAATCCTATGAATGTAAATTGTTTCCCCTAAATCTTTCATAAAGAAACACTTAGATAACAAAGCCTTTTCCAATTGTAGGTTCGGTATGTCATTTCCAATAATCAAGATGTCATCGATATACAATGCCAAAAATGCACTCATACTCCTACTGACCTTCTTGTATACACACTATTCATCTTTGTTTTTGATGAATTCAAACTCACAAATAACTTCATTGAAACAAATATTCTAGCTTCTCGAAGCTTTCTTAAATCCATAAATGGATTTTTCCAGCTTACATACTGTGTCTACTTGTCTAGTAAGAATGAAACCATTAGGTTATGTTATATAGATGTCCTCTACAAGGTTACCATTCAAGAAGGCAATCTTGACATCCATCTGAAAGATTTCATAATCATAGTATGTAGTTATAGTAAGTATTATGCTAATATACGTAAATGTGGTAACTAGCGAAAAGGTTTCATATAGTTAATGCCATATTTCTGAGTGAAACCTTTGACAACCAATCGTGCTTTATATGTATGCACGTTACCTTCCATGTTAGTTCTTTTTTTGAAAACCCATTTGCATCCTATAGGTTTTACCCTTCTAAGTGCATCCATTAGAGTCCATACTTGGTTCCAGTATGCAAAGTCTATTTTACATTTCATGACATCTAACTATTTATTAGAATCTAGACTTGAAACGACTTCATTATAGGTCTATGGTTCATCATCATTGATGACTAGTACATTACTATGCAAAGTCAAGAGAAAACCAAATCTCTCTAACTTGTGAATAACTTGAATAGACCTACGTAACTTTTATGTGTGTTAAGGTTGTTTCATTTGAAATAAAGGAAGTTCCTCATCATGATCAACCATCTATGAGGACACATTGTCTTGCTAACATCTGTGGTATTTTATAGTTCAAGAACTTTATCAAACTCTACCTTTCTCCCGCTAGTTCTCCCAAGAATAAATTCCTTTTCAAAGAACACACCAATGCAAACAACAAAGACTTTTTGCTCCTCTGAATGTAAAAACAACATCTCTCAATAACTTTTAGATGTTTACAAAGATGAATTTTTCAGACTTAGTGTTCAACCTATTTGAAGTCAATTTCTTGGCATAAGCTTTACAACCCCAAATCCTCAAGTAATTTAGATTACGCTTTCACCCAATCCACAACTCATATGGAGTTTTATCTATAGACTTAGAAAGGACATGGTTTAGTGTATAGACAATAGTTTTTAAGGCGTGACCCAAGAAAGATTTATTGTGGAGTACTAAAAGAAGTGAGTTAGATACTATCTCATTTTCCTTTAGGTATTGTCTAAATTCAACACTCAAGTATTCACCTCTTTGATCATTTTGGAAGACTTTAATTTATTTCCCAAGTTGTTTTTCTACTTCGTTCTTGAATTCTTTGAATTTATAAGCATTTAGACTTGTGTTTCATCAAAAACATATAACCATGTCTACTAAAGTCATCAATAAATATGAAAAATAGGCTTTCTTATTTCTGATATGCACTATCATGGTCCTATAAGCATTTTATGTATGATCTCTCATAGTTCAGTTGCCCTTTTACTATGTCTAGTGAAAGGTGCTTTAGCTATTTTACACAATAAGCATAATCCGCATTCATCATATGATCGGAAGCCAAATGATTTCAAGATTCTTTGTTAAAAAGTCTTGATATACGTTTCAATCCTATGTGGCCTAGCCTACAATGCCACAGATATATGGTATTTAGATCATTTGATTTTAATTGTTTATTATTTTGCATATTCAAAATTTTATTATCCAGTTTAGAATATATAAATCATTATGCAATTAAGTTATTCCATATAGACTATTATTTAAGCTGATGGTTATAATATAACCAATAATAAAAAATAAGTATTATTCTTTGTCTAAAACAAATACTGAAACTAAGTTTTTAGAAATAGAATTAACATAATAAAAATTTCTTAATTTTAAAACTAGCTCAGTAGGTAACCTAAGATAATAAATCTATACAACTAATGTAGCAGCACATAATCAATTTTAAACATATAGGTTAATCTCTCATTTGGCAAGTAAGTTACTCTGTCGTAGTCCCTGCATACAAATATGAGAATCACATCTTGTGTCTACAACCCAAGATGAACAAGGAAAATAGTTTATCTTAATGACAAACATACTTGAAGTAAAAGCTTTAACTGTCTTTTTCTTCTTATTCTCTAAAAAAGCCTTGTAAGGTCTCTTTTAGTGACCTATCTTGCCATAATAAAAGT
Source organism: Mangifera indica (assembly GCF_011075055.1). NCBI lineage: Eukaryota > Viridiplantae > Streptophyta > Magnoliopsida > Sapindales > Anacardiaceae > Mangifera > Mangifera indica. The sequence continues at coordinate 5,129,719 of NC_058141.1, read as the reverse complement.
AGACAATTTTTTCCTTTTCCACACCACTTATAGGCTAAGTAGCAGTATTAGGTTGCTTCTTTGTTTTGGACTTTAACTTAACTTTAGCTTTGTCTTTGTCCTTGGCCTTGACTTTTGATGCATGGGCTTCAACCACAACTAGATTAGTTAAAGCTACCTTCTGTACTTCTTATTTAGCCTGCCTAAGCGTATACAACAACTACTTAAAGGTTTTCTCCTTTTCATTCAGGTTAAATTCTTAATGAACTTAGCTTATGATTTAAGGAGAAATTTCAACACTAGGTCAATGACAAGCTCATTATCCATGATAAAGCCCAATATCACCAACCGCTCAAAGTAGCCCATTATTTTGATCATATGAAGACCAACTTATCCTCCCTTAAAGAGTTTACAATCAATAGCGCACTTGGTTCAACCTTCGCACAAGTGTCATAAAATGAATTGCACATCCATTTTATCATGTTGTTTTTTAAGTTTAGATGATATAGAAGTTAACATGAGGCACTGAACTTCTATAGAGTCATTAAGATACTTATTAAAGATATTCTTATACTCTTAGGTGGCACTGAGACTAGGCTCAGAAGGCAACAACCCCTCAAGGATGTATAACGTTTTCTCTTAACCTAGAATAATTCAAAGATTTCTACACCAGTCAATGAAATTGCTTCTAATGATCCTATTTTTTTTTCAAGAATTGATTGATACGTTAGGTTTGACATGGTGTTTCTGTGATCTGCAATTTACAAATAAAAGAATTAACAATTTTATTTAATTATTAATATCATTTTAATTATAGATTTAATAATTAAAATGCTTATATTATTTTTCTCAAGCCAATAGCCTTTACTATTAAACTCAAGAAGTTTCGGTGAACTTTTTAATGGATCGAGCCCTATTGCATTAATTATCTTCTTCGCTTTGGTGAAGAAGTTTGAATTAATCGAATAGGTAAATTTTAAATTAATTACAAAACCCATGATCTTAAGCCAGGTGTTACCCTAATAAATTATGCGATCTCAAATGTGATTCTTGATATCGATAAGGTGGATATTACATATCTCCTTGTATCGATACATGCATTCCCTAGTCATGCCTTTAACATACTTTACCTTCACTTTGACAAACAAACAAAGCACATTAGTTAAGTCGAACCCAACATGATCATCACCTTATTTTCCACTTGGTAAAAGTGTATCCTTCACTTTAGCAAGTAAGGTTCCAACGAACAAGGGCTTAATTAGGGTGTCATATTAGAAGACACCAATTAAATATTATACTTAATATTTAAATTGAAGGTTTTATAATTTAGCCTTATCAAATTTTAGCTGCGTGTTAGGTGATATTTGTAAAATAAAACCTACACATACATTTGACAATGTAAAAATAAAACATGTCAATACTCAACCATAACTAATGTCAAACCCCTTAAGCTAAAAGGAGTTTGACTAGTCAACCTAAGCGAATATTCATCTTCTGGTCTTTGCACTTGTCTTTTCATATCCAGTCTTTAATTATTACATAACTTTGTTTTATAGTTACAATTTTCTAAGAAAAATAAAAGCAACATAATCTAAAGAAAAAAGGGTATAAAGGTCGGACTCGCAAGCCCTATTTAAAACTTACAACCTAAGATGAAATAAAAATATTACAAAATTGTAATTCAACCCAAAGCTCAAGAAAACCTCACTTCAATCCAAATTCAACAAAACAAGACTAAACTAAAATTTTCAACTTTGCCAGGCATGTAGGTATGGCATCTAGTCATGCTTATAAAATTCACCAAAATTCCAAAATAATGTACGACTGAAAGGTATAAGGAAAGACACTAAGCATGGTTAAAAGACGACCAAGTTACATGATTGGCATCTTGTGGAGGTCATGGTTGAAAAACAACCAAGGTGTACACTATTTAACCCTCACGAGACAGTGCCTTGGTATCTATATAGAGCATGAAAACAAAAAAGGAAATCCAGTTAAAGAGGCTTCTAGGGCTCTTGACTAGACTCATGGTGTTCACAAAAAGTAGAGAAAATAGAAAGAGTCATGGCTAGGTTTTCACTCTATATATTCTCTAATATTTATGTGAAAAAACATGTCTTATATATATATGTAGGTGCCTAAGCATGAATCACTTTTGGAAAGCCATACATGGAAGGATGTCCCATATCACATGACCGTGGATGCCTTTTCTTAAGACAAACGTGTAAATGGTAGAATTTTCTTTTTCATGCAGAGGATACATAGGTGTGTGAGTTAACCTGTATGGGCATGTATCGCAACTTATATTTCATTCTCTAAAGGTTTTTACAAATTTCAGCTAGTCATTGATGATCCAAACACATACATAGGTTTACAAACATGTTTCTATACATCTTAAATCAAATTATCATAATTATATACACACAAACATACTCCATAACTCAAATCATTGGCTAACATCATCAACAACTATGATTTCAATCTACCATCATGACTATCAAGTTCATACATCAATTTAATCACTATCACACATAATAATGTCAATTTAATCATCAAAACATCTCTTATTGAATTCAGGAATGTCAATTCACATTCATCATTAAACGGATTTTAAGTAGCCAAAAGACACCACTTACTTGTCTTTGGATGAACAAGCTAAGTCTTTAAATGGCTTTAGCTTTTTGATGATCAATAACCTCCTTTCAAGAACCAAGAATCATCTCTTCTTTCCTCTCTATTTTCATGTATGGCTAAGGGTGTGTATGAAATACACACAAATAGGGTTATAATAGTATAGTTTTAAAGTGAATTTTGGTCCATTTTGTCAAATTCTTTAAGTTTTATTTAATCTTGATGGCTTGATCTTATTTTGTTCTTTGAATTATATTTTTAGATGATTTTGGAGTCATTCAAGCCCCTTTTAGAGTGAAAATGGAAGCTTAAAGAAGCAAATGAGAAGGGTTTACATCATGAGGCAGAGAGTAATTATGGGTAGTCTTATGGTCATAATTGGTGCCCATAATTACTGGGCATAAATAAAAAAATAAAAAAACAGAAAATAGGATTAAGTGACAAGTATAAAAAGAAAATTATGTCTTCTCCAAGGGGGGGAACCAAAAAAATACAACAGCTAAAAGGATTTTTAAAGAGAAAAAACTTTAAGAAACAAGTAGAAAAGGGAAGATCCAAGCTTAAAGATAGAGGACCCAATAGAATTAAGATTTAAAGACCTTAGAGTTTTTCTTATCTCTCTTATTATCTTCTTTTATTGATTCAAAATATCTTTCTCCTTAACTTTATCTTGTAATTTGAACTTTATAGCCATGAATAGCTACTTTTCCTTTGCTAGGGTTTATGATGAATCTATAAATTCTCAAGGATTATGTAATGGGTTTTGATTTTTAATTAATGATGATGAATGTTTGATTTAGTAATTGTGATTTAACTTCTTGCTTGGTGTTAGGGCCCAATACCATGCTTGTTTGTAGATTGGAGTGTGATATTGAGAAATACATATCTAATTAGTTCATGCCTTTGCTAAACCTAGGGTTTTATTTAGAGATAAGTATAAATTTTTTGTGGGCAAATTGATTGTCATAGAAATTAATGGGTTTTGATTAACGACATACCACGAAAGTAGGTAAACTTTTAATCTTAACACACCTAATTAACCTTGAGAGAGGAATTGGGTAAAATAGGATAATCAACCATCAACAATTCATCTTATCATTGATTTTAATTGGATTCGTTACTGATTTTTGAGTAATTGATAATGAAATCATAAACCCTAGGCTTCTCTATAATTGGTATTTCACTTTTAATTTGCTAGGTGATTATTTTCCTTTGTTAATTTCGATTTAGTTAGTTGTTTTATTTTATTATCTTTAATTCAATCTCAATCCATAGCATTTTTATTTCTCTAGCTAATTTAAACTACAAAACAAGCTAGTATTCGACAACCAATCTCCGTGGGACCGATATCTTTCTATATTACTTGATTGACTCGTATACTTGCGAGCCATTGACAACAGTGTAAAATAATAAAAATTAGGTTAAATGCCCCCTTCTATTTTCATTACCAAACACGACATATTGGCGTGTATGGCATTATACAACTAAGGCAGTTTCCAATTTTTCTACAATTATTATCTTATCTCAAATTCAAATTTTGTTTATGATGCATGATTGTGTATACCAACAAACATAGGCATGCACCCCATTAAAAACTCATAATTAAACTCGTAAATACAATGGACAAAACTACAATGTCCTTGCACTTACCTGTGGGTACTACAACTTACAATAACATGAAACAACTGAAATTTGCATTGGCAACAAGTGTGCATAAGCATTAGCCAAGAACCTCGCTTTCCATTATCGTAGCAAACATATTGACACAAGGTAACATTTTATTAAAGATTGTATTTAAAAAAAAAAAGAAATAGAGCTTAAGCATATAAAGACACATTATCAAGTTGCGAACATTTTCACAAAACCACTCAAAGTTTAAAAATTTTCATCTATTACGAACATGTATTTCAGTGTTATTAGTGCAAGTTTATTGTTAGGTTATTAATGATATTCATACATAATTCATGTATTATGTCATGAGACACAAGTTCTATATTAGTGCAAATTCATTATTAGGATATTAATTATGTTCATACATGGTTCATGCATTTAAGATTTAAAGAGTTATCTTTGTACCTATAATTATCCCATTGATTTTGAATTTGAAATATGAATGAAAAATTGCAAGTCTTCCTTACAAACAATTTTTCACACAAACCCTCTCTTTTCTAGAATTTCTCTCCTTTCTAAGAGAGGGATCCTTAGTACCATCATACTTGTGCAACTTAATTTTTGGGACCTTTGTTTAATTTGTTGATAAATATCTTCGACAAAAAACAAATTGCGTGTGGGATGAAGACAATGGATGCTTAATTTAGTTGCTCAGGTTGAAAGGTCTTTGAGAGTCTCTTAATTTAGAGCGAGAAGTTGTTGTTGAACATCATTTAAGGAAGATTCAAAGTTATTAGAGTTTTCTCTAAGCACAATCGTTTGCCACCACCTCAGAAAGCTCATGTGTTCTGCCATGAAAGTCAAATTTGTTGGTTCTGATACCACTTTGATACCTACTCCACAAACCAATATTAGGGATTTGAATTTTTTGATGACTAGTCATATCTTGTCCAACATAAATTAAAATAACTTATAGTAAGAGTTCCTCAATGATACGAAGGAATATTACCTGATTATAAACTACACTAAGCTAACAATATATCTTAATAGTAAAAAATATATATATATTTTAAAAATATAGTTTACAGTTTGGTTCAGTTTTAAAATCACTCAAATTAAACCCAAATTGAAAAAATGGTTTGAAAATTTTTTAACCTAAATCAAACCAAATAATAATTTTTAAATAGTTTAGTTCGATTTTATGATTTGAACCAAATTATTCATACTCTTACTACTTGTTGACTTTTATCTTCTAGCTTAGGCCAAAGGACTTACTGCCACCCAAAGATTAATTTTTTCTCAAATTCCCGCCCATTAAATTTAAAATTTTCAACATCTACTCATCTGTTAATTTTATTAGTTACTATCAGGGGTAAAATATCATTTAATATAAACATTTTAAATAACTAAAAATTTATGACATTTCACCTTTACGTTTAAAAATCTAACATTTTCCCCCATCCAAGGTTTGAAAAGTGACAAATTCCCCTTAGGGTTTTGATCTCTTCCTTTCCAGCAAACAATGACTTCCCAATTGTTAGCATTATCCTTTCGAATCAGCTTATCTCTCCCTCCTAATCCCTTTGTCACTCTATCCTATAGTCTTTGTCGGAGATGAGACAAAATATGTTCATCTGAGATGAAGACATTTTGTCTTCATGAACGTTGTTCATCCAGATCAATGAACAACATGTGACCGACGAAAACCCATAAATGTAGACCTTAACTAGTGAATGATGTTTGTCTAGATTTAAACACGTTTTAGAAGTGTCTTCGTCACTTTTTTAACAGCTAAGGGCGATTGTTGGACATGATTTGAACAAGGGAGGGTGACAAAAAGACCAGAGATAAGTCTACTAAGAGGGAGAACATCAACGATCGAGAAGTTGTTGTCCATTGAAGAAGAGATGATCAAAACCTAAGGGGAGAATTTGTCACTTTTCAAACCTTGACCGAGGGATGGGAGAAATGTTAATTTTTAAACCTGGGGGAAATGTGATAAATTTTTTGGTTTTTTAAAATATTGTTATTAAATGACAATTTTATCTTGGACAGTAATTGAAAAAAATAATAGATAGGTAGATATTTAAGATTTTTAAAATTAATATGTGGAAACTTGGGAAAACACTAAACTTTGGGTGGGAATAAACCCTTTGGCCTTTTGCATAGGCCAAAGGACTTATTCCAACCCAAGGTTTACATTTTTCCCAAACTTCTGCCTATTGACCGAATGCATCCATGAAGGCCATCAATGAACGAATCGATTGTGATTTCACTAGATTCGATAGCGCTTTGATCAGATTTAGATGTGGGAAGAATCCAATGAAATTATGGTCAATTCATCTATTGATGACCTTTGTAGATATGGTCGATTGGTAGTTAGTTCACCATTTTTTAGTCTTTCTTTGGCTAGGTCATTGATGGTAGGTAGAGGATGGGCTGATGGCTCTCGGTCAATTTCAATCATTTGAGAAGAAGAGAGGAAATTAAAAACCCTAGCAAGAAAAAATGTAACTTTTTAAACTTTTGGGTGGGGATAATTGTTAGTTTTTTAGGGTTTAGGGTAGAAAAAAAGATAAAATTTCAAAACTAATGAATTTAGTAAACTTTAACAACTAATAAGTGGGTATTTGAGTTTTTTAAAATTAATGGGTGAAAATTTAGGAAAGTGCAAACCTTAGGTCGAAATAAGTCTTTTGGCCAATTAATAATGATTAGAAACAATTGTTAAGAGTAATTAAGTTATTATTAATTTTGATAAAAGTAATGGTGACGACGTTGTAAGGTTAGACTTTGATCCATGGTTTACAAAATCAAACCACACTAGTTGAACTGTAAACCGGTAATTCAAATGGGTTCTAAAGCTAAAAAACCTGTTTTTGGTTCGTGGTCCAGCTCGGTTCAGCCTATTTCATCCTCTATAATAAAAAATAGGAAAAAGGACTATCTCCCACCCAAGTTTTAGCTTAAATTCAAAATCACACCTACGGCAGTTGAAAAATCCAAACTCCTACCTATGACCTAATTTTTGTTAATTTTTTTTGTTAGAAGGGTAAAATGGTCATTTTACTATTTATAATAAAAATATATAAAATTTATTCTTTTTCCCCCTAGGTTTTAGAAACTAACAATTTCACCCTTGCCTAAAGTTTTCAAACATTAAAAAGTAACATTTTCACCCCTAAACCTAGGGTTTCCATATTTTTCAAACTGTAGCTACCCCTTATAACTTTCAAAAACAATAATTTCATCCCCACTCTTCAACTTTAGCTTTCGACATCCCTTCTAATGTCCTCTTCGGCCTCCTCCTTCCCATAAGTCAATGGTAAAAGTGGTGTGATAAAAAGATGTCTCTTTGTCTCACGGTGGTACGATGAAGAGATCTCTACCTCTTCATCACATGGTGATGTGACAAAGAGATCTCTGTCTTCTCGTTGCACCACCTTTATCATCGGTTCAAGAGAAAGAGAAGGTTGAAGAAGATGCTAAAGGGGATATCGGAAGGGATGCCAGAAACTGAAGTTGAAAAGTGGGGGTGAAACTATTGTTTTTTAAAGTTCTAAGGGGTGGCTGCTTGAAAAATATAGAAACCCTAAGTTTGTGGGTGAAAATGTTATTTTTCAAATTTTGAAAACTTTAGATAAAGGTGAAATTGTTAGTTTCTAAAACCTAGCGGGGAAAAGTAATAAATTTTATATCTTTTTAATATAAACAACAAAATGATCATTTTACCCTTACTTCTAACAAAAAAAATTAATAAAAGTTAGGTTATAGATGAAAATTTGTATTTTTTAACTGTTGTAAGTGTGATTTCAATTTGAGCTAAAATTTGGATGGAAAATAGTCTTTTGCTCTAAAAAATATAAATTGAAAATAAAACCCAATACCAAGAACGCCTCTTCTCCAGCCCTTTCTTCTACACTGTCGATGTTCTTCTCGCGTGTTGCTTCTTCTTCAACTTCGGCTCTTCTTGCAGAAAGAGCGTTCAAATCTCAAAGTTTTTAAACTAGTGCAATCCTTTTATGTGCAATCGCCAGCAGGGACACTTAACATGTGCCCTTCTTGTGAAAGGATTGACGACGTTCCTGATGGAGCATCCAATAAGTCTCCATATTCAATGGCTAAATCTCTTTGCCTATTCGACCTGCCTGGCCCCTCTTACCGTTGTTTGCTTTCATTATTTTGGTGATCTAGTGGCTCTTATCCAATCAGTTAAATATGAGGGCATTTGGCAAATATTTAGCCACATATTTACGTTTTATTTTAATCCTGAGATAATACATTTTTGGGCACATATCGACTTAGAAAAGAAATGAGAGTTAAAACCTAATACTTTGTTGATTTAATTATTAAAAAATTGTAATTTTATGTAATCTAAATGTATATTTTATATATGTCAATGGCTTTTATTTTGTAACCTAATAAGTGGACTCCACTATAAATTTATAAACTAAAATAAACATACTTTATTATTATATATTATAAAATTTTCCAATTCTTATACAAAATTAAAAATCTAATTTGACTGGTTTGATCAAAACCAAATCTCAAAATGATTTATTATCTTGTTTGAGTTTTAAAACCTTGCTTAGATCAGTTAGCTACCTATATCTTTATTTATTTTCCTAAAGATTTATTTTTAAATTCAAATTAAATACTTAATATAGAAAAGTAATCGGACAAAGGAAAAAAAAAAAGAAAAAGAAAAAGCTGTGGTCTGTGGAACATGGGCAAAGAAAGGGATGATTCAGTAGTGAATTCGCAATTGTAAGGCACAATTGCTTTTTTTTTTTTTTTTTTCACTCTAAAATACATTTTATTCTTAATAGATATTATTTTCAATAATTGCATACCATAATCTTTTAATAAAATTTTATATCATAAATTATTTGTTATTAATTTGTTATAGTATAAAAATTTTAACATAATTTAGTTCACATAAAAATTAATGATCTGAGTTTTTTCTTTTTAAGATTAATAGCAATAGAAAAATGGGAAATTATTTTTAGTTGATTTCTAATTTCATACAAAATTTTAGGATTGAGTTGGAAAACTAGTTTTGAAGATAATTCATTTATTTTGATAAAACACATTTTCATAAAAGTTGTTTATATATATATATATATATATATATATATTGGAAAATAAGCTGCATTAACTTTTAATATCAAAGTCAATCTGCCCTTATTTTTAACTTTTTTAAAGATGTATTAAATTGTATTCAATAATAATTTATTTTAGAAATTTATAAGAGCATGTTATCTATTTAAAGTATATAAATAAATATATATTTAATATGTATCATTATATGATTAGATATTATTTTATTTTTAATTTAAAATTATTTAATTATTTAATAACAAGCACCAAATAAAAGGATACACAATTTTATTAAACTTATAATAAAATAACCTCTAGTTCTGGATAGTAATTTATAATTATGTTATCATAACTTGTTTTAGAATCCCAAAACGGTGCCATATATATCCTTTTCTTTTGTCCTTCTCTCCATGATTTTGTTTTTCTATTAATCGCTTTTAATTTTCACAAATGCATGTGTTACGCACCTGCCGCACTATAAAAGCCATGATACCAATAATCACTTTATAATCTTTCGCCCTATAAGAAGAATTTAAACTTCAAATTAATAAGAATCGACCATATATATATATCTCAAATGGGGTCTACAAGATCAGATTTTATACAGAAAATCATAATTGTCAATAACTTGCTCACCTAATAAACAACAATAATATAAAATCCGGATATTTGACAAAAAAAAAAAAAAAAACCACATTTTGGACTGCTCTATACAATTCTATCACACTTTTTTTTAATTAAATATTTATACCATAAAATTAGTTAAATGCCTAAACTATTTTTATCTTTCTCTTTATAAACACAAGAAAGAGATGTCCTTTTTAACACTAAAATACAAAATAATTTTTTCAGAGATCTGACAGATAACTCATTCTAATCCAAGTCAATACTAATCTATATCCCTTATCATACGTATTTTTTTGTATAATAGTTGAAAACCAAAAATGGTATACTAAAGTAGATCATTTATGGTAAATTTATGTTAATATATTGTTGAATGTTGCTATTTGTGAGTTAAAGTAGTTGAAATACTGATTGATAGTTCAATTTAGACTTAGATCTTAAATGAAAACGGGTTGATACAACATTAATTTTCATAACTGCAATATGAAAATTGTAGGAAGAATGGGTAGGCGATCTCACCTACCTAGGCGATGTAGGTGAGATCCCTTATTGCATACCCCTTGTTCACACATAAGAACTTGCAATTATCCAAGTTTGCTTGATGATGCAAGTTTTAAGGGAAAAAATGGAAAAAACTGGATTTATGACTTATTTCAAAGGGTAATGGATTACAGGTAATGATAATGTAATGAAATATGCCAATGAGAAGGAGAGACTGATTTGCATTGACACAAGTGTTGAATTTAAAGGATTTATAGTGAAAATATGCTATCATCTTAGACTTAATCAAAGTTAGTTAAATATCCACATATTTATCTCTGACGAAGCATTAGTGGGCTCTATTGAGATTCAAGGCGATGATGATCTTGAGTATGTGATGATGGACACAAGAAGTTTACAAGGATCAACAAAACTTTATATTATAGAGAGTCCTTCAAGGAAGAGACAATCAATAAGACGAAGAGGTTTTTAAGGAAGAAAGAGAGGATCGTCCAATATATGACTGGGCACAACCACAAAGTTTCTAAGAATATAGTGTGAACCATGGTGATGACGATGGGGATAAGGAATATAATCTTGAGGGAAATGATGAAGATGATGAATTTCCAAGATTTAATGATGATGACGACATGTAATGCATACTAAGCCAAAACGTTAGGACAAGTCAAACCAATGCTTATAATGATAAGGCTAAGTCTAGCATAGGACATCATGGCTCCATAGATATTGGAGCATGCATTCATAATCCTAATCCATTTTAATGGATTCTTAAGCCTTTCATCGATGTTGAGAATGAGAGTATTAGTAATCAAGAGACACAAAGAGAAAATAGTCTAAAAGTAATGGGCTTTTATGATTTGAAGGTTGATTTGATAGCTTTATTTGAAAGATATGCTTTAGAGATAGGTATTCAATGGAAAGTTGTTTTCTCTTATACAAATGTTATCAGATTAGTTGTGTACATCCTTAATGCAAATGACAAGCACAAGCTAGAAAGAAAGAGGAGGATGAAGACTACTGGGTGTTACAACATATGGATGATCATATTTTGCCATATCATAGACAAGTTGGTGTCATGTCATTGCGGACTTTCCTAAAATCTATGTTTGTGGTTTATCATATTTATCGATCAAAGGAAATTACTTCTAACGTGACAGATAGGTACAAAATTGACATTTGTTTGTACACATAAGTGTGGTGTGCAAAGACATGCTATAAATGCATTACGAGGATCTCTCGAGGAGCTTTTCATGCTCTTACCTTAGTATTCTCATAATTTGGAGTTAAAAAACTCAGGTACTATTACATATATTGATGTCAATGAGAAAAATAAGTTTCAGTTTTTCTTCATGGCTTTAGGTTGTTTGATAAGAAGGTTCAAATAATTTTGTTGCTTGGTGATTTGCATTGATGCTTCACATTTGAACGGAAAGTATCTAGGGATCTCTTTTCATTACTGTTGTGAAAAACGATAATAATCAAATTTATCCACTAGCACTCGGTATCAAGCCTAAGGAGGAAATAGATATGTAGAACCTATTCTATATTAGTTTTGGTATCAATTTCTCATTTATGACACTCACTACATCCATTTTCATGTGAAGCATCATTTGTATATGAAATATGAACGCTTCATGACCTATATGCCCCCTCCTAGATATTGATTTGGTGTTCTTGGAAATGGACAAATAGGGGAAAAAAACATGTGTATAAATTACTATTTTGTGAACAGTACATCTAAGTGGTTAATGACGATCTCACCTAGTAGGCGATTTCGCCTATATATTCTTCTGTTCATAATTTCAGATCAAGGAAAACCCAACATCACAACCAATCAACTCTTCTATTTTCCCTTTCATTTTCACATAAAAAATACCCAATTTTTAATTTATCCAAACCCTATAATCTAACTCATAAAACAAACTATTAATCAACAATCTAATCTAACGTCATTGCTCCTAAATTGGTCAACTTTACTAGCTTCAAACAATGGCGTTGATGTTGGCAGCATTGGTGGATGGGTGAAGCAACAAATCTCTTTGGCGTTTGATCTTCTCGTCAGGGTTAGTGGATCTCATTCTCATCAGCGTTGATCAATCACTTTTTCGTCAGCAATGGTCAGTCACTTTGGTTGCAATCTCTAAGGTTGAAAACTTAGGTTGCTCAACGGTTGCTTTTAAAGGCTATTTATTTTCACGTGATGGTTTTCTACAATATTCTTCAGCCTTGCTTTTCATAAGGTGTCATCTACTCTGTGCATGTATGCATCAATAATCATGAATGTATCAATTCAAACTTGGGTCAACAACAAAGGTGTTTTAGGAATTGTGCATTTTTTATTATATAATTATTTTGTGTGTAAAAAGTAAGGTAGAATTGTATAAGCGGGCCCAAAATGTGGCATTTTTTTCAATATCCCTTTAAAATCAATGTTTTATGGAGACAAAACCCTAATTGCTATCCACTCAATTTCATCATTTTTGCACATGCTGCCTATGAATTTGCCATACATCTATGAGTTTCATTTCTCCTCTAGGAGTTTGTCTATCCTCAAATTGCAGCCTTTAAATGTGTACTAAAATTTGATCATAATGAAGTCAAAGAGCATCAAGGATTGTGATGTGTGTTTTAGTAAAACAAACTTTGCATGAGGTGCCTCATGTTGGATATTACTACATATAGAGTAGTGAGAATTTCAACTTGGTGGGTGTTGACCCATGAACAAGAAAATAATACTAGAAGAATTTAGCTAATAAACACATGTTGTTATCAGATTAATTAGAAAGTTTGACATATAATAAAAATAGAGCAATACTATACGTACCCACTTTAGGTATATACTTATACGTGTCATTATATGATTAAGTGTTGTTTTATTTTTAATTTAATCATATGATAACATATATAAATATGTATATATTTGTGTATCCAAAATGGGTACAAATAGTTTTATTGATAAATATAATGGAAGCTTGTTTGGATTTTAGTGGCTTGAAGCTCAATATGAATTAAATAATTGAAGAAAAATGTGAAAATTTGTTAAACCAACCTAAACGTTTCTACTTAGGGGAACACTTATTTATTTACATCCAAAAATTTTTATCCATTATTCATAAAAGAATAATATAAAATGATATTGAAGTTTTACATCTGTTTCTTATGGGCTTTTATGTATGACAAACTAATCTTGTTTTTTATTATTAATGTATGTGAAACCCTTGACTATAAAGTCTAGAATTAGTTACATGAAATAAATAAATTTGAAAAAAAAAAGTAAATATCTATTATAAATTTTTATAAAATAGCAAAGAACTAGAAAGTGAGAAGAGAAAGATAATAACAAGACTGAAAAAGAATGAAAGCAAATGAAGGTTACGCATTAAAGGAGGGATATGTGTGTGTATATTACAAAGGAAAAGAAGAGGGAAGTAACACCCACAGGTTTGTCTCATGGGTAAAAGAGTCTTTTTGCATGTGTTGGCATGATTTAAAAGTCAAAGTACGAATTCTAGGTGGCACATGATAGTGTGTGAGGAGTCCATGGTCCTGTGTCGTTGCCACATCAGCAAGATAAGCTGATTTCACATGAAATTCAAATTTAAGTGACACACACCTGTATGCCTCAATACACACCTGTGTTTATAAAGTAGAATCAGTTTATATAAGGCATGTCGCTGTGTTTTTAGGGGGATTATTTAAGAATCACTAAATGCATGAAAGTGAAAGGAAAATAAGGAGTAGTGACTCTAGTCATTTGGCATGCTTTTGGAGGTATTTCGACAATTAGGATAAGAGATAATCTAAAAGGAATGAGGCTTGCATGAGTGGTTTTCCTTTGACAATCAAAATGTAAGTAGGCTAAATCTCTTCTATGTTGATTCTCTAATGATGACAACATTCTGTGATGAATTTTGTGATAAACATGTTGTTGTGATGTTGATCTAGTGATTGAATTTATTATATCTATATGCATGTCTTTGAGCCATGTGGATCGCATGAGATATTATTGCTAGGGTTTAATATTTATTAATGTCATGATCATGTTAGTGGATAAATTTGATGAGGCTGATGATATTATGTTTGTAGTATAATGATGAGAACATGAGGTTAATGTTTGTGTTACTTAGATTGACTTCATGTCGTAGGTTTTTTATTTCTATTGATAGCATATTGCGTGTTAGTTTATGGCCACATAAACCGGCTTACCGATGATCTTTAGGGTATAACTGCATATATTAAAGTGCGTGATTGCTGGAGAAATGAGGATTTCATTTTGAGACCAAACTAAGGCTTGAGTGGGATGTTTTCTATATTCTGGACTTTTCATACAGTCGTGTGGCATGAAGCCTAGAATTTAGTAGATGTTTCCTAGCATTTCAATAATAGTTAGATGTTGTTGATCGGTTAGCAGTCAACTAGGGTTCATAGACACCCTCATGTGTCAAGTAGCATAACCATATATAATGTGAATTGACCAATTTACCTTTAAAAGGAAACATAGTTGAGGGGAGTTAGAATAGAAAAGAGAAATAGCTATTTGAAGGACACATACTTACGTGAGAGGGAAAGAAATGCCCATGTGTCTATGAATAGCAATACATAGGAAGAAGTCACGAAAAGATATCCATGTATGAGTAACAATTAGACACACACTCGTGTATAATAGTAAACACACCCATGTATATAGGGCAACAAAGGAAAAAGAATAAAAACACTAGGCTAGGGAAGTAAGGGTCATCCGAGAGATAAACTAAACATTCCAAGTATGTAGTAGTACCTCATATGCCTAATAGTTAAGATATATAATGGTATGAGATATAATTAAGTGGAAGTACAAGCAAGCCAAAGTTAGTAAGGGCTTAAGATGCATACATGCTAGATATCCTTGGGTTATTATGAGGGGGCACCATTAATACCTATTCCCAACATTGTCACATTAAGGCAAGCTCACAATAGGACAATAGACCTGTAGTAAGGTATTTGCTCATAGTTGAGTCTGATTACTATATAGTTACTGTCGAGAAGCAAAAGATAACTTACATGGTTAAGGTGCTAAATCCCTGTATTTGATTGAGATCGATTAGCCTAGTACATAACTATAGTATAGTTTTCAAATTCAAGTGTAGATCTTTCCACCAAAGTTAGTAAAGTCATGCCTAATAGGAATATGAAAGAATGGTTCCTTTATGACTGAATGAGACATAGTTCGATCTAAGAGTTGTGACATACAGCCTAGTTAGTCCTTATAGTATAATTTAAACACAAAGAATGGTATTCTTTACCTATCATCATCCAACAGAGAGTTTAATGTCAACTCTCGATAACTAAGATTAGGGTTGAGATTGAGGACATTTTAGGAAATTTAGTAAATGTGCTAATTAGGTCTCTTACTTATTGAGTGTTCATATCATACAACCCCTTACTTTTATAAGTGTAGGTATAGGTATCGTGATGGTTGTGGGACGAGTGGTAGTCAGATGGCATAGAGTTTCAGGGGCATTTTTGGTATTTTAGTAGCTTTCACAGATTTCTAACTTTGATTAATGGAATGTAAATTAGGCATCATTGTTAAAGAATATAAGTATGAAGATGTTATGCGATTGAGTTATCAAAATATGTTGGTTATTAATATCAAAAAATTATGCTAAAATGTCTAAGAGTATATCACATTGATTATTTCGATTGGAATGCATTGAAATAGCCAAAAAATAGTGAGTTTAGATGAAACTATCATTATGGAAAATTGAGACACACGCTAGTATGTTTTTGGAGGAAAATTCTTCTTATGTTAATTAAACCTATGAGAGTGTGGATTGGGGAATGGACACACACTTTTGTGGTATGGGACACACGATCATGTGTCCTACACCAAGGATACACCCTTATGTACCACCTAAAATTTGGGATTATACATGCACAAGCATCCTAAGGCACTCTTATGCTAAGACATCGTAGTATCTGGGATGTTTGTGCATATATTGATGTTGGGTGCCTTAGCATCTAGATTGCATGTGCAATAGCGAGAGAGGCCCGATTCTCATTACTCTTATGATATGGTATCCATAACCCAAAGCTCATTTAACATGTGCACTGAATGCATGTTATAATTGACATTTGGGATGTCTTATGCTTTCACCAGATGTTTGGGATGTCGGCGTACATCATTTCACTTTAGTCATCTAGGATGACACTATCGCTGAGGATTGGGTGCTAAGCACTGAGATGATGTGGATGGGCATTGGGGATATTAAAGAAACATTTGTGATACCATAAAGAAATTAATTAAAAGACACATATAAGATTAGGTTTAACTGTGATGTGTATTCATACATGAGGTATCATGGAATCACCTACTTACTGAGTGTGTTTCACTAACTATTTTCCTTTATAGTATTGTAGGTAGGTGTAACACCCACAGGTAAACCTAAGGGCATTTCAGTTTTTTTTTTTAGTTGTAAATTTGGTGATTAATGATTTTTTAGAGTTACACACCTATGTATGGTTAGCAGAAAGCCAAACTTTTAGATCAAATTGTGATCATGGTAAAATCAGAAGTTGCTCTAGTTATGCAACTTGATACACGTTGTGTATGGCTTATACACGCTCGTGTATCATATCCTAAAATTAAAATAATAACACTATCAACCCTAATTCTCTTTATTCTTTGTATTCACAAGACGCACAAATTAAGAGAGTAGTTGGATGAGAGTCTCGTGGACACTAAAGAAGCCATCATTGATCATTAGAGATGTTGTCGTTAGGTGAAAATAGAGCAAATTGTCGGAAGCCAAGTAAGTGGCACGACTTCCCTTGTTTAATCATGAAATTTTAGGTTTTTACTATTACATGCATGATCTAGGGTTGTTTAGATATAACAATGATAATCTATATGATATGTTCGATTTAATATGTAATTATAATGAGCCATACACTTGTCTAGTTTCATGATTGTATGGAATTGATGAAATTAGAGTTTATGTACATATCAACATAATGTGTGCATATGTTCCTGTATGTGTGTGATGGATTTTAGTGGATTAGATGTGGAAAAGATTGCTTGATTTATGTATATACATCTAAGAATTGTATTAGTATGATTGTGGTTTGAATACTATGTTTTTTGGCTTGATAGTTCAATAATGCCATAGATGTGTTGTGCATATTGGTTATAATGTATATTTCTTAGTATATAGACTGCATCAGGGACTAAAAACTCTATGTATCAACTTGTATGTGTGATTGAATGACCATAAACATGACTAGAACAATGTAAAATCCTTTAGAATGTGAATTCCATATTATGACACATAGTTGTGTATGGTTTCACATACGTTCGTGCATCATTTTGAAAATTTTGAAAGACCGAGAATCCTATATTTGTTCTAAGGTAAGATATACACAGTCATGTGGTATAGGATACATACTCATGTATGACTTCCTAAAAGTGGATAACGTGTAATAGAAGACATATGACAGGTACACGTGAACTTATGTGCACAAGAATATATCCAAGTTAACTCCCCGTGTGCATCTGCTCTATGTAGCACCATGTGCTAAGTGGCAAAAGCCCATGTATATGGGTTAGGAGGCACACGGGTGTGGATGGATAAGCACACAATTGTGCACCCCTAGTCAAAGATAAAAGACGATTATACCTTTAGATTTTGTGTATAGAAGGGGAGAGGTAAACAAGAAGAATGATGAGCTATTAAAGGATAAAGAATTCAAGAAAGGTATAGATTAAGTGTTCAACTATATGGACAAAAACACAAGCTTGGACCTAGTTGAACCTGGCTCAAAAGTTAGCAACTTTAAGGCTTGTGTCACACATTTAGATAGTCAATAATTATGTGTGTAAATAACAATAATCGTGAAAGTAATAAGATTGGATACCCATGAGAGACATCATGCACTTGGTGCCAAAGTATATAGCCATCCAATTCAGTTCAAACATGTGTGGTAAGGATATGGCTTTTAGATATTCCTCATGTGATTAGTGGGACGTAGCATATATGTACTCAAGGTAGACACCACCTCTAGATGGTTAGTCAGCAGTTCTAATTAATTTATATGGTAAGGGAAATATTTGCTATTAGAAAATTTCCTCATGTGATTAAGGTGTACCAAATAGTTAACCCAATAGGTCGTTTAGCATGTGCGTAAGGCACGACAATAGCTTTCACTAGGGCATTAGATATACGGATTCTAACTTTGGTCTTCATAGCTTTTATGGATGATCCATGTTAGGCACTAAGGTGCCATAGTGTGATCACATTCACCTTACGAATGAAACGCAAGTTTTATCACTAGTTATTTATAATAGTTTTTGGTGCTGAAAGGTCACCATTTACTAAGTTTCACTTATGCATTTCCTTTTGTTTGTTTTATAGGTAGAGAAGAGTAGTAGGGTAAATGAAGCGATCCAATAGTCCAACAAGTAGTTGGGATAGGGAGAGAAGCATTTGTGGCATTTCAATTTTATCAGACATATAACTATTATTATTATTATTATTATTATTATTATTATTATTATTTTCAGACATAGTGATTACCCATGATATATACAGTTATTTTCATAATAACGCATTAATGGTTTTCAATAGTTCAGTCATGTATATCTCTTTAGGTCACATTCTTATCAGAGGTATGTATCTAAAGATTTATGGTATCAGAGCATGATCTTGGTACCTAAAAAGGTGAAAAAGTTTTATGTGTCTGAAAAAAAAAATATAAAGTTAAGTAAGAAAGTAGCCCTTCGTGCAATGTCGATCACCCCCCGCATGTAACCTCTCCTAACCATTGGGTGTGTTACAGAAAAACGGCATGAGTTCCCCTATTTTAGAGGGCCCGGGGAATATTTTTCTCTTTTTCATTATGCCCTGTAACACTCCCAATTTGTAATTCACACAAACCAGTCCTACCAATTGACTGGATTTTCATCACATAATCATAATAAATAAAATAAGTACATAATAATAACTATCATAAAAAAAATTATCACCCACAGAAACTTTATAACTAATTTTCCAAACTAGTCATATATATATATATTACATATACATCATAACATTTAAGTCAACAAAATTATGGTGCCTTCCTGCCTTAGCCTCATGTCTCATTAGTGCTCCCCGGGAACCTTTGCTGCATTTCTTTACCTGTAAAATATTAAATTAAACGGAGTGAGCGACTATGGCTCAGTAAGAAAATCATACTAAACACTTAAAGTATTTCATACCAGTATTAATCTTTTATAATTTTTTCCATACTCAGCGTGTCTGAACTATTTACAACAAAATAATTGACACAGAACATACATTTAACACATATCATAATTCTTTTCTTTCACACATTTATTCATTTCCTTATTATACAGATATGAATCACTCATTATGATTTATGCATGTATGAGTGTCATGACATTTCTATTTTCTGTTCGTACATCTTTCTTAACTCTTTATCAGCCACACAGGCTTGTATGCATAATTCTAATGCAAATGACTTTCATAAAATATTTACTAATTTGTTTCTCTCTCTTTCTCATTGATCGATCTAGACTACATATGATAGTACTTGCAGTCACCATACCAAGTATAATTCTCTCTTACACGCATTTTTTTTTTCTTTGCTGTCCACACAGTACAGCTAATATTTTTCTTTGCTGTCCACACAGTACAGCTGATATTTTTCTTTTGCTGTCCACACAGTACAGCTGGTTGTCCACACAGTACAACCGATTATTTTATTTGCTGTCCACATAGTACAGCTGGCGTGTAAGATTTTAAGTATGTTTTCTGCTTTCCTGTATCATATGAGTCATTATGAAAGCATGCATGACTTAGAAAATATTTTTCCTCTTTCTTTATTTTTTTCTAAATCATGCATATGTTATGATTCCTCATGTATGCATATATATCCATATTATGAAATATGCGCATTTGTTATTTTCCCTTATTCTTTTCATTCCTTCTCAAACATCATGTTATTTTCTCATGCATTTATATATAAATATATATCATGTCTCAAATTAATTTCAATTATACAATATAGGCTTAATATAAGGGTTATTTCACATAACATGCACATAATTAAACAACATTAACCTATATCGCATAAAATGACATTTTTGCCCTTATGGCCAAAATTACCTTTTTACCCTTATGGCCAAAAATTACATCCTGAATCATAATGAATTTCTTTATCCTTTTAAGCATAAATCACCTTAATTCTAATACCTTACATACTGATATAAGTAAAGGTTATTTAAATAACCTAACTCAAATTTACTTCAAGTATGTAAAGTATGAAATTCTTACATTTTCTTTGCTGATTTGGTGATTTAAGCTTATTCACCTTCTTTTCTTCTTTTTGGCAACCTTAATCAACCAAAAATATGATCATCCATCAAACTCTCAAATTTTACATATCTTAAAAATTAAATTTCTTACCTTAGAACTGACCAGAATTGACAGATCTACACTTTTTATAACTAGGGCCTCTGGAAATTAGGTGGTTTAGCTAGGTTTTTGGACGAATTTTGGTTAAGGAAAGTTTTTAGCTCAACAATGGAGGTTCTCGGCAAAAATGGAAGAGAAAATGAATAGAAATAAATTTATAAGCCTATTGGACCATTTTGCCCTTAATCTTTTCCATAAATTACTATTTTATCCTTAGCCAATTACCAAAAACCCTTAGCACCACCATATAATTTCAAGTGTGCCCTTCAATTTTAATTCCCACTTTGTCCCTTGAATCTTTATAAAATGACCATTTTACCCCCTTTGAAAAATATTGCTCATTTAGTAGTTTTCTCTAATTCTTTTGCAATTTCTTTACACAACAAGTTGTAAAATCCATTCTAGGGGTAATTTTGGAAGTGGAGTTTACTGACACACCTGAATTCGGATGTTACACCGCATGTGTACCATTGTAAGTATAATATACCTACTTCTAGATTAAAGTTATATATGCCTAAAAGTTGTTGTGATTTTAGGACAAGTATAAGGCTTGCTAGTTACACCCTTTATTAATAATGTTGTTATTCGCCAGGTCATAGAATAGGTCTTAAGACAAAACAGAGAGGCATCAACTAATGTTAGACACCTAATTTAGCCCCTACCAATACTAGAGCAACATTCAAATGTAAAGATATCCTCTCAACAGAGTTGAGGGAGTATAAGAACACCTCAAGTAAAGTTGGTGGTAGTAGTAGAGGACAAGCACATTTTATCTTATTTATAAATTGTCTAGTTGTCATCAGGCCCTAGATTTTAGAGGCAGGGCATTACAGTTTTAAAGGGATTATCAGCTAAGGAATGGCTAGAGGCAATGAAGGATGTCATGTATACAAAGGTATAGGAGTTCCTTCATCTTAAGCAGAAGGACATGCTGATTAGGGAGTTCTTCACTGAGTTAAACTTGTTGGCCAAGTATACTACTAATGTGGCCAATTCAGATAGAGGCAAACTAGATGTGTTTATGAGAGACATAACACATCATAAAGACATATACAGTGCAACAAAATATCCTCAGGTGGGATATATCAAGTTAATGACCAAAAACCAAACATAGAAGAAAATCTTAATGATAAAAAAAATGTCGCCAATGAATTAATGTTGCAACATGTAATATAATATATCTCTATATAGAAGTTGGTAATTGAGTTCTTAGTAATAAAGTATATGTAATTGCCTAAAGTTGTTTGATAAGAGACTCAGCTAGTCCATTTTGAGTATAGACATATGAGATTGGATGTTTAATATTCATTCCCATAGATATGCAATAATCATTAAATGTCTTGGATCTAAATTTACTAACATTATCTAGTCATATTGACTTGATCAAACAATTTGAGAAATGTTCGACTTGATAATTTGAGTTAGCAGTTTAGCAAAAGCTACATTTAAAGTTGGCAATAAACAAACATAGGACTATTATGTTAAGACCATGAAATAACGAAACAACCCACTTGGTGGATGAATAAGTTCATATGTCCTTTTGAATCCTTTGTAAGAATGATAGAGATTTAACTTCAACTTTGAAGGGAGATGGTCTAATTACTAATTTTCCTTATGACAAGACGGTGTACAATTTTTCACTAGACAAGAAAATCTTATGACTATTTAGTACATGTCTATGTGAATTTTCAATAATCCTATGTATCATTATAGTTCCTGGGTGACCTAAACGGTTATGCCAAAACATAAAGACCTTTGGATCAAAGTACTTCTGCTTTGATACTGTGTTAGTTTTAATTGCCTTTATGATTGTATAATATACTTCCAATGATAAAACGAGCAATTTTTCCAATACAAGCCTTCTTTCGAAGGCATTTTAGTTATACCGAGGAATTTTGTAAAATATAACATGTGCTACAGATATAAGTAACCAAGACATTTTGCTAAACAATGTACAACCCTAGTAGTAATGCCAACCCTAATAAAATAGATAATTGGGAGAGGACAGACTCAAGTATTCATAGCTACTTATACACAGATGAATGCTAGCCCTACAACTATGACAAGTTATTTATTGTTTCACATTTGTCCTTTATATGTTTTAATTAACTCTATTGCCGTACATTGTTTTATTCCTAGTGGCATAGTTAAGAGATTAGGATAAAAATCTTTAGTCGTCCCCAAGATCCGAATAAAGATGCTAGATGGGGACTAGGTTCACAATAGTTCAATATTGATATGGGAGAACAATTTTTCTAAGAAGCGTTAGATAGTCATGGATTTGATAATTATAGCCATGTTAGACTTTGATGTGATACTTGGCATAGACTTCTTGAGCAGATATGGAGTAGAAAGAAGAAAGTTAGATTCAGTATGGATAATAGTGAGTAGTTCACATTCAAAAAAGGTAGAATCCTTCGTATGATGATCAGCAATATCAAGGCTAAAAAGATATTAGTAAGAAGTGTATGATATATTTGATGCATATGGTTCAGAAATTAGCAACATTAAGGTTAGATGTTTTCTAGGGCTAACAATCTATTGTAGACACTTTGGTGAGAGATTTGTTAAGTTAGCTCAATCTTTCATAAAGTTGACATGTAGAAAGGTTCTTTTTAAATGGTTAGAGGCTTACGAATAGAGTTTTTAGGAATTGAAAAAAAAGATTGACCTAAACTCCCATCTTTGCCTTACTAGAGGAAAGCAAGAAATATGAGTAATACACAGATGTCTCCTATCAAGGTTTAAGAGCAACATTGATATAGAAAGGAAATGTGATAGCTTATGTTTCCTACTATTTAAAGAAGTATGAGACCAGATACCACACTTATAACCTTGAGTTGACAATTTTAGAGTTTGCATTTAAGATATGGCAACACTACCTATATAGGGTAAAGAGTAACATCTACACAAATCATAAGAGCCTCAAGTATTTCTTCACCTAAAAGGAATTGAATATAAGATAAAGACAATGGCTAGAGTTAGTAAAATACTATGATTATAAGATTAAATATCACCTAGGTAAAGCCAATGTAGTTGCAGATGCTTTAAGCAGGAAAATGGTTTTATCACATATTATCATTCACCGTGAGTTACATCAGGAGTTGGTGAAAGATCCATGTAGCACTAGTTTTAGATAAGGAATGTCTATATATTAGACAAAAGATTGAGTTTAGTATAGTAGAAGACATCCTAAGGTTTTGAGAAAAGATATGTATTCCCCAAAAGTAGAGTTTGAGAGATAAAATCCTTACAAAGGTATACAGTTCCCATTACACTGCTTACCCTAAGAGTGTAAAGATATATCAAGATCTAAAAAAAAAAGTTTTGGTTACTAGGAATGAAGAAAGACATTACAGACTTCATGACTAAGTGTCTTGTGTGTTAGCAGGTAAAGAATGATTATCAAAGGCCATTCAAACTTTTGTAGCCCCTTAGCATTCCTGAGTGGAAATAGGAACACATATAGATGGACTTCATGGTTGGTTTGCCCAAGTTCAAAGGTTGTTATAATGCATTATGGGTCATAGTTGACTAGTTTACTAAGCTGACACATTTCATAATAGTCAATGACATCAAGTGTACAGATCAGCTAGGTTAAGTCTATATAAAGGAGATTGTTAGACTTCATAGAGTACCTAAGACGATAGTATCAAACTGGGACACCAGGTTTGTTTCAAAATTTTGGCAAAGTATGTAGAAATCTTTGGGTATAAGATTGACATTTCTCACAACATATCATCCATAGAGTGATGGATATATTGAAATAGTCAATCAAGTGATTGAAGACATATTGAGGGTTTACTACCTAGGTGAAGAAGCGAGTTGGATGGATATGTTGTTGTTAATGGATTTTGCTTATAATAATAGTTACCAAACAACCATTGGGATGACTTCTTATGACGCTTTGTATGGCAGGAGATACATATCACCATTGCATTGGGATAAAATAAGAAAAAGAGATGTTTTAACCCAATCGTTGGGACCAAGCTCACTTAGAGGATGATTGAGGATGTGAGGTGATCAAAGAGAGGATTAAGCTAGCTTAAAATCATAAGAAGAGTTATATAGATTAAAGGAGACATGATCTTGAGTTCCAAGTGTGATAAGGTATTCGTCAAAATAACCCCTTACAAACATGTTATAAGATTCAATAGTAAAAGTAAGTTAGCATTGAGATTTGTGGGAACCTTGAGGTATTAAAGTGTATAGGTAAGGTTGTCTACCGATTTATGCTACCAATAAGCATGAATCGTATTCATAACGTGTTTCATGTATTGTTATTACATAAGTATATTAGTAACCCCACCTATGTGCTCAGTGTTAAGGATGTCAAGCTCAAGGATGATCTGGTCTATGATAAACGTCCAGTTCATATATTAGATAGGCAAGTTAATGAGCTCAGATATAAGCAAATTCCCTAGTAAAAGTTTTTTTTTTAAAGAATCATGGAGTTTAGGAGGCCACATGAGAGGTTAAGCAAGATATGCAATAGAGGTTCCCATACCTATTCAAGTGAATTTGGATGACCAAATTCATTTAAGGGAGGAGGATTGTAACACCCATAGGTAAGCTTAAAGGAATTTCAGTTTTTTCCCTAGTTATAAATTTGGTGATTAACAAATTTTTAGAGGTACATGTCCATGTTCGAGGCATACACAACTGTGTGTGGTCAGTAGAAAGTCAAACCTTTGGATCAAATTGTGATCGTGACGAAATTAGAAGTTGCTTTCGTTATTCAACTTGATACATGGTTGTGTATAGCTTATACACGCTTGTGTTTTGCTTCTTGGAATTAAAATAAAAATATGACCAACCATAACTCTCTTTATTCTTTGTATTCACTAGCAACACAAATTGAGAAAGTAGTGAGAAGAGAGTCTTGTGAATGCTAGAAAAGTCATAATTGATCACCAAAGACATTATCATTAGGTAAAAGGTGAGCAAATTATCATAATCCAAGTAAGTGGCACGACTTCCCTTATTTGGTCATGAAATTTTAGAGTTTTATAGTTACATGCATGATCTAGGGTTGTTTAAATATAGTGGTGATAATCTATATCATACCTTCGATTTAATATGCAATTGTGATAAACCATACACTTGTCTAACCTCTTGATTATATGAAATTGATAAAATTAAAGTTTATATACATGTGAGCATAATGTGTGTGTATGTTCTTGCAAGTGTGTGATGCATTTTATAGGATTAGGTGTGGAAGAGACTGCTTGATTTATGTATATACATCTAAGAATCATATCAGTATGATTATGGTATGAATGTTACGTGTTTTGGCTTGATAGTTCAATAATGCCATAGATGTGTTGTGTATATTAGTTATGATACATGTTTCTCATTAAATAAACTGGATAGGAGACTTAGAGACTCTGTGTATTGACCTGTATATATGTTTCAATGACCTTATGCATGACTAGAATAATGTAGAAACCCTTAGGGTGCAAATTCCAGATTGTGACACATGGCCATGTGTGGCTTTATACATGCCTATATGTCGTTCAAAAAATTTCAAAAGACTAAGAATCTCATGCTCGTTTTAAGGGAAGATATGCACGGTTGTGTGGTGTAAGACATGACATAAAAGAATATTTCCCTTCCAAGTTTTGATATGTTTCAAAGTCACACCCACAATGTTTAAAAAACCCAAAGTCCCACTTATGAACTAACTGCCATTAAATTTTTCTATTAGAGGTAAGATTAAAATTGTCATTTCACTAAAAATATTAAAAAATATAAATTTGCTATATTTTCTCCCTATGTTTTAAACACTAATAACTTCACCCCTGCCTAAAGATTTTTAACTTTGAAAAATTACATTTTTCCCTTAAATTTTTTTCTTCACTCATCCAACCACTATCTCCAATGCCAATGACTTCCTTTCTCTACTTTAAACTAGTGGTCAATGTAATAGAAGTGATCTTGAGCAAATCTCTTTGTTGAAGACAAAGAGATCTTTAAATATCTTCTTCTCATCGTTAAAAAAAAGATCAAGATTTCTTTTTTTCAACAATTAGATAAATAGATCTAGATCTTCTCTTTGATGATGAGATTAAGAGATCTATATATCTCTTTATCGTCAAATCTCTTCATCTCCAATGAAGAAATCTACTTTAAATTATTTCCCATGCATCAGCCACTAGTTTAGGAAGGAAAGAGGAGGTTATCAGCATCGGAGATGACAGTTGAAAGAAAGAAGAAAAAAACTCTAAGGTTTTGGGGGGGGGGGGGGGGGAATATAACTTTTCAAAGTTAAAAAACTTTAGGTAAGGGTGAAATTATTAGTTTTTAAAATTTAAGGGGAAAATGTAATGAATTTAATTTTTTTTAATATTATCAGTAAAATAATTATTTTACCCTTGCCTCTAATAAAAAATTTTAATCATAGTTGGTTAATAGATGAGACTTTAGGTTTTTCAAATCCTATAGGTGTGACTTTGAAAACACATTAAGACTTGGGTGGGAAACAATCCTTTATGCCTATGGGACACACACCTATGTATGGCTTTCAAAAAATGGATAACGTGTAACATAAGACATGTGGCAAGTACATATAGACTCATGTGTATAGAAGTATGTCCAAGATAACTCCCCGTGTACATTAGCTCTATGTGCTAAGTGTCACACTTCCATGTATATGGATTAGAAAGCATATGGGCATAGATAGAAAAGCACATGAGTGTGTACCCCTACTCAAAGTGATGATAATCGTGAAAGTAATAAGGTTAGATATCCATAAAATGCATCATGCACTTGGCGCCAAGGCATATAACCACCTAGTTCAATTCAACTATGTGCGACAAGGATATGGCTTTTATATATTCTTTACATGATCAATGGGATACACCATATATGTACTTGAGGTAAGGGTCATCTTTGGATGGTTAGTTATTATTATCATTGTTATTATTATTATTATTAGACACAATGATTACACATGATTTATATAGTTATTTTAATCATAGATTTTTAGATACGTATTGTTTTATGAGTTTTGATTGATAAGATAGTTATTTTTATTACATTACCTTTTTATACACTTTATGATTATGATCATGCATTAATAGTTTTTAATAGTTCAGTTGTGCACATATGTTTAATTCACATTCCTATAAAGGGGTATGTATCTAAAAATGGGTGTTAGTGTAAGATTGTTGCGTAGTAGGACTACAACGGGTTAGTTCAAGGTAGCGAATTAGGTAAAGGTATTTTGGTGATTTTGTATGATGGTCCATTTTAATTTATTTGAATTTATCTGTGATATTGGTGTACTTCATCTTATGATCTTATATTTCAGACACTAAGAATGATATTATGTTTTATTACACTTTTGGGGATTATGGGAGTGAATTATTTATCTTGTTATTTTTTATTGTTACGTGTGTTTGGGAAAAGTTTTAGTTAACACGTCTCTTTGAATACCTATTCTAACTAGGGGCATATATCTAGAGAGGGGTGTTACATGTTTCATTATCTTCATATAATATGGAAGGAGTGTTTATTGTAGAAGAAAGACTACATGTATTCCAAAGGTGGTAGATGGCAGACTATAATCATATGCATTCTTGGTAAGCTTAATAACGAGCTAAAATCTTTGAATTATTTGAAGATCTTACAACCAAGGTTTGTTTGGTAAAATGTCATGATACTTATGTGTCATTATAAGTAAAAAAAAATCTCGTCTGTGAATAGGTCTGATGAGGGTTAAAAAGATAATCAGCATATGCATATCCAACCAAACCAGAATTTTTAAGGAATTTGACATAATAGAATAATCCTAAATCTCTAGTTCTATATAGGTAATGAAGTATATGTTTGATTCTGTTCTAGTGACAATGAGTTAGTGTAGAGCTAAATCAGACCAATAAATTCACTATAAATGATATATTTGGTCTATGCATTTGGCCAATATAATAAGACACCAATAGCATTAAGATACAAACTTTAAGACCAAGTATCTTTTTATCTTATTTTTTAGGATGGAATAGATTATTTTTTTAGATCGAGAGACTGAACAACCATTGGGGTACTCAAAGATAAGCCTTATCCATATTAAAGTGTTTTAACAATTTTTTAACATATACTTATTAATAGATAAGTATTCTATTTGAACTGTGTTTAATCTAGATATCGAGACAATATTTTGTTTTTTTCCAAATCCTTCATTTCAAATTTTTTTCAGATATTCAACAACTTTTGAGAGTTTTTCAAGAGTCCTAGTTAAATTCATGTCATCAACACAAACTCTACAATAGCAAATTTTGATTCTAACTTTTTTATAAAGACACATAAACATATAGGGTCATTCATTGAGACGATTATACCACATTCTTCTAGATTGTTTTAACCCATATAATGATCTTGGTAACTTGATTGAGTACATACTTATTAGATTGACCTTTTTTGCTTTAGGTAATTTAAATTTTTCAAGGAGTTTCTTATAAATTTTAGTATTCAAATTTTCCTACAAATAAGTAGTAACTATGTCTATTAGACAGATATCTAATCCTTCATAGACAGTTACACTGATCAAATATCCGAATGTGATTATATCCATCATAGGTGCATATGTTTCATCAAAGACTATACTTGACCTTTGGGAAAAACTTTGAGCTACAAGTCTTGTTTTATATCTAGTAATTTTTTTTCTTTTTTTTTTCTCACAAATACCCATTTATATCCAACGGGCTATCCATCTTTAGGTGTCGAGGCTACAAGCCCAAGCACTTGACATTTTACAAGTGAAGTTAGTTCTACTTGAATTACTTCTTCCCATTTAAGTCAATCATGTCTTTGTTTGCACTCGTCCATAGTAAGTGGTTCAAAATCATCATCATTTATAATTTCAATAGTTACTACAAATAAGAATATATCATCAATGTTAACCGTTTCATGGTTCCACATCTCTCATGTATAACACATATCCTCATTTTTCTATTTTTCAGAGGTTTGTGCTATTTCAAGGGCTCGAGTCTCTTCAAGGGCCATAATCTCTTCTAGAGGAATATCTCATTATTGATATTTGTTTCATTATTTGTCTTTCATTTTTTAGGAATAAGTTGTTCAATCAAACAAGTTTACCATGCTTCAAACATTCAGTAAATTGATCTGTCATAACTCAAATGGACTATTCAGTATTGACAATTCATATATGTGATCTTATCACTTTTGTTGTATCTACAAATCCATCAAACATTTGGTTAGCAATAATTTGTAATTGCACTATTTAGTTTCACTTTAGGATGTGCAAGGATCTAGATGAGACATGATAGGTAAGTACCAAGTAACTTCATGTTTAACTTTAAAAGGTAATTTCTTTTCCCCTAAAGGTGGGGATGTTATCTCATCAAAATGACAATCTATAAAGCGTGCAGTAAAAAGATCACTTGTTAATGGTTTTATATACACTTAATAATAGATGGTGAATTATATCTAACATAAATTCCTAAATGATGCTAGGGTCTTATTTTTGTGTATTGAGGAGACATAATAGAGACATACATAACATAACTAAATATCCTCAAATGGGATATATCAAGTTGGTGGCTAAGAACCAATTATAAAAGAAAATTTTAATGATAAAAAAAAGGTTGCCAGCGAGTTAATACTGCAACATGTAAGACAATATGTCCCCACATAGAAGTCTGTAATTGAGTTATTAGTAATAAAGTATGTGTAATTACCTAGAGTCATTTGATAAGAGACTCATATGTACAATTACCTAGAGTCATTTGATAAGAGACTCAACTAGTTCATTTTGAGTATGCACATGCGAGATTAAATGCTTAAAATCAATTTCCATAAACATGCAATAATCATTAAATATCTTAGAGGTAAATTCCCTAGCATTATCTAGCCGTATTGACTTGATTGAACAATCTGAAAAATGTTCAACTTGATAATTTGAGTTAACAGTTTAGAGAAGGTTACATTCAAAGTTGGCAACAAACAAACATAGGACTATCATACAGATGCATCAATTAAGACCATGAAATAAAAAAACAACTTACTTGGTGGATGACTGGGTCCATATATGTCTTATTGAATCCTTTGCAGGAATGATATGGATTTAAGTCCAATTTTGGAGGGAGATGGTCTGATTACTAATTTGCCTTGTGAATAGACGGTGCAGAATTTTTCACTGGAGAAGAAAATCTTGTGATTGTATAGTTCATGTGAATTTTCAATAATCCTATGTATCATTGTAGTTCTTGGGTGACCTAAATGGTTATGTAAAAGCATAAAGACTTTTGCATCAAAGTACTTTTAGTTCGATACTACATAGGTTTTAATTGTCTTTATGATTGTATAATACACTCCAAATGATAAAACGAGCAATTTTTCTAATACAAGTCTTTTTCCAAAGGCATTATTAGTTATACAAAGAAATTCTACACCATTTTCACTCATGGTTTCAATGTGACAACTATTATTTCTTATATATTTAAAATTAAATAGATTTCTTCTAGATCTATTTGAATATAATGCATCATCGATGCTTAATTTGATCTTATTTTTTAACAAAATTATGGCTTTTTAGGAGTCTTCAATCAAGTTCATTGACCTTGAAATCGTGTTTACTTTAGCTTTAATCAGTCCTAAAGTTAAGAAAAATTTCTTTTTTTTTTTAAGAATTGTGTGCGTTGTCGCACTATCTACCAAACACATGCCTCATCATCAGCTTTTAAAGTCAATACTTCAATTTTGGAGTCCATATCTTTTCATTTAAAAATTACATTAGTCATAACATAGACAAAATAGTGAAAGGAAAGAGAAGATGATATTAAAACACAAAATAATATTCATGATTCCAAAACAAAGATATATGGTAGGTTTTAATTATGAGATTTTTGGGGCAATTACAACACTATTCAAGTGACTTATATTCTTGCTCTTGGAAAAAGTCTTGAAATAGTAAGATTTGTTAGATTGACAGGACCTAAATCATCTACAAATTCAATTATATTTTCATGTATGCTTAATATAAATCCACCAAAGTTTTGTGCGTATGACAAGTATACAACCAATGGCATTCTGACCACATATATTGTTTTGTGGTTTACTCTATATTATTCTTTATTTTGCTTCAGTCTTAGTCTATTTTTGCTGGCATGACTGAGATTTTCTATTATAATCATCTTTGGATTGAAAATTATTTTCTCGATATTGCTATTATATGAGCATATTTCAAGGATGAAAAATAGAAAATATTTTCTTTAACATATTCTTAAATATTTTCTCCCCACATAACTTTAATCAAAGGAAAATTTTACATATAACATAGTTGTACTAACTTACAAAGCCACTGGGAGTTGAATCTGATGTTCAAATCTATCTTTCAAATTTTTCAATGAATCTAGTAGATCTACTATTACATACATATATTTGGCTTGCAATCCTTCAAGGATGTGATGTGAGAAAAATAATGGTCTTGGATTTGTCCTTTTGGGACATTTTATTAAATCACTTTTTCAAAGCTCATAAATTTTAGATAGAGAATCATGTAAAAGGTCCATTTAAGAATATCCATCTAATTTTAAAAACTTTGGGTTCAAATATTATCCATATTCACAAAATTTCTGGTTTTGTAGAGAATATATTGAGATTAATCTTCGAAACTTCAATTTAAGATATTATCTCATATTTACAAAACAACTAGTTTTGTAGAGAAAATATTGAGATTAATTTTTTAAAACTTCAGATTAAAATATTATCTCATATTTACAAAACTTTTGGTTTTTTAATTTGTATTCAGAATTTTATAGTATGTAAAACTTTAATTATGATCATATTTCGGAATTCAAGTCTATATTACAAATGAGATATAGTTAATATAAAACAAATAAATATTTCGGTGAAGTTTAAGACTTCGGGTCCATATGTATATAAATATATATTTTTACGATTTTACAAACTTTAGGTTGCAAATCAGATACGATTACTCTAATACAAACAAATATTCTAATGATATTTAAAATCTTAGGACCCTATTCATGATTTTACAAATTTCAGGTTGTAAATGAGATACAATTATAATTTGTATATACAAATGTGAAACAGTTAAAATAAAATAACTACAGATTGCTTTTCGCAAATGGGAAAAAAAATATAATAGAAAAATTAAATAGAATAATAATTGAAATATCTATGGTTTGTATTTGGCAAAAAGGATAATATCATAATTGGAATATCCATATTTGCATTATCAAACAAGACAATAACATAATTGAAAAAAAACTAGCATTAAGATATGTCTAAGTGAAACATGTTGATAACATGTTATAAATTTTTATAAAATAACAAAGAATTGGAAAGTAAGAAGAGAAAGATAATAACAAGACTGAAGAAGAATAAAAGCAAATGGAGGGTGTGCATTAAAGGAGGGATATATATATGTATATTCAAGGGAAGAGATGAGGGGGTTTTAATACAATTTCTTGTCGCCCCTTTGGTCAATGAGATTAAGCCATTTTCCTTGACCATTTAATGAATGCATGGACCTCCCATGTTTATTTCTTCAAGGGCAGAAAACTCATTTAATGCGAAGGGTGAAAATTCATTTCATAAGAATATCTACTAATACTAAGTATACATAAGTCACAGGTCAGTCTATAATAAGAAATGATTTAATCTACCTATTTGAAGCTAAGGTATAGTTAATTTCAAAGTGTGTCATCATTAATTTGTCTTGGATCTAGGTCTATCCATGGTAAGCCAACCTGACCTGTTTGTATTAATTGCCTTGGTGGTAATTGAAAAAGAGTTAGATAGACAATTAAAAACAGTTAGGGACATATTTAAATGTCATAAATGCTACTGCAATTAATGGAACGCAAGTTTCCCTCGCCTCCCAAAAAATACACTATGTAAAAAGAAAATAAGAAGAAAAACAAAACCTCTGACTACCAGATACATATAAAATTTTTCTCTATAGAATCTAGATACAAGGTACGAAAGCAATATGTTGCAAAAAAGATTAACCATCAAACCTCGAATTGTATTCAATTCATAATAGAAGTAGGCAAATCAAATTTGGGTTTGCATATTTACTATAATTTTGATTTACAGAATTTGACTGAGTTTTATCAATATTAGTATCAAAGCCTAGGGTTGAAGATTTTCTACAATTCTATAAATTTGATAATTTGTATTCTATGTTTTTCGCGTTTAAATGGTTAAAAATTCAAATTTTGGTTTAAATTAAATTTGGCCAAATTCTATGAAATTAAGGCTTGAAAACATGTTAGAATGATGTTTAGAATTGTTTTACTTGCTTTGAATTGAAAATCGCATCAAAACGAGTCTTAAATCAATGAAATCACAGGCCAAAACCAAGACCTAAATCATGTTCTTTCCTTCACGATTCCACCAGATTTTGACAAATTTAATGCTAGAAGTTGGCATGAGAAGGACCATTGGTGTCCTTTGAGCAATAAACCCATGGATTTCGACCTAAGTGATGGTTGAAATCAACAAATTGAATAGAGACCATTTTTAGGGTGCTTCGACCATTTGTAGGTTGCAATCAAGTTAAGAAAAGTTAATTATCTGCCCCATTTGGTCAACTGATTACCCAAACCTATTGGTCAACTAGTTAAACTGGTTAGTCAACTAGATGACCTAAATTGCTCAACATCAACCTAAATCTATTGACCGATCAATAGTTGGTCAACAGTTGATGTTCAATAGTCACTACTGGTGCATCGAGGCATGTATGGCCCATTTCTAACAAATGGTGACACATGCAATACTTTTCCAGTGTGTAAAGGCATGTAGGACATTATTTCAACATGTGAAGGCAAGTGGGATCATGTTTCAATGTGTGACAACATGTGGGTTACTGTTTCTAGCATGTTAAATCATTTAAAACTATCTTACCACTACGTGACAATGACATGATGCTTAGATCGGTGCTTGGAACAAATCCACTGGATCTTACAATGCGTAAAAACATGTAATACCTCATTTTGTTTTATACAAACACGTAACGGTGTTTCAAAACACATGTTTCTAAATCTTGCCAACTTGATGACTAAAGACCATTACATTATGTATAATGTGACTATCTAATATTCTAATGATGTATATTAGAACTATATATATATTGTAAATGTTTAGAAGTAAAAAGTAAGTTACATACTCTTAACCAGAAAAAAGATGATATATAGTCTACTTATATCCATGTCTAACCATTGGACTCTCATAATAAATGATTTTGTTTGGGACAGGAATGTTAAAAAAAAAAGAAAAATAAAGATTATGTGAATGCGTTACAGCTTGTTGAAGAGTAACGCATAGTAATAAATGTAAGAAAATCCACTATTTTTACTATTTTTCCCAAATCTATGAAATACGAGGTATATGACCTATTGCAAAGAACATAGAGACTTTATCTTTGATAAAGTAACTCGAAAAATTATATAGGATAATGACATAGTCCTAGTTATAGTAGTGATGCATTTGTTGTATTACATTTTATAAAATTTTAAATGTGGGAATTCTAAAATTGGTAGGATTTAATGAAATTTTCATCCCAAATTAATATTGGTGTAACTAGATTATATTTTAAAATATAAAAAATTTCATCCATGGAAAATGATTAGAAACATAGTGAACTTTTAATTTTGTGTCTTATGTGTGATATTTTAAAATTTCAATATGTAATGGCAACAATGGATGTGTATATAATTATATTAGTTAATGTTGTGTCTGATATGTCTCTGTAATTTGATAAAATAATTATAACATTTGACATTTAAAGATGCACTATGTCGTAGATGAGCAAGAGGCCGTAGAAGCTGTAAATCAAGTTATGATGAGGCTGGACTGGCTGAGGGGTAGAACCTGAATAATGTCTAACACAAATGTGATATCGACACATATCACGCATGTAAGAAGAAATACTCTATTACGTGTAGTATCTTGATAAACTTCATGAATGATGCTATGGTATATGAGTACTAACAATACCTAGTTGTACATACCATGTGGATGATTTTTAAAAGACAAGTTTGGAAGAACTATTTTCTCCAAACTAAGGTAGTTGACTATCAAATTTGACACTTATAAGAAAGTCCCTAACTAGTTAATGAAACAATATCTGAAGGACATGTCAAATATGATTATAGAGCTAAAGTTAGTTGGGCACAACATGACTAATGCATAGCAAGTTCATGAAGTAATATAATCTATTCCCGATAGTTAGGAACATATAAAGGTAAATATAAGCCATAATGAGAATACATGGATTTTCGCTGATATTGCTCACCATATTAAGCTAAAGGATGAACACCTTAAGATAGCTAGACCATATGCTCATGCATACATTGCAAAATCAAGTTCTAAGAGGTTTTCTAGCCTCAAACGTAAGTGGTTTAAAACCAAGAAAAAGAAAGAGATTGTACAAGGCTCTAAGAACATGAACATGTAGTACCAATGAAAGAGACATAAACATGCTAGAAAAAGAGACAATAGTACGATGACATGCTACAATTATTGCAACAAGGGTCATTTTTGCTCGTGAATGCACAAAGTTGAAAAAGACTTAAGAGCCACAAACCATGTAGCTCATGATAGAAGAGTTTTTGTGAAATTTTATCAATTTCTAAAAGATACCAAATGGATTTATGTAGGGAACAACACAATGGTTGAAGTAAAAAGGATAAGCACGTGCAAATTAGTTTAGTGAGGTGGTTAAACCCTTTACTTACATAAAGTCCTATCCGCTTCAGATATTCAACAAAATCTAGTTTCGATACTTATCTACTTAAACTAAGACATAATTTGAATTTCTTTGAGAACTTTGTTAAAATTTGTAATGGTACTAATTTCTATGGATTTGAATTTGTGTTTAATGGTTTCATGGTGTTGGACACTGTTCATTATGATAATGATAATGATAATTTTAGTATTTCATTATTTACTACCCCTATAGTATAGATGAAGATACAAATATATGACATGTTAGATTAAGATACATTGGTCAAGATTGAATGAATAGATTGACCCACAAGAGTTTATTAGGAACTTTCACAAAACCTAAACTATCTAAATGTGAGCATTGTCAAGCTAGAAAAATTACTAGAAAACCATTTGGCAAAGCTTTGAATGTTGAACTTCTTTTACAATTTGTACCCAAATATTTATGGTCCTATGAATGTTAAAGCGAGACATGACACCTCATATTTCATTACTTTTATAGATAACTATACTTGAATCGGTCATATCTACTTGATCTCTTATAGATGAAAAATAATAGACTATTTTAGACACTATACAAATAAGGTTGAGAATCAATCAAATAAAAAGAATAAAATCTTGAAGAATTGACCAACATCTTGATCATTTGTCTAAAAAGTTCAAGGAACTATGTAATGAAAGAGAAATAGTAAGGCAAATAACAATTCCAATAACCTACAACAAAATGATGTAATAGAAAGGAGAAATAAAACTCCATTAGAAATGGTTAGGCTAATAATGGTGCAAGCAAATCCTCTAATACAATTCTGAGGGCATACGTCATTATTTGTTGTTTATATACCCAATTTTGTGTCTTATAAATGAGTTGTTGTCACTTTCTATGAGTTATAAAAATGTAGAAAACCTGAATTAAATCAATTGTGATATTTGTGATCAATATCGTTTATCCATGACTCTTTTTATCAGTTTGAAAAATTGGGACTAAAAAGAAAGAAATGTACCTTTATAAGATACTTTGAACACTCCAAAAGGTGCATGTTCATTTGTCTAAAAAGTTCGAGAAACTATGTAATGAAAGAGAAATAGTAAGGCAAATAACAATTCCAATAACTCGGCAACAAAATGACATAACAAAAAGGAGAAATAAAACTCTATTAGAAATGGTTAGACTAATAATAGTGCAAGCAAATCCTCCAATACAATTTTGAGGGGATACATCATTATTTACTACCTATATACCCAATTTTGTGTCTTATAAATGAGTTGCTTTCACTTCCTATGAGTTATAGAAATGTAGAAAACCTGAATTAAATCAATTGTGATATTTGTGATCAATATCGTTTATCCATGACTCTTTTTATTAGTTTGAAAAATTGGGACTAAAAAGAAAGAAATTTACCTTTGTAAGATACTTTGAACACTCCAAAGGGTATGTGTTCATTAGGATAATTTTGATAGAAGATTAACTAAAATTGTATTGAGAAATGCTACATTTATGAAGGAATTTTTTTCTAATAAGGGTGATGTTAATAGAAGTATTCATTTATATGAAATGGTAGAATAAGGAATAGGTACACCTCAATGACTATTAGTTGAGTCCCAAGAAGTAGTACCTTTACCTATTCTAGATGGTTGAAACAAATGAGGTTGAGCTACAACCTATTTTAGATTGTGGGTGATAAGTGCTAAATATTTAATATTTTTTTATTCCTCTATATTTAGTTTTATGTTATATTTTGTGATTAAATGAGCTAATTAATTTATTTTTTGAATTAGGAGTGGATTGGAGGCATCAAATTGAAAGTGGAACATAATGTGCAGTTTTTAAACTTTGGCAGATTTAACCTCTGAAAGTCAGTAGAGGTTTTGATGTCCTTAGAGTTCCAAAATTAGACAGATTCCTTCTTTGCATTTGAAGTAGATCTCTTAAGCTTTCTGAGTTGGGTTTGCATATTCAAATCCAAGTTCATTTGGATTGTCAAACTTTGGATCAGATTTAGAAGATCTAATCTCGTCATTGTTTAGGCATGGTTTAGTAATGGGGCCATAACTTAAGTTGTAAAAGTCCGATTGGGATGATTCAAGATGCATTGAAAAGCTCACATCTAGGGCTACTATTTTCATGAGGGTCTATGCTCAAATTCAATCTCTATCAAATCCGAAATTTGCTCAAAATTTACAATAGGAAACTTATCACCCTAAAAAAAAAAAGAGATTTGAATGCCTACAAATTAGGAAGTTCAGTTGTGCTAAAAAATAGAAATGAGAGACAAAAGAAAAAAATTAGATTTTTTTTTTTTTATGGTTAGTATGTTTGACTAAGTTTTTCTCTTTACCTTAAGGGGATTTCAAACCCAAAACACAAGTTGATGATGTAATCAATTCAGTAACATTATTTCTTCAATCTTCTTAAGAAATTAATTCATGTTATTCTATTTTAATGATATTTGATGTTTGGTTCGTTTGATTTGAATAAGGCCTGTTGAATCAATTATATCAATATCAACTACTAGAATTAGAAAAGGGGTTAGGTAATTGGTTTTTTTTTTTTTTCCGTAATCATTAGATGGCAAAGAGTGATACAAGATTGTGGACAAGCTTTTTTTTTATTGCTATGAATAATATGATTTAGGTTAAACATCCGAACTTGCGAGATTGTTGCTTAAATCAATCCAATTCCCTAATTGTTATTACTACCATTTTATTAAATCTAAAGATTTTGTTTTAGGTTATCTAATGGTTAGATTCTAATGAGAGTTTGTTCATTAGAAGAGAAATTAAGGGGAATTTTGGGTAATAGAGCTTGTTATTGCTTACGATTGATAATTTCTGAGAAAGGTGAAATATTGTTACTATTGATTTAATCATGAGTTGTGAAGGCCCTTTGTTTTAATACATCGATTTTGTTTTAATTTAATTTTAGTTTTCAAAGTTTTTTATTAGATCAATCTGGAATTCAAGCCCCCTTTGTTTTAAGACTCCATTTTTAGTCAATTTAGAAGTTAACAATATGATTAAAATTGACTGCATTTCTCTGTGGGATTGACCTCTATTTGCCCTAACTATTGTCTTATAGGAAGTTAAAATAGAGAAATTTATTTTTGGTGTATTCAACAACTATCAGTGGAAGTAATGATCGTCAATTGCTTGTCTCATCCATTTCAACCAAGTTGGAGCAATAAGATTGAGTTCCAACCTATTTTGGATAATGAGAGCAATGATCCTTAATTGTGTAAGAGTGGTCGTCTAAAGTTACCTAAGCGACGTTTTGAAATTGAAAACGAGGTGTTCATTACCATTTCTCAAGATGATGAAAAACCTAAAACATAAAAGAAACTCTCTCATCCTTCGATAAGAAAAAATGACAAGATGCATTGGAGAAAAAGGTAAAATTCATAGAAATAAACCAAGTGCAAAGTTTGGTTAACTTATTGCCAGGTCAAAAACCCATTAAGGACAAGTAGATTCTCAAAATTAAAAGTAAGATGGACGGCTTGGTAGATAGACTAAAAGCTTAATGTGAGGCAAAATTGTTATACCCAATAAGAAAGTATAAATTATGAAAAAACGTTTTTGCCAGTTGTAAAAATTACTTCAGTCCACTTGATTCTAGCTATAATAGCATACTCAGATTTAAAGTTGCTGTAATACCCTCAGGTATGTTTCAGGGGTAATTACATCTTTTGACCTTGTTTGGAGATATTTCCAATTGTATGTGTGTGTTTGTAGTATATATAGATAATAATTAAAAAAAAAAAAGGTTTGGAGAGCAAAGTTAATAAAGGAAGAAAAAAAATGTAAATAGTTATATATAGAAAGAAAAGTCAAAGAAAGGCCATCTTTACATTTTTTCCAGCAATTTCTCATCTCTTCCAGAGGAGGCAGCTTCTTCCTTTCTTTGCTGTGGTTTGAAGGAAAGTAAGTCATTTGGAAGGGTTTTGGAAGATAGATAAGGAAGGAAAAGAAGAGTAAGCACTTTTGGAGCTTGGTAACCAAAAGATCTCTTTCTTTTTCCTTTTCCTATGTTTATATATATATATTGGATGTATGTTATATGAATATATTAGTATGTTTTGGTGTTGATTTAAGGTGATTTTGGTGATAAAAGAAGAAGGAAGCCAATTTGCAAAGATTTGACTTGAAACAAGATAAGGGGTATCCTCCTTGATATGTTGCATGATTTAGTCTTTTGGTTCCTTGGATCTATGTTATAAATGATGATTTTGAAGTTGAGGAATGTTGTTTTGCTATCTGGGATGTCTATGTGTGTTATTTTGTTCAGGGTAGAAAGTTGCATGATATTTACAGTTTTTGCCCCTAAGTTTGTCCTATGTTTTGGCTGCCTTATCTGATGAATTATGAGTGCTATTATATCTTGTTGGAAAGCTTTTTGAATCCTCTTTCCAATGATATATAGCTTGTATGAATTAGAAACCGTTTGGGCTATTAAATTGTATGAAAAGAAGGCTGCCCTGCTAAATATCTGTTCTGTGAACAGTATTTCGTAATTTTATCACTGAGTTTAGCTCACGTTTTGACTGTCTTATCTATTGAATTATGAGTGCTATTATAGCTCGTTGGAAAGATCTTCGAATCCTCTTTTCAACAATATATAGCTTGTATAAATTAGAAACCGTTTGGGCTATTAAATTGTATGAAATAGAAGGTTGCCCTACTAAATGACTGTTCTGTAAACAGTGTTTCACAATTATGGGCAAGAAAGAAAGAAAGAAAGAAAGAAAGAAAGAAAGAAAAGGAAGAAGGAAGGAAAGGAAAGGAAAGAAAGGAAAGGAAGGGAAAGAAAAGAAGAAAAGAAAAAGAAAGAAAAACAAGAAAAAGAATTTGGGGCTCAAGATTTAGGGTTCGTCCCAAGAGTAATGTCTGGTGAATTATGAATAAATTTAAATGAAAGCAAAATTAGTAAGATATAAGACCCGCATGCATGCTACAAACTATGAAAGGGCATTTTACACTACACCACCCACAGTAGGGCACGTCCGCAGTAGGACACGTCTGTAGTAGGACATAGACCCCTAGTAGGGTCCGCTCACAGTAGAGCATGCTCGCAGTAGAGCTTAATTCAGATTCAGAAATAGTGTAGTGAAAGAAAGAAAGAGAGCTCGAGCTTAGAAAAGTATCAAATCTCTATAGTTAGCTTCCAGAAAGTATCAAATAGACACCAGATGAGACAAAACAGGAAAAGAGATAGTATATTTGATTATTTCCCCTTATTGAGTGTTTTTATCACTCACTCCCTTTTTCTTTCTTGATTGCAGGTACAGGTGATCGAGGTAGCTGCGAGGCAAGGTCAGGTCAGCGTAGGTAGATCCGGCTGGAGCAAGTTATCTCTGGTTTATATTACATGCATACAGTAGCATGTTTTTGTCGACTTTTGACTTTTGAGATTATGGTACAGTTGCATATAATTACTCCCTGATTTTAGATGCTTTCATATGAGTATATACATCTTTTGTTTGCTTCCAGATTTTCAGTTTTCTTGGAATATTTCCTAAACACTTTTAATAATGCGTTTATTTTAAAGTATAAAAAAAAAATAGACGCTATGAATATTAATTTGTAACATTTCTCCTTCGATGGGTAGTACTTTTACGGAGGGGTGTTACAGTTGCATCAGATGAATGTCAAGACAACTTTTCTTAATGGAGAGCTTGACGAAAAAATCTACATAGGATACATTGTAGGTTTTATTGTTAAGTCAGAACCGCAAAGTGTGTAAGCTTCAAAGATCAATATATGACCCAAAATAGTCATCTAAATAGTGGTACTTGAAATTTTATAAGATTATAATGTTTTATGACTTTAAAATGATTGATCAAGATTACTATGTTTATATGAAAAAGTTTGATAACAAATTTGCAATTTTATCATTATGTAGATGATGTGTTTATAGCTAAAAATGATTTGGAGTATATAATGACCATGAAGGTTTGTTCTCTATGAATTTTGACATAAAGGATATAGGTGAGGCAGATTGTATATTAGGAATTAAAATCAAGAATGATCGTTCAAAGAAACTCTTGACTCTATCACAAAAACAATATATTCGAAAGATTCTAGAATAATTCAATATAACAAACTATAAATTTGTTAATACTTCTATGTCGAAAGGCAAATTGTTAAGCCAAGAAATGCGTTACTAACCTCAAGTTGAAAAAGAAGAGAAATGTCAAAAGTACCTTATTCAAGTGTCAATAGATGTCTTATGTATGCTATGATATGTACATGCTTAGACATTTGTTTTACTATTGGGTTGATTAGTAGATAGCAATTGAACCATAGAAAAAAGCATTAAAAGGGTTTTCAAGAGTATATTGAGATATCTAAAAAGGCACCATGAATCATTGTTTTTATTATGAAAGATCGGATTTGCATTTAATTGGCTATTTAGATGTCAGTTGGGGAGGTGATTTAAACCAATGCAAATCCATATTTAGTTATGCATTCTTACTCCAATAGGGTGTCATATCTTGAAGTAGTAAGAAACAGACATATATAACCTTATCCATAATGGAGCTCTAGTTTATAGCTTATTTAGTGAATGTGCAAGAAACTATTTGGTTAAGAAAATACTTTATGAATTTGGATATATAAGACAATATTGTTAGAACAATAGTTGTTCCAAAGATCATAAATTTTATAGTAGAACCATTTATATCGAAACTAGACTCAATTTTGTAAGAGACATCATTTTCAAAAGGAAAGTGAGCGTATAATATATTTTTGCACATTGTATGGTCACTAGTTATTGGACGAAACTTGTTCCAAGAGATATATACAAGAGATATATGGTCACTAGTAGAACCATGTATATTGAAATTCTTGGTGTTTTACTATATACACATAAGCTCAACATGATTATAATGTCACACAAGTTAGACATTGACTTATTAACATAAGTAGTCACCTTTGACGTTGAGAAAACATGCGAAGAAGAGATATATTTCTTGAGAAAAATGATGTTGAGAGAGTGTGTAAAGATTAAACATATTTCTTGAGAAAAGAATTATTAAAGTTGAAATGTCGTCTTAATTGTGATACCCTCAAGCGAATCCCACATCGACAAAGCACGAGAGAGATGCTGGGTCT
The DNA here is from genome assembly GCF_011075055.1 of Mangifera indica. Taxonomy (NCBI): domain Eukaryota; kingdom Viridiplantae; phylum Streptophyta; class Magnoliopsida; order Sapindales; family Anacardiaceae; genus Mangifera; species Mangifera indica. The sequence goes on along the minus strand of NC_058141.1, from coordinate 5,085,998 downwards.
GTCTATGTATCCCACATTGGTTAGTGGTGGGAGAATTTGATTGGTTAAATAGCCTGTGAGCTCCTTAACTGTTAAGACGTGTTTTGGGTTGCAAAGCCCAAAAGCAAAAACCATGATGGACTGTGTGTCCAAAGTGGACAATATCTTGACAGTGGGCCGGGTTATTGGACCAAAGATGTTACAAATGGTATCAGAGCAGCTCCGCGTGTCCTCTTGAATGATGGTGGGGCAAACCTTAGCGAGGATGCTGAGTCCCGTAAGGAGGGGTGTATGTGATACCCTTGGCGAATCCCACATCGACAAAGCACGAGAGAGATGCTGGGTTTGTCTATGTATCCCACATTGGTTAGTGGTGGGAGAATTTGATTGGTTAAATAGCCTGTGAGCTCTTTAACTGTTAAGACGCGTTTTGGGTTATAAAGCCCAAAAGCAAAACCATGATGGACTATGTGTCCAAAGTGGATAATATCTTGATAGTGGGCTGGGTTATTGGACCAGGGATGTTACATTAATAATTAATGAAGATGAAGTGATACGTGTCGAGTGCAACCAAAAAATAAATTTCTGTACTTATAATTAGTAATAACAAGTAAAAGTCGATTCACTGAGACTAATTAATCAAATTATTTAATTAATAGCATAAACAACTAATGAAAAAGGAATAAGAGTTTACTTTTGTAAATTGATAAACAACCAGAAAAAAATTTTCTAAAAACTGAATTAAGTAAAAAAATCCAATCAAAGACAATTTAAATTTAAAGAAAATTTCCACAGTTGCAAACTGATCACTGACCTTTAATATATAAATTTATTCTTTATTCAAATATTTAACCCTAAATTACCAAAAGCCAGACAATTTGTACCTTTCTTAATTTCATTAATCTGAGCCCATCACATAGATTAATTCTTATCAATAAACCAATTAGTATTAAGCAATCCTCATGAATTTATTGATAACATTATGAACTAGGAAGGAGTTAAAGATAAATGAAAGTCTAACAAGCGTTAGATTATTTAATTCATTCTATGTCTTTTTTAAACATGCATAAAAATCTTGGATCATAATTGCTCTTGCTTAATTACTACTTCAATTGAACATCATAACAACTATGGATTATGAATTCAATTTAGCTATAGACCACACAATTCAATCAATTATTGGCCTCTTAATTAAGTAAATCATGCAATTATTAACATGCAAAATAAAGAAGCTTAGATATTTGAATAGAAATGTAAATAAGATTACAGACAAAGTCTCACAGTTTTGACAACCAAAATAAAGTTCCTTTGAATCAAACTAAAGAACTTAGCCAGACATTATGGAATGAAGAGCACGAAAGAGAAAATTATGTTCTCTCTACTTCATTTTTTTTTAACCTAGTAGGCTAAGAGTTATATTTATAAACCAAATCCTAAAATCAGGGCAAATAAAATTCTAGCTAAGGTACAAGTATTTCTAGCCTTCCAGACCTATATTTGACTCCCTCTTGAAGTTGAACTAATTCTTTATGTGAGTTGTGTAAAAATAATCCAATTCAACTAAGGATTAGGGCTTATAGATTCCAATAATAACTTATAGACTAGTTTTCGGTAGGAAAACAATCTTTATGGCTTTGACCCCTTCATGATAATTGTAGCTTAGGATGTGTATATGAATTTGGGCTATTACATCACCTTAATTGGACATTGAAAACCTTTGATATGCCCTTTTAAAAATTCAATTTTCAAAGAAAAATCCTACTCTAATTAGGATATGAACCAGCTTTCTAAATCTGCATTTGAATCAACATTTGGGAGCCCAAATGTACTCAGATTTTGGCCTATAATACCATTCTGGAAAGCTCAAGATGTCCTCTACAAAAGCCTTTAGCCTTTTCCTTATTCTAGAACTTCAAATTGGTTAAACACTTGCAAGAAGCATAAAAGGTTAAAATCACTAAAATGGTGGAATTTTCTAATTGAAAGCTCAATTCATTCTAACCTATTCAACCATGCCTTAACCATAAAAATAAACATAAACTAATATAGTAGGACATAAAATACTCCCGAAAGATCAAATGCAAAGGAAATACATATATGAAAATACACAATCATCATGAGATAATGGATAAATGCATTTGACAATGACCGATTTGATTCCCCACATCCAAATAACATATGAATATCAAATTTGAGTTCTAAATAATATCTACAAGTTTGAAGATATTTAAGAACTCAAGTTAAGTGTTACATGTAGCAATTGAATTAAGATTTATACAGTGTTGACATATGACATTTATGGAGAATATACATTATAGCACATGTTTCATACCATGTATTTATAAGTAAGTTGACTAATAAAAGTAGTGAGTGAATGATTCTTGGCTTCCTCATTGTGGAAGACTTTATAAGGCGTACCTCATGTTGGTACCCTTAGACTTTTTTACTATCATTCGATATTTAGTCTTAGTGTTTGTTATCTTAGCTTAACACCTATGGGTATATACGATTCAATCTACAAAACATGACTAAAAAAACAGCTAAATTTAAATTGAGAATTTCGAATAAAAGATGAAGACTTATCTATTATGTGTATCTATTGGTCGAGCAATCTTGTTGATCATATAAGAGATATAACTTGATCATGGATACATAGAAAGATAACACAATTATTTTGAGAGATTAAAGGGAGTTAGTGTTATTGAGTAAGTATAGGGTACAATGAGACTAACGATTTTATTATACTTTATGGGTTGAAGCAACTATGCTATTCCAAACAAATGCATCATAATAAGCTCCTAAGTATAGATTTCTCATGAAGTCGCATGATACATTTGCAAATATAAAATATACTATTGTATGAAATTTATGTATTTAAGCATTTGGTTTGAATTTATTTGTATTAAATGCCTTGGTGGTAGTTGAAAAAGAGTTAGGCATGCAATTAAAAACAATTAGTGACATATTTAAATGTCCCAACTGCTATTGCAATTAATGGAATGCAAATTTCCCTCTTCTCCCAAAAAATACACTCCACGACTAGAAAAAAAGAAGATAAACAAAACCTCCCAATACCAAATATGTAGAAAGTAAACTATTTTATGGAAAAGATTAATCATCCAACCTCGAATCATAGTCAATTCATAACAGAAGTAGGCAAATCAAATCCAGTATGCATATTTACTATAATTTTAACTTATAAAATTTGGTAGGTTTTTCCATTAGTTTGAATTTTGGATTTTATTAAACTACTCAAAAGAGTTTAATAATAAGTATTTATTATTGTTGGTTCAAATTAACAATAACGGTGAATGCACACAGTAGTAATTAAAATTGAGTTGTAGAAAGATATGAATGAGCAGATATTCAGTTGCATTTGAATAGAAATAAGCCCCACATCCAACCTGTCAATTCCCATTATCATAAGTCAAGGCAGTCTTTCTCAAAAACCAAAGAAAAGAAAAATCCTTACATTCTAACATCATTAGATTCATCTCTAACATATTTATTGTGTTCTCTTCAACTAAATATTTGGACCGGGAAATTAATAAAAATAAGCACCAAATTATCTGCCTAAGCCTTTTTCAGCAAACTTTAAGTAATTTTACTTTTTTAAGCAAATTTAATTTATATTCCAATAATACCTTTCACCTTATTACTTCATATTTGAAGTAGTTTTTACTGAACAATCTTTTTTTTCTCCTGTATCATCATGTTGAGTATACAAATTAATTTTAGATTAATTTTTGTGTAATTGTTGATATTTACGAATTGAAAACAGATTAATTTCTAATGTAAAGTTTGATATTTACATATCTTAATGAAATAATGAATATAACTACACAGAGTGTGTGTGGGTATGAAAGGGTGCACGATGTTAAAAGGTGTGTACAGGTGCATAAGGGTGCACGTTTTCATGAAAGGGTGTGCACAAGTGTGAAAGGGTGCATGCGGGTGTAAAAGGGTGTTTTTTTGTGAAAGGGTGCGCGTGGGTACAAAAAGGTGCACATAGGTGCAAAAGAGTGCATGCAGTATGAGCGAGTGTGAAAATGTAAAGCAGCATTTAGCCCATGATATCCAAACCAAACAAACAATGAACAAAAAGTAAAACAACCAAGCATTTTCAAACAAAACCAAAATTACCCACCATCAATTCACATCAGCAAACAGACGTCGGCGAACACTACAACAATGACATTTGAGTTGTTTAAGGTAAGTGTTTCCTTTTACATTGTTAACATAGAATAAAGTTAGAGATATTTGGAATGGGTTTTAGGGTTTCGATTATGCAATTTTCATTAGATGTTTGGAATAAAGTGTGACTCCTTTTGGATGTTGATAGGTTCTGATTTATTTTATTGGTTTAAAGTATTAGTTTGGATTATAATGTGATTTATTTTCTTGAATTTATTGTATTGCTTCATCGTTGCCAAAGAAGAAAGGTATTTTGGTCACACTGAAACACCCTCATGCACTTCTTTACACTCGCACACATCTCTTCACCTCTTTTCACACCCACTCACACCTATTTGCACCTGATCGCACCCACTCACACCTCTTCATACCTATACACACCTCTTCGTACCCACATGCACCTCTTTGCACTTGTTCACACCTCTTTGCATCCGCTTATACCTCTTCAACAAATAAAATATATCACTTAATTTAACATTTAAGTTAGTAATCTCTTTTAATTTAATATCTGATTTACATTATTTGAAATTATATTCTTCTTGAGGAACTGACACCTTATAAAAATGTAGTATTCTAATGTAATGGATTTATACAAACCAATCGTATATGACCTTTTTAATGACATCGATTGCATTCAACTTGACATACTTTTTTCCTTTGAGATGGTCTCCTATTGTGCTCTGAAAGATGGCTAGAACATTGACGTTCCATCTGTGGTGAATGAAATATACATATTTCTTCAAGTTACACCTATTTAGATGGATCTCCTAATGGTTCTATACTCTCCTTATAAAATACTTTCTAATATTCGATTAAGTAGTACTTGTTCACCTATGGATAACAATTTGAGAGGTTTTAAAATTTGGTAATTATTGCAATGTGTGTGCATGCTATTTGTGATAGTTGAAATTTCTTATAGGTATACTTTTTTATTGCAAGATCAAATTTAGTAATTGGTTTGCCTGGACCATGCATTTTATATCTATCAATGGCTATTGGTTTGACTATCATATTAGTTGATTTTCGAATATGTTCAGTCCACGGAGTCAAAGGATGAGTACAAGTATCTACATGATCAAACAAACACTGAAATATTAGTAATTTATGAATTCGTACAAAACTGATCATACCCGCCATATTATAATGAGTATAAAACCATTTCTATAAGGTTAAACAGAGAAATTGAAGGAGCATCATCACTGGCAACTTACGTGCATGTCATGCCAAAGCATTAAATGACCTAACAATATTTGTGGTTATAATATTATATCGGAGGTCAGAAAGTGAGCATGAGCCCACCGTTGATAGTCAATACCTTCCAAATAAGTTGTTGCAATAAGATTTTCAGCTTTAACCATCAGTAAAGCCTCTTTAAAATTTTCTATTTGATACACTTTTGTCGTTCTCCAAAATAATCCTTCTATATGTTTTGTTTGCTTGCACCAACTACGCATATTTCCCTTTATATGATGGTTACACCAACCATGGTGTACATTCGAAAACACTTTTTTCACGTAATGAGTGATAACGTGGTGCCTATATGAGATAATTGGTAAATCTGGGAGGTCCCCAATACACTTATGTAATGCTCGGATGAACAAGATCCAAGTTATCATTTCCTCTTTTCTTTTAACACCAAATACTAATGGATAATTTGATTGCTTCCATCCTTGCCTACTACAGTAAAAAGTGTACCTCAATATTGACCTTTCAAGAATGCCCTATCAATGCAAATAACAAAACATCAATAATCACAAAATGCTCTAATAGAGCATCCTAAAGCCATAAAGACAAATTGAAACCAGTTATTTACATCAGTGTTATTTGTATAATAGTATCAGGGTTTCATTGTTCAAGGTTATAACAAAATGTTGGTAATAGTCTAAATAACTCCTCTAGTGAACCTCTTATCTCATTCAAACCCCAATTCTTTTCACTTCAAGCTTGTGCATAAGAAATATCAATTCAATACCTATCCGCCATATCCGTTATGATATCTTTCAGCCTGTACACACAGTCACTTGCAGTAAACAATATCTGTAATATTTTTTCAAATGCCCTTTTGCCTGCTTGTCAATGATGAGGTCTTATGACATCCCAAGGACAAGTGTGTGTTCCTAACTTTCACAACACAGAAATATCGCTGTTACTTAACTTCACCCCTCCTACTTTCCATTTTCATTGTTGATGTACACACTTTATATCTCATATCTTTTTATTTGAACTTGAAACCTTGAATTGATGACCATTTTCCAATGCATCGCTATATAATGTATCTATTAAATCTTGTTTAAAAGCAAATTGATCTTTCACTTTAAATCTACCATCTGGTGGTGCAACTGCGTGAATTTCAATTCCTTTATTTTCTACGTCTCTATAAAGCTCTAGACCACCAAAAAATGGACTGGAACCATGATGCATTGGAGCAACGTCAACTGAACTTTCATGCACTATCCCTGATGGACCAACCCCTATATCATTAACAACATTATCACCTACTTCAACAACACTAATATCATTGTCATCATTATAATCACTACCACCATCATCATCACAACCACGATATTCATCTTCTTCATGGAAGTGAAAATCATTTGTTGGTAAATCATTCATTTGATAACATCCTTCGAGTGTACCCTATATCAGTTTTGGGCCCTTGTTCACCATGTGCCCAATCTTAAGTTAAAGGATTTCAACCAATACCATTCTCAATATCATCATGATCATAGTTTATATTTACCCTGCTACTTTCGGGTACATTTTTCGATTGTGTATATATGTTATCCACAGAGCGAACTTCAGTGAATGAATTTTGATTTTGGTTTTGGATGTTGTTGTTCATAATTAGCTCAAAATTCAATTTGCTACATCACCACTTCAAAAAATAAGAGAGACCTTTTGTGTGACCTAGATAGTTACATCATCATTCGAATATCACAGTCATCTTTTAATAAATATGACAAATCACTAAACTCTATTGGATTTGGCATATAAATTTTTATCTTATTATAACTTTAATCGATACCCAAATAAGAACATACCCTTTTTGCAAATCCATCATAATTGATTTTTCTATTGACTGAAAATAATGTTTGAACTCCGCCAATATATTTTAAATTATTACCGCCTTCGCAGCACCATTGCCCACCAAATTCAAACATGAATATCACTCCTACCATTTTTTCTAATCAATCAATTCAAGCAAGTGAAATGTGATTTGTTTAAAATTAATTAAATTTCGAATGAAACATGTCAGGAAGAGTTGCACCCACATGCACTCTGTGTAATTATGTTAATTTTTTCGTTAAGATATGTAAATGTCAACCTTTACATTAGAAATTAATTTGTTTTCAATCTGTAAATATCAACAATTACATAAAAATTAATCTGTATACTCAGTATGATAATACAGGAGAAAAAGAAGATTGTTTAGTAAAAACTACTATGAATATGAAGAAATAAAGTGAAGGGTATTATTAGAATAAAAATTAAATTTGCCTATAAAAGTGAAATTACTTAAAATTTGCCAAAAAAAGGTTTAGACAGATAATTTCGTGCCTATTTTAATTGATTTTCCAGTTTGGAACCTTTATTCTAGAATATCACTTTCTTTAATCTTCTTCTTCCCTTTACCCTTTGTTATCTTTAACATTTTTCTTTGTTACTTTCCTTCTTTTTTATTCTACCCACTTCATCAGTGTTTGAGTTCACAGTGAACAACTTAAAGCAGTTTCCACAATGAAAAAAGTTGTAAGCTATTATAATCTGGAAAAGCAGTGATCCATATCGTTACATACAGACTCTTCTTTAATTTGTGTATATATATATATATTACAGCAATACATGCTTAATCATAAATTAACCAGTGCTAATTAATTAATTAACCTTTGGTTCTAATGATGGTGATTGTGCCTCTTCCTTGAGTATGGATTCTTGTAAGGGCCACCACAGCTTTCCCAGAAAGGCCAGTACCGTCAGCAGATACGTATGGCCGACAGGCAAAATCCCCAACCGGGTGCCTCACTGGCCTTGTTGGCGGCATCAAAATCCTCTCGTTAATATCATTTAAAGTAACATCACCTTCTGTCCCTCCTGGCTTCACCAAAGCTAATGGATACACCACTCTAGTTATAACTCTTTTCTTAATTCTCTTGTCATCACCACCGCCAAAAGAAGGTACAGTGGAAAATGGGGTGTCTCTATGATCAAAAAGCGACTTCGTTTTGACTGAGTTTTTGTAGGAGGATGATGATGTGTCAAGAGCTTCAATGGGTGATTTACTTATCTCCTCTGTGTTTTGATTTCTGGGATCATGTTGGCTTCCTCGTTACTGATTCCAATTATTGTACTCATCAGTTCATCTGCAACAAAAAAGTATAAATTAATTAAAAAAATGTTGATGGACTGAATTCGGTCAACGACACCGTGAAAATAAAGCAAGAAAATCTGAAGCTGCTAATACCCTTAAAATGGGTCAACAACATGGAGCAATCAATAACATGATCAAAATGATTTTTATATATGTAGAAGAAATAATTAACTCTTCTTAAAAAACATATGATAAAAAGATGTAATAAATATATATATACCTGAAGTTCCGTTAATGCTAGTTATTCGGCTCATGCAATTACTATAATTCTCAGACTGAGGGAGGCCCCAATTAAATCTTGAGTTATTAATCAAGCAGGACTGTTAAAATTATCAAAACTATGAGCCTTGACCATATTAGAAATCGAATATGAGGAATTGGGATAAGAGCGTACCTTTTTGAAGTCCATTGAGTCATTGGTTTCATTGTCATCACTATACAAAAACAATTTTCTTCTTTTGGGATGCTCACTGAATTCAACCAATGCATCTTCCAAATACCCCGTTGAGAAATCACTGTGAGCGTGATGAAGAGGAAAGAAGAATAAAGCACCTTCATCCGTAACTGCAGACACACCATGTCCATGAAGTAAATTATAAAAGAACAAGAACACTAAAAAGCAAGAGAAATTTAGAAAAAATAATAAAAGTAAATAGTAAATAACCTAAAGACATGTCTGCATTGAAAACTCCGAGGCTTTGAAAAACCCAACTAAGAGAATTAGAGGTAGTAAAAGCCATGAAGTGAACCTCACTCTCACTACCACCGCTGATGATTTTGTCAAGCAGAATGAAGCAAAGTGGTTGTATTTATGTCAGGGTGTGTATCATTTACTTTGATACAGTTTGAAAGTTTTTTCAAATTAAGCTTTAAAAAATAGTTTGATAAATTTTTAAATCAAACCAGACTATTATGGGTTTCAAATCAAACTAAATTAATCCAAACGAAAAAAATACAATATGTTTTAGTTTGGATTATAGTTTGAATCATAGTTATTAATATAATATGATATGATACGATACAAGTAGAAAACTATACGTATCATAAGGTATATCGAATTAATACGTATTACTGATATGAATCGATATATTCTTTTAAAGAAAATGATGATGTAATATTGGTATTTATAAAAAATTTTCAAATATTATGAGTGTTTGTGATATTTTTTAAAATAATGATGTATTAATTATTATTTTTAAATATTTTATTATTTTATATTTTAAAAAACGTATAATACGATATACTATTCAACTATCATGATATAAACCATTTAAAATTATATATATATATATATATATATATATATATAAATAATTTAGTATAATTAATTGAATCATAATATTCTAAAATATAATATAAATATATAAAATAAATAAAATAAATATGAAATATATTTGTAATATATATTTAAAGAAAATAATAAAATAAATATGAAAAAAAACTTCAAACATAGTTTTATATATATATATATATATAAAATAAATCCAATTTATAGTTTAATTCGATTTAAAATTTATTCAAACCATAATCTAAATAGAATAAAACAATTTGAAAAATTTTAAACCAAATAAAACAAAATTATTATTTTTAAATAGTTCGATTTAATTTTATAATTTGAACTGGATTGTATTAACCCCTATATTCATGTAAAAATTTGTGTTGGAAAAAAAAAAAAAGAACTAAAGAGAAGCAGAAGCAGATTCAGTCAACGGCCAGAGGAGGGCAAAGTAAAAATGAAAAATTATTTCTCGGGCGTATGGAAAAATCGGCGTCACTTCTAAACAAGAAATGGATGTGGGGTTCGGTCCTGGGCGGCTAAATAATGGCAATAGAAATGATTTAATTTTTGCTGGTGTTGCATGTAAAGCATGTTGTGAGAGAAAAACATGCTTGGACGGCACAATTCAAATTTCATCTTTTTCTTTTACTTTCTTCTCACACGTTCTTCCTTTCTTTAAACTCTTTCCTACCGTTGTGGGATCTTGTTACTTATCCTCCGCTTCTTTTATTTCATAAATAGACCAAAATGATATTATGACCCCCAATCTATCACGAAGGATAATTTCCGGTTGGGGGTCAAAATGTTATTCAGCTTTTATAAAATTATAAATATCAATGTTATTTTATTAAGGTTTTTGTAGCTTAAAATTAGCCTATCATGATTCTTTTGTTTGGCAGAAATAATTCTCAAGACATAATAACTTTAAACCTAAAGTTTGTCAAAACTTCTACTCGTGTATTATCATCATGGGATAACCACCCGCAACCATCCCCCAAAAATGGAATATGAGTGCGTATTCAATTTATTCATCTCATGTTAACTTTGGAATGTTGATTGGGTGACATGCATCATATACTACATGAGCTTTATGACTAATTTGCCGTATAACTAGTAAGAATTCCACTTGATTACATCTCGGAATAAGTATATGATGTTCTAGCTATGGTTAAAAAATTTTGCCTCATGCCTGACAAGTAAAATGAACATCTCTTCATTTCAAAATAACAATTGCACTCTCATCAAAAGCAAAATCTATTTAAATCCTTTTACAAATATTTTCATATTCGAGAACTCTTCGTATGATGTTTTCAATGCATGTAATATTTTTTTAAACAAATTAAAATATGAACCTATCCATTGTAATCTAAAAAAGGGATTTGCAATCCTAATTTGTTTGGTTGAATGCATTTTCCCTCTAGAATCAGCAAAAACATGCAAAAGGAAAGGTTATTGAAAAACCTTGTACAAGAGAGTCCATACTAAACACTAAATTATCATAATAATTTTGTTGTAATATACATTAATCAATAATTACACTATAATTACAGGCATTCTAACTATTGTACCAAACTAGGTTAAAGTTTTTGTGTTTTATTTCTTTGTCTATTTTTCATCTACTTATAATTACACAATAGTATATAACATCATCATCTCTTCATATTTTAATCCACTACTTATAGATATAAATTTCCTACATCATTTGCTATCCAAAAATCACGTCAACAATGAAGAGATGTCATATAACAATTGACAAATTTCAATGACAAAACTTGTGGGTAAAATTGAGTCAGTTGGAAATTGGGAACTCAAAAACCCTTTTGAATGGATAAATGAACCTAGAGGGTGGGATGAATAAGTTCTTTAAAAATTTAATGCACACAATTAATACAATCAATCAATCAATAACCAAATGTTCAAATAAAAGAGTAGAGTTTAAAAGAGCTCAATTTATGATGGTTCGGAGTTTTCTCTTGCAATCCTCTTCTATCTACTTCTCCAAGCAAACTGTCGAGTTCCACTATCACTTTGAAAATTTCGTTACAAGTAGTTTCATAAGGATTTCACCCACTAGTGTTTTGAATACACTGGTTTCAGTATATAATGTCTTACAAAGGTTGGAAGTATAATTAAAGCACAATGATTTCTGTCAAGGATTTGAGTTTGGGTTTATTGTGAGAAAACGATGAATCAGCAATGAAGAAATTTAACCAAGAATTAACAAAAAAAATTTTCTAGCCCTTTTTAACTTGAAACTTGCTTAATTTATAGGCAAAATGAGACTGAGATTGAAATTGGACTATTAGAGTTGAGATTATAGTTCTTGATTTTTGACAAAGACAATTTCTTTTAAAAATGTTGTAGGAATGGTCTGGACATCTAGTTAGAACAGTTGGTATCATCTGTAGGGTTTTTAGGGCATTGATAACCAACAATGTAGTAGAATTAAAAAATTAAAAAAATTCCAAAAACCCTAATTAGGATACCCATTTTAGAACATATAATCATAAATATGCAAAACACTATTAGGGTGTTTTTGATTTATACCCGCGTTAGTGGCTCTTCCAAATTTTCACGTGGCTTGAGATTGAACGTTATCCAACCCTCGAGAGGTGGTGCTTAGTATCCACGCATAACATGAACACGTAAGAGGCAATCCAAGTAGAAGGTTGCGGCTAGGGTTTCTGCTATGTAAGTGTTATATATGTTGTAACTTTGACGAATGCTTTTATTTGCATAGGTGTTCGAGTGTAGCAAGGATTTCATCTGAACTCAGCACCCTCAACACAAATGCACAGCTGACATGTTTCAAACCATGCACATGCGGCACATAAATTGTGCCACATGACATGATTTTATGTCTTGCACAACTAGACAATATTTTGTCCAATTGTGCCATGCATTATTTATACTACATGGTGCTAGGTGGCACCATGTAGAACAAGTTTGACTTTGTCAAAGAATGGTTAACCGGTTTTGTTCTTCCCTAAACTTCGGGATTATCACCAAATAATTCTCGTCTTTGGGCTTGAATTAAACCCTATATGTGTGTGACCTATAAGCTCTCTATCGAACTGATGGTATTTGAATTCAAGTTAAATTTAGATGCAAACTAAAATTGGCCTCTAACAAAACATCATGACCACCCGGACAATAGAGTGTCAACATACATCTTTTAAGCTTTAAAAATATCAAAGTTACATGCAATTCAATCCTTTTGGCAACCAAAATCTCTCAAGGTTAAGACATAAAAAAGTGTTTATCTCAGTAGTTCTTCGGTATGAGCTCATATACATCAACGACTAACATGAATTAGGTTATAGCCTTATCCCACTATGGTCATTAATTTAAGTTGTCATGGTTGTTATTCACTATTCTCATATGAGATATCTTTCTATATTCTTAGGAGTAACAAGTTCTTTATTGATCAACCATAACCTTCATGTATCTCACAATATGGTTGATTACTCTATTGATAGTTATCCCAATTATAGTAGCACATTGGATAACTCAAACCATATCAATTCTTACATGAGATGGTCTAGAAACCTTAAGTCAAAGGATCACATGCACCTATGGTGTTCAGAGGATTTATTTCGTAAACATTGGAGCAACCATCCATATAGATATCCTCTGGTCGAGTTAGACTAATGAACAAATCTATAACGTGCACACATGTGTTGCACCAAGCTGTTTACAATAGCTTTAATACGTGAGAACTATAACCATTTTGGGTAAGGTCGCTCAACACTATGATAATCTCATTATCATTACACATGCCCTTGTTCATTGTAATGTCAAGATTACGAAAGTTTATAAAATAGCCACTAAAAGTGTATGTAAGGTTTCCACGATCAGTCATCTGATCCCCTCATCACAGTTATACCATTCTAAGAGAATGTTATTCGCACGATCACATAAATAGACAATATATGAATTGAAAAATAATAAATCTTTTATTAATTATTAATATAAAATTATATTCACAAATATTATATTCAATTGGTTCTAGGGCACTTACCCTAATAATCTCTCACTTATACTATAATCAATTGGTTATATATCTAATATCGAGCTCCGCTATATGCCTATCATACTGCTACTACGATAAAAACTTTGTCAATAAGTCAGCCAAATTGTCATCTGTATCAATCCTTGCTATTTGTATGTCGCCTCATTATATAATCTCTCAGATCAAGTGATATCATTTGAGTATATCTTTTGTCCTTTGATGAGATCGTGATTCTTTTGCCTAAGCAATCACTCAATTATTGTCACAATGGAGCTTAATCAACTTGATGATATTCAGAGCCACTCCAAGTTTAGTAATGAACTTCTTGATCTATATAACCTCTTTTACCACTTCTAAAAAGGTAATGTAATCAACTTCTCTTGTAGAATCAGCCATTATATTTTTCTTGGAGTTTTTCAAGCTAACTAAACCACTATTCAAATAAAACACAAACCCTTATTAGGATTTGTAATCATCTCGATCAGTTTAGAAACTGACATCACTATAACCTTTTATAGTGGTTCAAATTCCCATCTATAAACCAAGAATGCATCTTTAGTCTTTCTCAGGTATTTTAGGATGTTCTTGACATCCATCCACTATTTTAGAATGTCTTATACGTGTTAAGCATTTGTAATAGATATCAATCCTCGTACATAGCATGACATACATAATTGATCCTATAGCCAAAGAATATGAGACCTTATTCATCTTATCTATCTTAAATTGTGTACATAGACACATCTCTTTTGAAAGCTATACACCATAGGACATAGGAAAAAATCCTTTCTCGGATTCTTTCATATTGAATCTAGTCAATACCTTGTCTATGTACATGTTTTGACATAGTCCCAATAGTCTACGTTCTCTATCTTGGTAAATTTTAATCCCAAGAATGTAAACTGCTTCTCCTAAGTCATTCATAGAGAAATACTTGGAAAATCAACCCTTCATTGATTACAAGTTGGGTAAGTCATTTTCAATAATTAAGATGTCATCGACATATAATACCAGAAATGCAATCACACTCCCACTAACTTTCTTGTACATGAACAGTTCATCTTCATTCTTGATGAATCCTAACTCATGAATAGCTTCATCAAAATGAATATTCTAGCTTCTCAAAGCTTGTTTAAGTCCATAAATCGACCGTTCTAGCTTGTATACTTTATCTGTCTATCCAACAAGAACTAAAACCATCGAGTTACACCATAGAAACATCTCAAGAAAGCAGTCTTGACATCTATTTGAAAGATTTTACAACCATAATAGACAATTATAACAAGCATAATCCTAATAGACTTAAGCATAACAACCAGTGAAAAGGTTTCATCATAGTTGATGCCATATTTATGACTGAAACCCTTGGTAACTAGTTGTGCTTTATACGCATACACGTTAACTTCTATGTTATTTTTCTTTTTAAAAACCCATTTGTACCTTATAGGTTTTGCCTCTTTAAGTGCGTATACCAGATTCTATTCTTGGTTTTGGTACATGAAGTCTATTGTAGATTTCATGGCATCTAACCATTTATCAAAATCTGTGCTTGAAATAGCCTCATCGTAGGCCTTAGGTTCGTTATGATTGATGACCAATACATCATCGTGCTAAGTAAGGAGAAAACAAAATCTCTCTGGCTCATGATGCATTCATGTAAATGTATATAACTTTTGTGTGCTTTAAGGTTGTTCCACCTAACCTGGAAGAACTTCCTTGTCATGATCAACCATTTATGATAGCACATTATCCTATCTAACATTATGGTATCTTGTGGTATAAGAACTTCATCGAGCTCCACTATTCTCCCACTAGTTCTCTTGAGAACAAATTCTTTCTTAAATAACACACTCGTACGAGTAACAAAGACCTTGTACTCCTTTGGGTGGTAGAAGCAATATCCCTTAATGACCTTCGAGTACCCCATAAAGACATACTTTTTAGACTTAGTGCTTAGCTTATACAAAGTCAATTTTTTGACATAAGTTTCATATGCCTAATCCTCAAGTAATCTAGATTGGGGTTTCACCTAGTCTACAACTTGTGTAGAGTGTTATTAACAAATTTAAATAGAACACGGTTTAATGTAAAGGCAATAATTTCTAGGGCATGACCTTATAAAGCATAGTAAATCAATGAAACTTATCATAGACCTAAACATTTCTATCAAGGTCCTATTTCTCCATTCAGATACACTATTTTGTTGTAGAGTATCAAGAAGAGTGAGTTGAGATACTATCTCATATTCCTTCAAGTATTGTCTAAATTCAACACACAGGTATTCACCCCATTGATAACTTCGGAGGATTTTAATTTATTTTCTAAGTTGTTTTTCTACTTCATTCTTGAATTCTTTGAATTTATCGAAAAATTTAGACTATTTGTTTCATCAAAAACAAATAACCATATCTACTGAAGTCATCAATAAATATGACGAAGTAGGCTTTCCATTTCTACGATGTACTATTATGGGCCTATGCACATCGTTGTGAATAATCCTAAATAGTTTAATCATTCTTTCACTATGTCTAGTGAAGGGTGGTTTGGCCATCTTACCTAATAGGCATGATTCACATTCATCATATGACTAGAAGTCAAATAATTGCAAGGCTTTTTGTTCAAGAAGTCTTGATATACGTTTTGGCCCTATATGGCTTAACCTGCAATACCACAGATATGTCATATTTAGATTAATCAATTTCAATCGTTTAATTGTTTGTACATTGAAAATTTCATTATCCAACTTTAGAATATATAGACCATTATGCAATTCAGTTGTTCCTTAAAGAATATTATTTAAGTTGATAGTTGTAATACAACCAGCAAAAAAACATAAATATCTTTATTTGTCGAAAATAGACACAAAAACTAAGTTTTTAGGTGTCGAGAGGTCACCTACTTACTAAATGTTTTCCACTCATGTGTTATTTTTTATAGTATTGTTGGTAAAAGCGAGTAGTGAGGCATATAGGGGAGTCAGTTGTTCAACTCAATTTGTTGCATAAGGCTAAGAGTTATGGTATGTATGCACATTATAAATATGGTTATTATTATTATGTTTTGGATTATGACATTGAATCGTGGATTTATGTTTAAGGGTATAACTATGACTATTATTTGGATTAAAGAATTTTTATTTTCACCTTTTGGCATGCAAATGAGTTAAAAGTGTTTTTTTTTTTTTTTTAAGGGTAATTAAATGAGTTGATAATTTTTATTGCATGCTCATATTATATTGTATTCATTAAGTTGTTAAGTCATGTATGTTTCTTCGAGTCATATTTTATGTAAAGGTATTTATCTAGAGAAGGGTGTTACATTTATTAGTATCAAAGCATGATCATGGAACTCAAAAAGGTGTTAAGTTAAGTGTGTCTAAAAAGTGCATAAATAGGTTAAGTAATATAACCCCTCATGCAATAGGGGTTATCAAAACTGATAGAGTATTATAACTTCTAGAGAAAAGTCCTAGGTTTAAGCTTTTGTCATACTTGTGAAACTCTCTAATTAATTACTTACCAAAAACAAGTGAGCCTTTATGGAACGTTGATTGCTTTTGCATGTCTATTATTGTAAGTAAATTTTAATCTATAGCAAGATAAGTAATACATTTACATGAGTTAAGTTTTATTTCAGGATGAGGAGATCTAAGAGGCTCATAAGAGATGTCTAATGGAGACAAGGTTTATGACAATCATATGTTGTTAGAAGAGATATTTCCTTTAAATGGTTGAAACTTGGTTATAGACCTAATAGTGATGGTTATGCCACATTTTGATATAATACTCAACATGGATTTATTGAGCAAATATGGGATAGAAATGTACTACAAAAGGAAGAAAGTTTAGTTCAGTTTAAATAATAGAGATAGTTTCTTGTAACACCCCTCTCTAGATATATACCCTTACCTAGAATAGGTATCCGAAAAGATGTGTTAACTTGAACTTTCCTCACTTAAATTTGCAACAGAGATAACAAACATACGTGATAAATAATTCTCTTTTACAATCCCAAAAGTGAAATAAATCAAATTAAATAAAATACCAATCCTAATGTCTAAAATCTAAATAATAACATAAAGTACACAAATATCACAAATAAACTCAAATACATAAATATGATC
Source organism: Mangifera indica (assembly GCF_011075055.1). Taxonomy (NCBI): domain Eukaryota; kingdom Viridiplantae; phylum Streptophyta; class Magnoliopsida; order Sapindales; family Anacardiaceae; genus Mangifera; species Mangifera indica. The sequence goes on along the minus strand of NC_058141.1, from coordinate 5,068,042 downwards.
CAACAAAAAAATAACCAAAATGCCCCTACCTTATTCACTACCTCGAGTTAACTCCTTCACTGCAACCATGTTGCTTCTCAAACCTACTTACAAAACCACAAAGGAACATAATGAGTGAAATAAACTCAATAAGTAAATAAACATATTGCACATTATCCAATAATATTCCTCAAGTGTCTCATATTTGCCTTCATTGTGGTGTTTTAGATTTTTTTCCCCCAACATCCTTGATGCCCATCTGATTTACTCAACACCTTATGCCTAATTTCATAATTAGTGTCATCCTCGATGACTCATAACCAACGATGTATAATGATGTCTCTGATGTCTAGTTAAAGCTCGTGACATCTTTGATGTCAGCTATATGGTATACCCTGTACACTTGCTAGTCAGGCTTAGAGTTGAGGTCACATTGATGATTACACAAACTAACCTTATTGCTTTCACTACTACACCGCATATAGCTTAGTGGCGCAATCACACTACACACAGCTCGATGATACATCATATTATACACAACTTGATGATATGTCATACTACACCTTCTTGGTGACAAGTCACAATGCACATAGCTTGGTAATGAATCCATGCTATAATAAACTTAGTCAAACACACAGCTCTCATAACTTGGTGGTAAGAATTTCTTGGTACATTGCAAGTATTTTTTACTTGAAACCACTCTATTCAGGGTTGTGTTATTGTTCACATAGTCGAGCACACCCATATTAACCCTTCATGCCATCTTTTATATAATTCGACAAACTTATCCATTTTTCTTCTTATAATGCCTTCATTAGGGCCATAATCCATATTTCCTCTCATTCTTCCTTTATAAGGGTACATTAGTCATTTCCATAATCTTATCAATGTATTACCCACTTACACTCATTTATTCTCATTTTTCTCAATTATACATCGAGGTGCACCTTCCATACACTAAGGGTGTACCATTGCACCTACACGACAAGAATATCACACACTAAGGTATGCAATTTGGGTAGGATACATAGTCGTGTGTATCTACTCCAAAAGCTATACACTTATGGCTTCAACCTAACATGGGGATAATTTTGCCTAAATACACATGGGCGTGTACCTCCCTCTTACATGATTGTGTATTACATTTCAGTAGCTTGCAATTTTCGATTGAACAATGATTCTTGGCTAACATAATCTAACTCCAAGCTTCTTAACACACACCATTCAATCATCTAATGATTCTATATATATTCCAACACATCATCTTACAAGTTTTGTAAAAATCATGGCTATTTCATTATATCAAGTCAAAGGCTAAACCTATCATAAATTGAACTCCTGAGTTGTAGTCGAATATATGAATATATAACTAGAGGTTCTGGCCCCAACTAATCACCCAAGAAGCTCTTCTAACATATTACAAATCCACAAAATATCACTATAACAAAACTACTAGTGCTTATACTTCAGCAAACCATCACAACATATGAACATAACTTTATATCAAATAGTTTTAAACACAATTAAATAATTAACATCAACAACAATCATGCTATCACAATACTGTACAATAAATTCCCCAATCACATATAATCATAATAACATCAATTTAGTTAAAAGAATTCTATGAAATACAAAGGCCACTGTATTTACCTTTCTATCGCCAACATACTAATCTTCACATGGCAAAAATAGCTCCCAACAAAAATCTTTCATGTCTTCTAACTTCCACTATGCTTTCTCATAAGCTTTTATTATTTTTTTCGAAAATTCGAATGAATGCCTTAGCCAAAATGTGTCTAGGTTTTTTTCAATAAAAATCACGATACACAAGCATATACTATTCACACATGGGCGTTCATGTCATTTACCATTAATGACACATTTTGAAATCCCCACGAAATATATCTTCATCCAAAATTCAAATGCACTAACCATGCATTGGCATGTACCCATTTATACATAAGTGTGTGCCATGGGTGTACATATCATCCACACTTAACTAATTTCACTTTTTTATGAAAAATGACTATTTTACCCTTTCATCAGACACAGGGCATGTGGCCTTTCCACACATTCGTGCAAGCTTGATTTCACATACAATATAATCTAACATGTTTAGCCATACTTAAAGCTAAAAGACAATAATAACCTTGGATGAATTTGTAGGTATTAAAATTATTTTTTGGAAAAAGTCAAATACTCGACTTAATGATCACTAGTGTCAAAGCCAAAAGATGTTAAGTAAGGGTTGTATGAGGTATTTTACGTAAATAGTAAGTAAATCAAATGGGTAACCCTAGTTGTAAAAGATACTCTAGTGGTGCAAGACTTTTAGATGTTTTCCTTGATAGTCTCCCAAGGTTAACACTAGAAAGAGAAGTGGAGTTCCCTTAGGACAAGGCCAATCTATAAGGCATTATATAGAATGGTCCCAACAAAGTTTCAAGAGTTAAAGAAACAACTGCCAAGTTGCTAGATTGTGGCTTTATCAGGCCAAGCCACTTACCATGGGCTATATTGATCCTATAATTGAAGAAAAAAGATGGATCAATAAGGATATGCATCGATTGTCAGCAGAAAACAAAAAGTCATAATAAAGAACAAATGCCTATTCCCGAGGATAGATAACCTATTTGACCAACTCAATAGTGCCTTAGTCTTCTCTAAAATCGACTTAAGGTTAGGATTTTATCAAGTTCAAATAACTAAGAGAGACATATAAAAGACAACCTGTAGAATAAGATATGGGGATCATGAGTTTATGGTTATACTCTTTGGGTTGATCAATGCCCCAACAATATCTTAGACCTTATAAATATGGTGTTCTTATAGGGAATTCACAGCCTTTAGGTAGCGGAATGACAATTAAAAATTTTAGTTAATAAAGAAGGATACCGCAAAAACGTCTTTTAGATCAACCTTGTAGAATAATTAATTCACAAATATGTTATTTACACTCATAAGGTGTTATATACTATACCTGTATAGGTAGTTCCTTTGAATTCCATTAATTGATATAGATTAAGAAGTTGTTTCATAACCAAATGTAAGTCTGAACCTAGGTAACCACACGGAGCATGAACCAAAGTGGAGGTTAAAACCATGGTCAAATTTTGTTAGAATCTTGAATATGATTCATTTAATTCTTGATGAAAGTCACAACAAAGGGAAAAGAGAAATTCATCAAGGCAACTAGGTTTCAAGGCACATATAATATGAGCCTCTCTTTTATTCCTATAAGAAGCAATGCACATAATGTACGCCAACCCTTTTTCCACCTTGGTGGCTAGGGCTATTTCTTCTCCTCATATTTTCATAAGAAACTTTGTATATATATACATACAGTTGCAAGGCCCTACTATGTGGTCTTTAATTCATTATATACATACATACATACATATATATACATATACATATATATACATACATATATATATATATATATATATATATATATATATATATATATATATATATATATATATATATATATATATATATATATATATATATATGCATACACACACACGATGCAAAAGTCGCTTTGTACCTATAGAAGTTTTGAAAAAAAATTTATAACTTTTTTTTAAATTGTCTACATAGTTTGTACATACCCACTAGTATTCTATGGCAATCTTCTTTTATTATCAAATATAGTAATAATTTATACTTAATAATCCTCAAGATAATTTATTTTTAAGGTAATTTTCTAATTTTGGAAATAAAATACTCCCCAAATCAAACACACCCTTAGTATGTTTTCAAACAACAAAGAATTGTTTAAAATAAAAAATGTTTCAATGATTTCGAAAATTTAGATTTATGCAAGAATTACAAGTTAAAAATTAATAAAATGAAAACGAAAATGAATGGATTTTAAAGCTTATTATATCATTAAGATTAAATTTGTTAAATATATATATGGCCAAAAGACTATTTCCCACCTAAGGTTTGGTGAAAAAATAAAAACACACCCAAGAGAGTTCAAAAATCCAAACACCCACCCATCTCTAAACTTCCAATAAAATTGTCATTAAATATAAGGGTAAAACCGTTATTTTAACAATAATATTAAAAAACATATAATTTTATCTTATTTTCTCTCAAATTTTAAAAATTAACATTTCACCTTAGACCTCAACTTTGAAAAGTGACTTCCCTTTCAAATTCCTAGATTTTATTCTTCACCTTTCTAGCCATTGGTGACTATCAATTTCCAACCTAAACCTCACCACCATCTTTGTCGTTGTCTCTCTCTTCTCCTAAGGATAACGAATGGAAACTTCACCTAAACCTAGACATGACGAAGCATCATCCATACAAAGGTTTTGTCATTCAGGAGAAAAATGCTAAAGAGGAAAGTTGTCGTTCACTGGAAGAGATGGTAGAATTTTAAGATATCAAACCTTAGGAGAAAAGTGAATTTTTTAAAATTTAATCTTGAAAAAAATTGTTAATTTTTCAAATAAGGGGGAAAATGAAATCTAATTTTATTTATTTTAATATTACTAATAAAATGATTTTTTATCCTTAATCTCAATAAAAAATTATTGGATACATAGAAATGGACTGAACCTTAGATAAGTATTTGGATTTTTATGCTTTTACGAATGTATTTTTGTTTTTTCACCAAACCTTAGGGAAATGGTCCTTTGACCTATATATATATTAGTGAGGACTAATTATCAATTTGAGTCATTTGATCGCCATAAAATCACTTACCTAAATAAGCTTATTTATAAATCACTGTGTCTACTTATTAGCCACATAGGAAAATTCTTTGTATAGGAGCATGGGCTCTATCTTTAAAAATAATAATAATAATAATGATTATTTGCATTCAATGAACTAAGGAAATCACTTATTACTATTATTATTATCATCATAATCAATCTTCTTATTATTAGTATTATCATAAAACTATATGCATTTATTTTAAATATAAATATATACATATTTAAAATAAATCATTATATGATTTGATGATTTTGAATTAAAGATAAAATAACTCTCAATCATATAATGATATACATAAATATGTATCTATTTATGTAGTCAAAGTAGGTACACATAAAATTGTTTATAGAATTATTGTTATTATGATTATAAAAAGGGAAATTAATTAAATTACCCACGAATTTACCCATAATTTTGTGGTTTAAATGAAAATACACAAATTTTAAAAGAGTTAAATGAAAATACCTTAAATATTTAAAAAAGTATCAAAACTACCGTTCTTTTATTTTATATAAATTATGTTTTTTTCTTTATCTATTAACATATATAATTAAACTCATTATCAAAGAGAGATTTCAAGAGAGAGAAAAAGTTTGTGATCTTGATTTCGAGCAAGAAGAAAAAAGTTCGTGATATCAAGGTATTTATACGTATTCTAACTTCAATTGTTATTACTTTTATTGAAAATGCAATTATATGTGGTGTGTTACATAATAACTTAGAGTTGTGTGTAAAAATTAAAATAATAAAAAATTATATGAGGAATTTTGTGATTATAATAGTAAAGGGTGAAATGATAAATTACAATAAAGAGTGTTAGAAATATTAGATAATATTTGGGGGTAAAATAATATTTGATAATATAAGGGTAAAGTGATATTTTTAAAAATTAGTATCAAATTATTCAAAATATATATTAATAGTCACAATATGTAGTAGAATTATGGAATAGGTATAATCATGCAATAAAAATAAAATCACGAAACTCTAACTTATTAATAAAATAATGTAACACAAATCTTTAAATAGTATTTTTGGCCATGTTATTTATGTCGATTATATTTGTATACTTTCATAAATGGTGAGATATGCTTCAATTAAATAGAGAGAATGTATAGAAGGGGATGACAACTTAATAAAATTTGTTAGAGGTAATAGGAAATTGATTAAAATTCTAAAGCACATGACATTTCTGGAATTAATCCAAATGGTGAGTGAAAAGTGTAACATAGATCAAAGGGTGAGATGTTCTTAATAAAGGATATCAGTTTAAAATGCACAAGTCATACACAATCAAATGGCAGGTTAAATGTCGTAATCAACAATGTAATTGGCATGCATGGCCAAACAGGGTGAAAGAAAGTGGCAGTTTCAAATGACATCATTTGGATAGCCAACACATATATCCTAGAGATTAGATATTGCCTCATCATAGACAAGCAGGGGCCTGAGCTTTAAGGCAAATTTTGAGGACAAGATTTATATTGGTTGATCATCAATCAATATAAAACTGATATATTATATGCATAAGCATGGCAGACGAGACATTGGATACTTTAATCATTGAGGGGCACACCAAAAGAGTCGTTTATGTTGCTATCAGGGAATAGTTACAATTTAGTATGTTATAATCAGGGGTCTGTGCCACATATACTAATGGATAAGCAGGAACAATTTAAATACTTTTACATGGCATTAGGTTATAGTATATGTGTATTCCAACAACATATTCGTCCAATAATCTGTATTGATGTTGTCCTCTTAAAAAGGTAGATATCTGGGCCAATTATTTATCATTATTACATTGTGTGGTAATAATCAAATATACCCATTGGTTTTTGGCATTAGTCCCAAGGAAGATCATGACACATGATATTAGTTTTTAACAAAGTTAAAGGATTTTTTAGGTGAGGTATTTCATTTAGCAATAACTTCAGATCGACATGTCAGTATCTTTTTTGCAATAGTTGAAATCTTCCCAAGGGTGCACCATGGCTATTGTTGTCATCACCTTCACTGTAACATGTAATCTAAATACAAAAAGAATGCAAAAGTCACATGGATGTATTGGAAAATAGCTAAGGCATATACAAAGTATGATTTTGAGAGAAAATAAAGTCATTGTCTCGTATGTACCTGGATGCAACAGCATACCTATGTGAAGTAGGTTATGATCAATAGGCAAGAGCGTATTTCCCAGGTCATAGATACAATATAATGACTACCAATATCACTAAGTCATTCAATGCACTTGTCAGACATGCTCGAGGTTTGCCCATTACTATGTACGTCGAGTTCAATAGAGGTACATTACAATGATGGTTTTATGAAAAGAGAAATCATGCAAGTAAGTACATATTCAATAATATAACATGTTATAAATGTGTTTATGTATACTTATACTTAATTACTTACGATATGTGTTGATACTTATATGATTTGAAGATGTTTGCACCAACCCGATAACACCTTAGGTAGAGGAGAAGATTATCAAATATGTGTAAAAGTCTTCAAACTTGGAGGTGTGTCCTATTACATCTCAACGATACGAGGTTTTAGGTAATGGCCAATATGGCCTGGTAGAGCAGACATGTTTAACTATCATAGATTCCTTGCATGTATACCATCATTGTAGCAAGATATATAAAGCTCACTGTTTGTGTTCAATAAGGGCATACTTACTATAATGCTACCTTTTACCATGCAATTTACATAGATGTTGTTACTCCATTAAAGGATTAATCAAAGCGGTTACATGCAGAGGAGGCACGCGTTATCCATCCACCATTTGTCTGTCGTCGTCGCACGAGATATGGTAAGGTTATTAAACAATAAATTTGTAGTCGATGTCAGAAACTTGGGCATATGAGACAAAATTGCAAGAGTCTTGTTCTGATACCTAGATTCTTACCATCAAGTTCAACAACTAAAAAGAAAGGCTAAAGATAACTATACTTGTGATTGTACTTGTTTATTTAGATATAAAATTTGTGATTATACTTTTTACTTTATATATAAAGTTTGTGATGTGCTTTTTAATTATATCTATCAAACTTGTGATTGTACTTGTTAATGTATCTATAAAATTTGTGATTCTAATTTTTATATATGTCAATGTTAAGTACATATATCCATTTTTTGTCATTTTTTGTTGACTTGACTATTCGATTATAGTAAATATATAAAGAACAAACGCATATAAGTACATACACAAACATATAAACATACTAACGCATAAAACATATAAATGAATAAACATATATAAATATACAATTGCATATACCATAAAGGTCAATCAATATCTTGAAAAAATAACTATATAGCTAAACCCGTACATAGGTATAAAGAGTCCTCGACCTTAAAGGATAAATGTCAGCCAAGTGTCAGGCACTCGATGTAATGTAACATAAACACATCCCAATCACCTAATAAGGGCATCTGCTCTAGTATATCTACCACTCTATGCAATGCAAATAGATCATCCTATGGAATTCGTCCTACATGATACCAAAATGACATCATAGCTAGCAAATATGGTATCATTGACATATACCTCAATATTCTCATACTAACAACTATAAGTCAGTAGTAAAACTCTATATCGAGTCATAAAGTGTGATCTTCCACTCTTTAAAATCTAGGATGCCTGCCACCAAATGTGGATTGTCGAAGTTTATTGAGATTAAAACTTACACACATTAACAAAATACATTTATTAGACCTTAATTAATTAAGGTCTTGTAAAGTAAATGTAAGTTAGAGGGATAATTCGCATCGACTGCTCATGTGAAAAGTGGAAGGAACTTGTAATTATACTGATAAATCATCCACACGACATACTCGTAAGAGAGATGTGTAACAAAGCAAGCTAGAATTTTCGTCTAGGTCTGACGAACCTCATCTATAATGTCATGTTATCGCTGACATAATAATCCCAAAAAAGAATCCACACATTGTAAAAACAAATAATATAATATGATCATGCATCTTACCGGCATTCTATATTAAAAAACTAAATTAATTGACCAAATGCACTCATCTTATCGAACAACCATCCGGATGTGTCCATCACTGTACCCTAAAAGGGAATTTTGGTTATCATCCTTATGTCATACACCTCTCTTTTCTCGAAGAGGTCAGATTCATCATACTATTTCTTAAAAATTTTCTCGCATTCAATCCTCGATAATTGCACAACCAGCCTCACCTGTTGGATCCTTGGTTTCAATGAATTTGTATATAGACTTTGAATAAGCGGTCATTTATTGACAAGTCGATCACAAAGTATGCAAAAATACTATATAAAAACAAATAATATGTCATTTAAAATTATATTAACTTGTGAGATTTTCAAATCTATTTCAATAGCTTATGTAAAGCAGGAGTCATGGCCAAGGAATTTTCAAGAGAGGTCAAGTTAACTATATCTAATTTCTAGACCAATTGGTGTTAAACACATAAAAATAGTAAATAAATAATATACTTTTCATTATTAGGTACAAGATATAATGAAAACCTTAATGAAATTTGTATACCTATACTATCTCCCCTTGTGTTAAGATTTGAACCATATCGTCCCCTTAAGCAATAATGCTAATCAACTTGCCATCCTAAGATGCAATATCAATCGACGTTTTACCCTTGCTTGGGGTGTTGAGATAGAACAACCAGATATCTTATTATAACTACAGATAAAAAGTAAATGACCGTTTATGATTGACAATATTAACATTTTATATTAGTTAATTAAACTATTTACCTCAACCATCAAAGAAGGTGATAATGGAGAATCATTATGGGATAATCCATCATCACCAACATCATGTAACAATATTAATATTTTACATTGATTAATCAAAGTGTTTAACAAATATTGCAATATATATAGTCGATGTTATACGTACCTCTACTGTTGAAATAGATGTCAATATGGGAACCCCTTTCGATGTAGCCTTATCAACCCCAGGGCACTATCACAATGTCAATATTAATGAGTTAACAAGGAATCAAGAATCAAATGTTGATTTCAGACATAACATATATAGACGATGTTATACTTACCTAAACTATCAAAGAATGTCATAATAAGGAATCCTCTTAGGGTGGTCCATCATCGCTAACATCCTGTAACAATATTAATATTTTATATTGGTTAATCAAAGTGTTTAACAAATATTACAATGTATACAATTGATGTTGTACATACCTCTACTGTCAAAATAGATTGCAATATGGGATCTCCCTTCGATGTTAACTTATCAACCATAGGACACTATCATAATGTTGACATTAATGAGTTAACAAGGAATTGAAAATTGAATGTTGAATTTAGATATAACATATATAGACGAGGTTATACTTACCTAAACTATCAAAGAATGTGTTAATGGGGAAACCTCATTCGATGATTTTGCATCACCAACATCAAAAGTCAATATAGGATCCTCTCTCAATGGCTCATCATAAAAAAACCAAAGCTGTAACAATATTAATAATCACGAGTTAATAGATAATCAAAGTATTTTTGAAATATCATTTCCAAGATAATCTAATAGTTTAGCACTCACCTTGACTGTAGGTGGAGATGTGAATAGAGGACTCCCCAAAGGTCCATCATCATTGTCATGAGAAGACTATAACAACATATACAATTATTATAGGGTTTACATGTTTGCATATTTAATTAACGTGTATATCATTAACTTTTTTACTTTCACGATAGTATATGTGCAAAGATAAGATCGTGTCATCCATATGAGTCATCTGATCCAAAATGAGATTACTTTATCAAGCCAATACAACATCAAAGTAACGAATAGAGAAATCTTGTCCAGTGACATATGGATCATCTGACATGCTCTAAATAGCTAAAGGCACAATAAGAGGCTCCAGTGATATGTACTTGATGGCAAGGGTCATAACAGAGGCACTAAAAGGAGTTAGCTCGGTGATAGGAGTAGGCTCGATGATAGGACACTGAACAAAAGCCTTATATGAGTCAAAGCAACGATCGAAAAAGTAATGTTAGGAGAGCAGATGATGCTTATTTTAATGGGGATAAGGAGAATGTCGATGAAGAAGACTGTTTATCTAACATTCTCGTATATCGAATGATTTTGTCATACCAGTCTATGATTTTCTCAACCAGCGTTAAAACTAGCGAGAAATTAACATCATCCGACAAATTTTGTTTAGGTAAACTTTGTTATAACTTATTCATATTTTAATCAATAATAAATTATTACTTCCTACACCTCCAATAAAGATAGTTGGGATAACATCCTTTCTCGGGATGCTTTTGTATGGTATCTCAACATATGTGTAGATCTTGAAACTAACGTGATACCCACCCATCGATGTGATGTGTCTAGCATCTTGTATATCCAAAACTGTAATTTCAACTTAAATCTGTTACTCCAAAAAATTATAATCGTATTAAATCTTTTCTATTTTAATTTCAATTTTTTTAAATTAATAAATGATACAATTACTTGGAAAGCTAATGGGAACCCCATGATTTCATACTGTTTCATAAGGTTCTCCTTGTACTTTATAGGGCCAAAATCCATACAAAATTGAAAGATATTATCGCAGACCGATCAATATGTCATCTACCACACCGTACTCCCCATGGGTATGCATTGAATCCATCAAGATGATCAACCAATTGTAATATCTTTTGAGAGATTATTTTCCCCAAATCACTCCTTAATAAGCCTATGTGAAGATAATACAATAAGGCTAACTTTAATGCATCAGTGTCACCATTCCCCCCAAGGCCTCTATTAGAAAATGTGACTCAAATCAACATATGTAACTGACTTATGCTTATGGAAATATATGTGTTGGATCCGATATATGACCTTTGATAGAATATACATGTTAATATCTAACATTCAATTGAATCAAAGGCCTGTCATAATGGAAAACTCGTATGGGCTAAGCCTAACATCAACTTCATTAACTTTAAACCATAACTCATCACTCAAGTTTGTCTTGTTTACCTTTCTTAGGATGAAAGAGTGTACTAACACTCCACTGAATTGACTATCCTTAAAGTCGAGGAAGTGCCTAAAACAAGTACACCAAAACATTTTTAATTGTCTCTCTGTCAATATTTTCTTAATCATAGCTTCCACATCTCTATATCCATGTTTAGTAACTTGAGTTTTGAAGTGTTTTTCGATAAGGAATCTCATTTTACCCTTTCCATCATCTCCTTTTCTCTTTTGTGGAGCTCTTTGTAAAAAAATTAAATTGCAATTACATCAATTGTATATTAAAAATGAGTCAATTCTTAACATAGATACAAATTTGCTTTTTTGCCCCGCCACACAATTCACTGTTTAAAAACTCACACTTTGGGCCCCAACCACATAAATTCCTATGGTCTAGAAACTTTCAAAAATGCACAAAACCTCCCCATTTCCAAGAAATTTCACCACAAGAATTCATATGGTGAACAAAAACTTCGCGTGGTTACTACCGATTTCATGTGATGAGATTTTATCTCCCAAACTTTGTTTTTCAAATCTTATTTCATTAATAATCAACTCTATACTTAATCTAACACAAAAGCTCTAAAAAAATTAAGCCAAAACACCAACAAATCAAGCAATTTTATCAATTATTTCAATTCAAAACCCTAAGTCTAAATTCCCAAATACCACATCTAATTAACTAAATTTTACACTAAAATGCATAAAAACATGTCAAGGATTGTTTAACTAATCTTTTCATCCATTCTGGTCAACGAAAACATCATCAAATTCATCTAAGAAAATTAACCGAGGTGTCATGATATTGTCAATCCAAATACACGATTTCGTGTGAAAATTTTGTCGTTTTCTTCTTTTTTTCTCATGAAGGCCATTTTCGTCTTAATAGTGAAATAAAGCAGTTTTGTTTATATTTAAAAAGTTTGGACAATTTAATTAATTTCTCCTATAGAAAATGTTGTTAGATTGCAAAAAGAAAAATAGATAAAGGATATCTTTTAAAATAAAATATACAGCTGCAAATAAACCCGCGCCACATAATTCGTTGATGTGTTTTGTCAAGTCAAATATTTTGATTTCATTTAAATACATGGAGCAAGAAAATTCTCAGTAATGCGGTGTCGGTCTGTACACAGAAAATTTGAAAAAGGGTAAAATAAAATAAAATATATAACTGCAAGTAAACCCGCGCCACATAATTTGTTGATGTATTTTGTCAAGTCAAATATTTTGATTTCATTTAAATACATGGCACAAGCAAATTCTCAGTAAGGCGGTGTCGGTCTGCGCACAGAATAATATTATTACTATTTACCAGAAGGCATGAGAACAGATTATTCGCCGCGTCCCCGATAAAAAATGGACCTTAGACTTTAGTAAAGGTGGCGGTTTCATTTTTTCGCCTCTGGAAATTGAAGACGCCAGTTTTGATTTTATAAAACAAAGCCTTTAACTTAAGGGATACTAAAATTTATCACAAACAGGCCTGTTCACACAAATATATCACATTTTTTAACAAATTAAATATTTATACTACAAAGTTTGTTAAATATATAAATTATCCTTGTCTTCAACCTCGTAAACATAAGTCGGCCTTTGCATATTAAAAATCACATATCTGTGAAAAATTTGTAGGAAAATCCTCTAGATCTAGGTAAGTGTTGATCTATACCCTTTATATTATGTATTTTTTTGTTTAACAATTGAAAATCAATGAATATATGCGAGATTAATATTGTGATTTCAGATAAAATATAATTTTTTATTGTTTAATGTTGTGATTTTTTGTTGTTATTGTTAGTGTATGCCCTATAAACCCTTTGTGTTATCTGTTTTGGAGACATTTTAATCTTGTATGTACATTTATATGAATTATTAATAAAAGAAGTAGTTTTTTTGTTTATATGTATAAACTGTTTCCTTTATTTGTGATAATATAAAATATGTATATGAACTGTCCAAATGACTCACTTAATTACAAATTGAGTCATTGAATTGTTCCTTACAACGTGACGTAACTTGGACAATTATATTACATAGTAGGCATATCAAATACCTTTGTTGAGTGTCATGAGATAACATTAGTACAAGTGACGATGACGGTCATGTTATTACGGTATTGGTATGGATTAATAGTTAGAGAATCATTTTTCAAATATGACCAAATAACGATAAGTTAGATGGTCATTAAATCATAGTCAATGACTTATTGTAAGATCATATGAGTGTATGAAATAATCCTTTGACTTGAGATGTTATCGTCAGATCTGATACGAATATGTGTTATTTATGTAGTGTATATATACAAGGTTAACCACATCTCATAAGATAAGTCATACTGGTCATGTGTTATTTGTATGTGGAGAAGAATGTATATGCTTAATTTAGACATAAATGTGTTTTTTGGCTTGAAAATTGAAATTGAAATGTTGGAATTTTTATTAATGCATATTGGCTGGCTGTATATGATGATGAATTGAAAATTTATGCTAATTTTGTGTATTGTACATAAAATGCATGAATTAAAGGAATGTATGTATGGTATATGCATTGGAAAGTTTGATGTATGGAGATATGTTAATATATTTGCATATATATGTTGAAATTGTTCATAAAAATTCTGGATTTTTTTTAAGTTCACATTTGGATATGTTAAATGATATTTTAATGTTGATTAAGATATTCAGGTGAAGATTATGATGTATGTAATTAATGTGTATAATTATATATAATTTAAAAGAATATGATGCATGATGAAAGTACTTGCATGTTGTTTTAAATGGTAATAGTTGTATATGAGCCGTGAGATGATGTGTATGATTTGGTTTACTTTAGTTGAATGAAATGTTGCATACAAGAATCAACTTACATTAATGTGATTAAATGTGTTAGTTGAATGAAAGATTATGTACAAGAATCAATTTACATTAATATGATTGTGTTAGTTGAATGAAAGATTGTGTACAAGAATCAGCTTGTATTAATAAGATTAGATGCATTAGTTGAATGAAAGATTATGTACAAGAATCAACTTGCATTAATGAGATTATATGCATTAGCTAGATGAAATATTGTATACAAGTATCAACTTGTATTAATATGATTGAGTGTATAAATTGATAAAAGTGCACAAGGTCAACTAACACTTAATGTTGATTAAGGGTAAAAGTTGTCATGGTCTAGCATTAGGTAAATGTTACCTAAAATAAATATTTTGAATATTTGAATAATATACATCATGTCATTTATACTTAAATGATTGAATTATTACATATTGTTAATTATGATTTTGATTAGATCATATATTATGAATTAATATTTAATAGATTATGAATGAGTTCATAATTTATATTAAATGCTAATGTGAATAATAGATGATTATGGGATGATCATGGTGTAATTTGCCATTTTTCAAAGTTTAAATAATTGGGTTATAATATTATTTTAATTAAAGGGTTTCAATTAAATAATCCCAACCCATTTATTTAATTTTATTTTATCAGGCCTACGCGCCTTAGTTTCGAATTAAATCAAAGCAATTGGACGAGGACCTGAAGACAATTCAGGTAGCGATCCGAATGAAGATATAGACCTAGGTAAATAGTTTGTTATTAGGTTGTAATTTCGAAAACCCCAAAATCATTCTACCTTGTTTTAAATCATGCATTTATGAAAGGTATGTATGTCACGTTTAATTGAACTTAATTAAAATTAAGTTAAACCTAAATCTCCCTAATTAAAATTATTAAATTTATGTCTCCAATCATAAGATAATTAAATTCTATAACATAAATTTTAATACCCTAAGATTATTATTATGAGAGGGATGTAGGATTTATATCATGAAATTAAATTTATCTTGTTTTTGAATGATTATTTTTTATCATGACCAAGATTTTTATTATGTGAGGACATGATAAAAATATCATTTCTGGAAAGTCTGATGGTTTGAATTTAACTAGCCAAGGGTACCAAAATTTTTATTATGTTAGGTATCAAGAACGAAGGGCATGCTAAATGAATCAAGTCTTATATAGGGATATAAATAGAAAGAGTTTCTTATGTATTAAATTTAATTAACCAAGATTTCTGTTATATGAGATTAATTAAATTTAATAAGAATTCGATCCCCCACTAAGAAATTTAATCTAACAGAATTTTCGGATCATGTTTAAGGGAGTGCGGAATTCGAATAAAATAATGGAATCTAATGAGATTATGCAATCAAGAAAGGTTTAAATTCATATATTCAATTCACTAATAAAGTTATTTCCCTTTGTAGTATTTTTGTTTAATTGTGATATGTTCAAAAAATGGCCAACAATGTACTATTAAGGATTTGGATAATAATATTTTGACTAGACCCAACTTCAAGGATTGGTTAAGAAATCTTCGAATAGTATTAGACTTTGAAAAGATTGGCTATGTCTTGGAAGCACCGCTTCCTAGTGATATAACTCTAGATGCCTCTAATGAGGAACGTAAGACATTCAAGGCATGGGTTGAGGATAATAGGAAAGCTTAAGGCTACGTGTTGGCCTTAACGAATAGGGAGCTCCAAATCAAGCATGAAAATGTTCCAAAGGATTATTATATCCTCGTTGCTTTACAAGAGTTGTGCAATGAGAACTCGAGAGTAGTTAAGTACAACCTATGCATATCGCTCTTTAACATGAGATTAAAGGAAGACATGCCTCAAAATGAACATGTCATAAAGATGATCAATGCATTGGGACAGTTAGATATTTAGGGCATGGTCCTACCAAGCCACGTTAAAGTGAATTTAATTCTACAGTCCCTCTTTCAGGGTTGTAAACCATTTATAACTAACTATAATATGAATCAAATAAAGCAAACATTCTTTAAGTTACTCAATGAGTTCTAAGAGTTTTACAAGCAAGGGAAGAATGACTCTAGACATATGGATGTCTATGCAGCTTCTACCAGTAGGGCCAATAAGAAGCCTAAAAAGCAATAAAAGAAAGGTCCAAAAGTTAGACCCAAGAAGTGATATGTTAAGAAAGGTGCTACCAAGGCGGAGAAAACAAAAGAAAAGGGAAAGTGTTTCCACCATCAAAAGGACGGACAACTTCAAAAAGAACAAAACAAGTATAATCCATTATTAAGTCATTGAATTCGAATTAAGTTTAGATTCAAATAATCATTCCTAGATCATAGATTCACAACTACGTCTCATGTGTGTGCTTCTATACAAACACTACATAATAGTTTTATTTTGTCACAAGGTGAGATCATTATGAATATGGAAAATAGAACAAAGGTTGCAGCCAAAGCCATGGGAACTTGCCAAGTTAGACTACCATCAGGGCATTTTTTGAGGCTTTATAATGTTTTGTATTTTTCAAAAGTCACTAGAAATGTCATTTCTATTTTCGCATTATGTAAGCTCGATCACAATGTTAAATTTAATGGAAATGAATGTTTGATATTTTGTGAAAATATTGTATTGGGCAAAGCTATAAATACAAATGGTATGTATGTATTGGAAATGAATGATTATCATATAAATTCTATTATTAATAAAAGAATTCAGAGTGAAACCAACCCCAAGGTTCTATGACATCATAGATTAGGTTACATTGGAGAAAGAAGATTGATTCAACTTGGAGAAAGTGGGCTTTTAAGTTCATTAGGTTTTGAACCCTATCCAATGTGTGAATCATGCTTCCAAGGAAAAATGGCCAAATCTCTCTTTGAGAATAAAAAGGAACATGCTAAAGAATTACTAGAGTTAATACATACAGATGTATGTGGATCATTTAATAATGTGGCCAGGGGAGGCTTTCACTGTTTCATGACCTTCACTGATGATTATTCTTGATATGGGTATTTGTATTTAATGATCTACAAATCAAAATCCTTTAAAAAGTTCAGAGAATTCAATAATGAAGTAGAGAAACAAACTGGAAAGAGTATTAAAATTTTATGATCTGATTGTGGAAGAGAATACTTGAGTACAAAATTTTAGGAAATGATGCCACCATACACACCTCAACATAATGATGTATCTGAACGGAGGAATCATACTTTATTATATATGGTATGATTAATGGTAAGCTTTACAAACTTGCTAATGTTATTGTAAGGATATGCCTTCCAAACCATTATGCATATCTTACATCAGGTACCATCAAAATCAATCTAGAAAACACTATATGAGTTATGATATTCCAAAAGCCCAAATCTCAATTATATAAAAATTTGGGGATGTCCAATTTTTGTCAAGGTAATTAAAACAGATAAGCTAAATGTTATATCAGAGAAGAGGGTTCATAGGATATCCTAAAGATAATTTAGGATATTACTTTTACTTTTCGACTGATCAAAGAATAACAGTCAGTAAGAATACACCCTTTCTTAATAAAGAGTTCTTGGAAGTAGGTGGTGCAGGAAGAAACATTGAGCTTGAGGAAGAGTCCAAAAAGCCTCAAAATGACATTACTAAGATTGGATCATCCACCCAGCCAGCCTCAGTAACAAATACTATGGTTCCAAC
Source organism: Mangifera indica (assembly GCF_011075055.1). Classification (NCBI taxonomy): domain Eukaryota; kingdom Viridiplantae; phylum Streptophyta; class Magnoliopsida; order Sapindales; family Anacardiaceae; genus Mangifera; species Mangifera indica. The sequence continues at coordinate 5,049,808 of NC_058141.1, read as the reverse complement.
ACAAAATTCTTTTAGGGTATTTAGACCTCTAAAAAGATATGAATTTCTTCATGTGCTAGATTTTGAGTGCTACTTAATAGGAGAAATAAATTATGATAATAATCCTAGAAACTATGAGAAAGCTATACTAGAAATTGATTCAGGTAGATGGTTAGTAGCAATGAACTCTAAAATATAATCAATGCATGCTAATCAAGTAAGGACACTTGTCGATCCACTAAAAGGAATTTTTCCTATTGGATGTAAGTAGGTCTTCAAGGGAAAGATTAGCATGGAAAAGTGGAGATCTATAAAGATCGGCTAGTAGCAAAAGGTTATACTAAAAAACAAGGGTTAGATTATGAGAAAACTTTTTTGCTTATAGCTATGATTAAATCCAACCAAATAATGCTAGTTATCGTAGCATACCATGAGTATGAAATTTGGTAGATGGATATTAAGTCTGCAACCCTTAATGGATTCATTGAGGAAAACATATATATGGACCAACCAATAGGTTTTGTATCCGCTTTCGAAAGATATAGGGTATGCAAGTTGCATTTATCTATTTATGAATTAAAGCAAGCTTCCAAAAGTTGGAACATCTTATTTGATGAAACAATCAAATTGTTTGCTTTACAAAAGAATTCAGATGCCTGTGTTTACAGATGGGTTAAGAATTATGCCATTACATTTCTCATATTGTATGTAGATGACATACTACTAATGGGTAATGACATTGGTATGATGAATGAGGTGAAAATCTGGTTGTCTAAAACCTTATTGGCAAAAGACTTAGGAGGTGCAACCTATGCCCTTGGAATTCATATCTATAGAGATAGAATAAAAAGGATAATTGGATTATCTCAAAAATTGTACATAGAAAAATTGTTGAAAAGATTCAACATGGAAAACTTAGAAAGAGGACTTTGCCCTTCACTCATGGTTTTTATCTTTCTAAAGATATAGACCCAAAGATAAATGAAAAGCAATAACAGATGCATAATGTGCCCTATACTTCAGTTGTAGGTGGACTTACATACGCAATACTATATACAAGCCTAATATAGCATATTATTGTAAATGTTACAAGTAAATATCAGGCCAATCCAATTGAGGCACATTGGTTAACTATAAGATCAATCCTTAAATACTTAAAAAGGACTAAGGATTTTGTTCTGAGTTATGGTTGTTCAGAGTTAAACATTCAGGGATACTCAAACTTTGATTTCTAATCAAACATTGACAATAGAAAGTCTATGTTAGGATTATTTTTTTTTTATGATAGGGGTGTGATTAGTTAGAAGAGTTCTAAACAATCAACCATAGTTGACTACACTACAGAAGCTGAGTATATTGTTGTTTCAAAAGCTACAAAAAAGGTTGTATCGGTGCACAAGTTTGTATTCAAACTTGGTATGGTTCCAAACATGGCTTATCCCATAACCATGTTCTATGATAATATCGATGCTATTACACAAGCAAAGGAACCAAGGGTGTATCAAAGGTCCAAACATATTCAGCAGAAGTATCAAATTTTAAAAGAATTCATTGGAGCTAGAGAGATAATAATACAAAAGACACTGTCAGTGGAAAATTTAGCTGATCCAGTGACTAAGGCAATGACATTGAAGCAATTGGACCATTATTTTGAGAAGATGAGTATGTGATACAATAACAAATGGCTCTAGTGCAAATGAGAGTTTTATCATTGCATGCATTAGGAACCATTCATATTGTCAATTTTGGGGGCATTTTAATCTTGTATATAAATTTATGTGAATCATTAATAAAAGAAGTAGTCTTTTTGTTCATATGCATAAGTTGTTTTTTTTATTTGCGATAATATAAAGTATACATGTGAATTGTCTAAATAGCTCACTTAATATGCAAACTGAGTCATCAAATTGATCCCTACGAATGTGACATAACTTGGATAATTATATCACATAATGGGCATATTAAATACCTCTGTTGAATGCTATAAGATAACATAATGCGGGTGACGATGATATTCATGTCATTATAGTATTCATATAGATTAACAGTTCAAGAACTGTTTTTTGAACATAATCAAATAATGATAAGTCGCATAGTCATTAAATCGTAGCCAATGACTTATCTAAGATCGTACTAATATAAGAAGTAATCTTTTGACCTAAGACATCATAGTCAAATCTGATACAGATATGTGTGATTCATGTGGTGTATATATATAGGGTTAACCGCATCTCATAAGACAAGTCATACTTGTCATGTGTTATTTGTATGTGGAGAAGAATAACGGTCAAGATGGGATCCATTGACTCAAAAAGTATTAGGTTTTGAATATTTGTTTATTAGACCCAGATCTGAGTTCTGAAGTGGACATTGATAAATATTGAAAATCGAATCTCTGGCCAGAGTATAATGTAAGTCATACAAATGATGATCATTATGATATATTCCAAATATTTAAATCGATGATATAGAAAGAATCGAAATTAGGACTTTGACAATTCATGAGTTTGAAATCAATCTAAATTGGATAACAAAAGGATATTATCTACATGAAATATACGATCAAAGATATTAGGTTTGATGGAGCATTTCTTCATCGTGGTTTAAGGGCTATCACACATTGCTAGATATTTACCATATTCATTAAGTTTCCAATACATTTTTGGATGGTCCAAAAAAAAACTCATGGCTATGCCATGATGAACGTAATATTCTTAAATTAATAAAAGGTTAATTTGGTCATTTAGTTAAATATTTAAATAAATTTATATGTATATATAAAAGCCTCCTGTTTAGGCAATGTGTGGTGTATATGTATAATTTTCTGTGATTATGATTTTCGTATGTATGTGTATGATTACGCTGTATGATCCTAGTACATATACATATACATATATATATATGTATGTATATGTATACGTGTATATATATATGTATATATATATATATATATATATATATATATATATATATATATATATATATGTTTTCATGTGGAAAATATACACACACAATTCATTATATATATATATATATATATATATATATATATATATATATATATATATATATATATGTGTGTGTATATTTTCCACATGAAAATTCCATGCACTTAGTATCTACGTGGGAGTGTAATTAACATCAGGTGAGTATATAAGTGGTAATGATATAGTTTACATGTTTGGATGAGGTTTTCTTTTGGTTTTCATAAGGATTGAAAGTGAGGACTTTAGGATATACACTTAAAAAAAAAAAAAAAGAAGAAAGGATTCTGTAAACATGGCTATCTTTCCAAATCATAAATTTTTCAAAGTTCACAGTGGCAGCCTTGCGTAATAGTGCCTCCACTGGGCCTAATGCCGCTAAGAATCAAAGTCATGGCGAAGTGCTACTCGATGTTCACCGGCATGTAAGTCGTGCTCTCTGCTCATCAAAATTGACACACTACCCAAACTTGCTTCGTGCACGCTAAATGTGTGGTGTACACACCTGGTAAAGGTGAAAACTTCTGTCGTTTGGCATAAAGGTAGAATCTCTGTAGTTGTTTACAAATGAAAGATTATAGCATGTATTGGATTTTTAGCCACTGTGGCATGTGTGTATCCACACGCATTATAGTGTGCATGTGCTATATAAAATTCTAGTAACACTCCGCATGCCTAGTTTGTCATGAAATTGTGGAAACTTTTGAGTGGCTATTGTGCTGGATTTTTGTAAGTATTAAATGCATGACATTATCTCTTTGGATGAATCATCATCATGAGCTAGATTGCATGATTAAGATCAGCATGTGCTAAGATTTGGATTATTGAATTTATAAAGTAAATAATAATATGGTATATGTGTTTCGTCATGCAAGCTTTGGCTTGTTGCATTTATTTAGTAAATAATATGACTTAATATGTGTGCTTTCTAATAGCTGAATGAATGAGTTGAAATTCAATGCTTTGGATAATGCTTTCATGGGTTGATCCTTTAAATTTAATGGATAAAATTACTTGAATTAAGATAGTTATAAATATAGGTATAACCTATTGATGAGATATTTTGGTTTCACATAAAGAGAAAGTGAGATTAATTTGATATGTAATGTTGATGTGAGCGACACCTAAGACGAGTGTTCAGATTTGGTGAAAATGGACATATAATGTATCTAAAATGGATGCCCTCCAATATGATGGTGTAAGAGGCACCTAAGACAGGTGTCCAGTCGGGTGTATCAGGGATACGTGTGATGGTAAGACTCTATCGAGAATATCCATATGGAATATCGAATTTTTTACAAAGGCTTACTGAGTTTTATAATTTATATATTTATTTTGGGGTGTTGCGAGTAGGAAGAACAACAAGGCAGGCATGGAGGTGAGTGGATCATCACGTTGAACTGCGCTTTTGGCTACAATTATTTTATTTTTATTAAGTTCTTTTTCATAATAATTTACTTAATGCAATTCATGAACTATCAGTTTATTTATAATTAGTGAATTTTACTTTGGGATATTTTGGCACACTCATTGTTTTCCAATAAATATTATGTGATGATTTCTCATAAACATCAAATTATATTTTATAGTTATTATTATCATCCCTTAAAAAACAATTACTACTAAGGGGTCTGTTTTCGAAATGGGATGTTACATTTTTTGTATTAGAGCACGGTTTTGGGACCTAAAAAATATATATCTATGTTTGAAAATGATTTCTTTTATAACATATGCATAAATTATCATTAAAGTAGTGTCGATCACTCCGGCGCGTAAACCACTGTAAGTAAATACTTGTTATAGCTATTGATATACCTTATTCAAAGTACTATATGGTTTTGCTGAAAGAGAAAGAATATAAGGAGGTCTAGTAGATTGAATACTCCTATCCTAGAGGAAAGCCATTTAGAGGCACTGACACTAACACTAGTATCGAACCCAACACCAAGGATGGTTGACGTATCAAAGATTAGAAATATTATTCAACAGGTGCTGAGAGAGCACCGAAAGTTGTCTACCAGTGTTGGGCATTCAATTGAGGCACCAAAGGCTTCGATCCAATAACCACTCATTTAGTAGTTGATTCAGCCCCTAACCTAACAGATGGTTAACATGAGGGGACAGACACGCTCGATTTATAGATTAGCAGGTAGATATTAATTGCCAGAATTCAGGGGTACCATGGATCCAACTGTCGCTCTCGAGTGGGTAGAAGCTATGGAAGAGGCCATGACCATGTTTACTATGACCGATCAAGAAAAGGTGAGGTATGTTGCTTACTTACTCAAGAGGGATGCCAAGGCTTGGTAGAGACTCAAGTGTACTACTAGAATTGTAGAGGGTATGTCATGGGTCAATTTCAGACGGATGTTTGATGAAGAGTATGTCATGGGTCAATTTCAGACGGATGTTTGATGAAGAGTACCAGTCAGCAGATTTTAAGATATCCTAGACCTAGGAGTTCTTCAGTATAAGATAGGGTAACATGATAGTTCGAGAATATTTTATTCGATTCAATGTTTTTACTATGTATGCCCTATGAGTAATTGGTACGGTTCAAGGTAGGATAGAGACGTTTGTTTAGAGACTTCAAGCTAGCATCGCCAAGGAGGTGATGGTGGGTGAACATGCCCCCACTACCTATTATGAGGCTCTAAATAAGGCTATGTAGGCAAAGATTATATTGGAACGTATAGATCAAGAAAGAGACTCATTAATAATAAACAGAAGGATTAATCATGGTACAGTTTTAAGAAAGGTAACCAATCGAGGAATCGATAAAAATAAAGATTGAAGAGGAAAAAGAATCTTTGAGTCGATAGGCCAAGAAGAGGCGATAGAGACAAAAGGCCTCCTTGAAAGGAATCTCTTACATGTCAGAGATATGGTTGTAGGCACCCAGATGAATGTAGGACCAGTCAAAGGATCTGTTACAAGTATGGACAACTAGGGCATTTTACTAGAGAGTGCCCTACCAAAGCTGATATAACTTCAGCAAGACCAAAGCAACCTACAGGTGAAAGACAAACCAAGGTATACATCATCGCACAAGCACAAGTTGAGGCCCACCCATCAGCTATGATAGGTCAGTTACTTTTTTATACTATTCATTTGTATGCTTTGATTGATTCGAGTGCCACACATAGTTTTATAGCTCAGGGATTAGTTAAGAGATTAGGACTAAATCCTACAGTAGTAAACCACATCAGTATCGACATGCTAGATGGTGACAATATATTGAGTGATAGTATGTTGTTGCATCAAACAGTGGCATTAAAAGACAGAGAACTAATAATATATTTGATCATGTTTAAGACACTTGATTTTGATATGATCTTGAGAATGGATTTTCTTAGCAAGTATGGGGTTGAGATCAACTATAAGAAGAAAAGGGTCTAGTTCAACTTGGATAATGGTGACAAGTTCTCATTTGGTGAGGGTCAACTAATAAGCATAATGATTAGCAGTGTCAAAGCTCAAAAAGTGTTGAGTAAGGGATGTATTGGATATTTAGCATATATGGTGGATAAATCTAATTCTGAGTCAAATACGAGTATGGGAAGCACTCCAGTAGTTTATGAATTTCTAAACGTGTTCCCTGATAGCTTGCCAAGACTAGTACCTAAGAGAAAGGTAAAGTTCAACATCGAGTTAGCCTTCGAAACAATACCAATATCGAAGGCACCTTATCGTATGGCCTTAGTAGAACTTCAAGAATTAAATAAACAGCTATAAGAACTTCTTAATAATATGTTAATTCAGTCAAGCCATTTGTCATGGGGTGCACCAATCCTCTTTGTCAAAAAGAATGATGGATCGATATGTATACGTATCGACTATAGAAAGCTCAACCAAGTGACCATTAAAAATAAATACCTAGTACCAAGAATTAATGACTTATTTAACCAGTTGAAATGAGCTACAGTGTTTTCAAAGATAGACTTGAGGTCGGATATCATTAGGTTCAAGTTACAGAGAAAGATATCCCAAAAACTATATTTAAAACTAAATACAGACATTACAAATTCGTAGTGATACCTTTCAGGTTAACTAATACCCTAGCAGTTTTCATGGATCTTATGAACAGGGTGTTTTAAGATTGGTTGGATAGTTTCATCGTAGTCTTTATCGATGACATTTTGGTATTTTCCAAGGCTCGAGAGGATAATGAGCAACATCTGAAATTGGTGATACAAAGACTAAAGGATCAACAATTATATGCCAAATTCTCTAAATATGAGTTTTGGTTGGATCGTGTAACTTTTCTAGGACATGTGGTCTCAGCTAATAGTATTTTCATAGACCCGAGTAAAGTTAAGGTTGTGATAGAATGGCAGAGACTAAGATTAGCTAAAGAGGTTAGGAGTTTCTTAGGGTTAGTTGGCTATTACCAACAGTTCGTTAAGAGATTTTACAAATTAGCCTGACCATTGATGGAATTAACTCGTAAAGATATTCCCTTTGATTGGTCTTCGAATTGTAAGGATAGTTTCCAAGCCTTGAAATAGAAATTGACTATGGCTTCGATCTTGACTCTACCAATTGATGGTGAGGAATATAACTTGTATACAGATGCATCATATCAAGGATTTGGAGTTATCTTGATGCAAAGGGGTAAAGTAATTACATATGCCTCCTAACAGCTAAAGAATTATGAGAATAGGTATTCGACTCATGATTAAGAGTTAGCTGTAGTGGTGTTTGTCCTTAGCGCTGTTATTTGTATAGGATGAAGACAAACGTATACACTGATCACAAAAGTTTGAAATATTTTTTCACTTAGAGAGAGTTGAATATTCAATAACGTCGATGGTTAGAATTGGTTAAAGATTATGACATGGACATCAGATACCATCCAAGTAAGGCTAATGTAGTAGCTGATGCTTTTAGTAAGAAGGCAATGTTATCTCACATGACTATATCCCCTGAGTTACAACAAGATATCCTTCATGAGCAAATTGAGATGGTCACTGGGTTGTTGGCTGGATTTGATATCAAATTGACTCTATTAAATGAAATCAAAGTCAGGCAAGCTTCTAATAAGTTGTGTGCACAAATGATACAAAGGGTTGCTAAAGGACTTGAATCAAACTTCCGAGTGGTTAATAGGGTCCTGAGATTTAGAGATTGTGTATGCATCCCTCAAAATGATGACTTGAGAACTTAGATTCTGATAGAGGCACATAATGCACTTTGCACTACCTACCTTGAGAGTATGAAAATGCATCGAGACTTGAGAAAAACTTACTGATGGCTTGGTATGAAAAAAACAGTGGCAGATTTTGTGTCAAAGTGCATGTTTTATCAATCGGTTAAGGCGAAGCATCAGCAACCCTCCAGATTATTACAACCTTTGACCATACTTAAAAAGAAATAGGAGGAGGTCTTAATGGACTTTGAGGTAGGATTACCAAAGGTCAGATGTGGATTCAACACCTTGTGGGTTATCGTGGATTAATTGACCAAGTCGACACACTTTATTCTGGTTAGAGATAATATGGGCACAAATCAATTGGGATAAATCTATATAAGAAAGATAGTCAAACTTTATGGAATACTAACGAGGATCGTGTCAGATAGGGATACATGACTTGTTTTAGCTTTCTAGCAAAGTCTACAGAAGGCATTAGGTACTCGATTATCTTTCAATATAGTATATCACACCCAGTCAGATGGTCAAATGGACAGGGACAATCAAGTGATTGAAGAAATGTTAAGGGTATGTTGTTTAGATCATGGGATGAGTTGGATTGATATTTTTCCTTTGATAGAGTTCACTTACAATAATAGCTATTAGATAACTATTCAGATTGCCGTACAAGGCCCTTTATGGGAGAAAATGTTGATCACCATTGAATTGGGATGAGATTGGAGAAAGAGATGAATTGACTAGCACTTTTGGGCTTGAGATGACCTAACAAATGATTAATAAGGTGATGTTGATATGAGAAAAGATGAAATAGACCTAAGATCGACAAAAGAGCTATGCTGATCAGAGGAGACGTGATTTAGAGTTTAAGGTCAGTGATTATGTGTTTATCAAGGTTGCTCCTTATCGACATGTTATGAGATTCGACAAAAAAGAGAAGTTAGCACCGTGATATATTGGGTTGTACGAAATCATTGAGAGGATTGGCAAGATGGCATTTTGGGTTGCATTGCCAACAAGTATGAGATGTATTCATAATATGTTTCATATATCGTTGTTGTGTAAATGTGTTTGTGACCCATCTCAAATAGTTAAAATCAAAGATGTTGAACTAGAAGACAGTTTGGTATATGAGGAGCGTCTTGTACAGATAGTGGATCGACAGATTAAGATACTTAAGTACTAGCAAATTCCTTTGGTCAAGGTTTAATGGCAAAATCACCGAGTAGAAGAGGCTACCCGAGAGATAAAGAAAGATATGAGACAGAGATTTCCTCAATTATTTGAATGAATTTCAAGGTCGAAATTCTTTTTAAGGGGGGAGAAATATAATATTCTTAAATTAATAAAAGGGTAATTTGGTTATTTAGTTAAATATTTAAATAAATATATATGAATCTATAAAAGCCTCTTGTTTAGGTAAAAAGTTTTTGTTAAAAAAAGGAAAGTTTCGATAGTGATAGCACCGAAAAATATGAGTTTTATTATCTATGATTTTTTCTGTAATTAGATTGATTAGTCAACTTTGTAATTAGTTAGGCCAGCTAGCTTTTTTTTTTAGTTTCCAGATTTTGTTCTTGTATTCTCTCCTATAAAAGGAACCTATGTAAACCATTAAAAAGTGCATCAATACAGAAAATTCTCCCCCTCTCTAGTCCTTTACAAGCTTATATGGTATCAGAGCCACCCTAAAAGCCCTAGCCTTCTTTTTTGCATGTTTTTTGCTCTAGTTGATCAGCCATGTCTGAGGTTTCCTTTGAGTTAACTTCATCTCTTACAACCTACCAAACCAACCCTACAACTCAAAGCCCTAACACCAATTCTTACTTTGTTCAAATCACCACTATTCACCTTAATGGTGATAATTATTTATGGTGGTCCCAGTCCGTTTGGATGTATATCAGAAGGCGGGGAAAAATCGGGTACCTGACAGGAGACAAGAAGGAACCAGCACTAGAGGATCCAACATATGCGACCTGGGACATAGAAAATTCCATGGTGATGACTTGGCTTATGAATTCGATAGATGAGGATATTAGCTCTAACTATATGTGCTACTTCACGGCCAAAGAACTTTGGGACAACGTTAATCAGATGTACTCAAATTTGGGAAATCAGTCTCAAATTTATGAATTAACTTTAAAGCTTGGTGAGATTCGATAGGGGGAAGACTCGGTCACTAAGTATTTCAACTCATTGAAGCGCTTGTGGCAAGACTTGGATCTGTTTAACAATTATGAATGGAAATCCATTGAAGATGCCAATCATAACAAACGAATCGTGGAGGCTCATCGCATTTACAAATTCCTTGTTGGACTCAACGTGGAATTTGATGAGGTACGAGGACAGATCATTGGCAGGACTCCACTTCCTCCAATTAGTGAGGTATTTACTGAGGTTCGAAGAGAAGAAAGTTGCAGACATGTAATGTTGGGAAAAAAGATTACCAACGTGCCTGTTGAGGGTTATGCCCTTGTTGTTGAGGCTACTGCTAATAAAACTACCAATTTTCAGTGCAAGACTAAAGAAAAGCCACGGGTCTAGTGTGACTATTACAACAAACTGTGTTATACTCGAGATACTTGTTAGAAAATTCATGGAAAGCCAGCAAACTGGAAGAGTAGCAAGTTTGGTGATAAAAATAGTCGTATGATTCCTACTACTAATGAAACTGGAACAAGTCCCTTCAGCAAGGAGCAAATGGATCACCTTCTGAAGCTGTTGAAATCTAATCTCTCATATAGTATTCCCAGTATTTCTATTACACAAACAGGTAGTGTTTTTAATGTCCTTTATTGTTCAAATCTTGCTCCATAGATCATTGATTCTGGAGCCTGTAACGTCTCCTAACCATTGGGTGTGTTACAGAAAAATGGCAAGAGTTCCCCTATTTTAGAGGGCCCGGGGAATATTTTTCTCTTTTTCATTATGCCCTGTAACACTCCCAATTTGTAATTCACACAAACCAGTCCTACCAATCGACTGGATTTTCATCACATAATCATAATAAATAAAATAAATGCATAATAATAATAACAATTATAAAAATTATCACCCACAGAAACTTTATAATCAATTTTCAAATCTAGTCGTATATATATATATTACATGTACATCATAACATTTAAATCACAAAATTATGGTGCCTTCTTCCCTTAGCCTCATGTCTCATTAGTGCTCCCCGGGAACCTTTGCTGCATTTCTTTACCTGTAAAATATTAAATTAAACGGAGTGAGCGACTATGGCTCAGTAAGAAAATCATACTAAACACTTAAAGCATTTTATACCAGTACTAATCTTCTCTAATCTTTTTCATACTTAGCGTGTCTGAACTATTTACAACAAAATAATTAACATAGAACACGCATTTAACACATATCATCATTCTTTTCTTTCACACATTTATTCATTTCCTTATTATACAGATATGAATCACTCATTATGATTTATGCATGTATGAGTGTCATGACATTTCTATTTTCTGTTCGTACATCTTTCTTAACTCTTTATCAGCCACACAGGCTTGTATGCATAATTCTAATGCAAATGACTTTTATAAAATATTTACTAATTTGTTTCTCTCTCTTTCTCATTGATCGATCTAGACTACATATGATAGTACTTGCAGTCACCACACCAAGTATAATTCTCTCTTACACGCATTTTTTTTTTCTTTGCTGTCCACACAGTACAGCTAATATTTTTTTTTGCTGTCCACACAGTACAGCTAATATTTTTCTTTGCTGTCCACACAGTACAGCTGATATTTTTCTTTTGCTGTCCACACAGTACAGCTGGTTGTCTACACAGTACAACCGATTATTTTATTTGCTGTCCACACAGTACAGCTGGTTGTCCACACAGTACAACCGATTATTTTATTTGCTGTCCACACAGTACAGCTGGCGTGTAAGGATTTTAAGTATGTTTTCTGCTTTCCTGTATCATATGAGTCATTATGAAAGCATGCATGACTTAGAAAATATTTTTTTCTCTTTCTTTATTTTTTTCTAAATCATGCATATGTTATGATTTCTCATGTATGCATATATATCCATATTATGAAATATGCGCATTTGTTTTTTTCCCTTATTCTTTTCATTCCTTCTCAAACATCATGTTATTTTCTCATGCATTTATATATATATATATATATATATATATATATATATATCATGCCTCAAATTAATTTCAATTATACAATATAGGCTTAATATAAGGGTTATTTCACACATTTTATGCACATAATTAAGCAGAATTAACCTATATCGCATAAAATGACATTTTTGCCCTTATGGCCAAAATTACCTTTTTACCCTTATGGCCAAAAATTACATCCTGAATCATAATGAATTTCTTTATCCTTTTAAGCATAAATCACCTTAATTCTAATACCTTACATACTGATATAAGTAAAGGTTATTTAAATAACCTAACTCAAATTTACTTCAAGTATGTAAAGTATGAAATTCTTACCTTTTCTTTGCTGATTTGGTGATTTAAGCTTATTCACCTTCTTTTCTTCTTTCTGGCAACCTTAATCAACCAAAAATATGATCATCCATCAAACTCCCAAATTTTACATATCTTAAAAATTAAATTTCTTACCTTAGAACTGACCAGAATTGACAGATCTACACTTTTTATAACTAGGGCCTCTGGAAATTAGGTGGTTTAGCTAGGTTTTTGGACGAATTTTGGTTAAGGAAAGTTTTTAGCTCAACAATGGAGGTTCTCGGCAAAAATGGAAGAGAAAATGAATAGAAATAAATTTATAAGCCTATTGGACCATTTTGCCCTTAATCTTTTCCATAAATTACTATTTTATCCTTAGCCAATTACCAAAAACCCTTAGCACCACCATATAATTTCAAGTGTGCCCTTCAATTTTAATTCCCACTTTGTCCCTTGAATCTTTATAAAATGACCATTTTACCCCCTTTGAAAAATATTGCTCATTTAGTAGTTTTCTCTAATTCTTTTGCAATTTCTTTACACAACAAGTTGTAAAATCCATTCTAGGGGTAATTTTGGAAGTGGAGTTTACTGACACACCTGAATTCGGATGTTACAGAGCCTTTGATCATATGACTAGACTTTCCAATCTTTTTAGTACTTATTCACCATGTTCTAGCCTTGAAAAAATTAGAATTACAGATGGTAGTTTCTCATCTATTGCAGAGAAAGGTTTGATTAAATTATCTCAGAATATAGATCTTAAATTTGTTCTTCATGTTCCCAAACTAGCCTGTAATATTTTGTCTGTGAGTAAACTAGCCAAAGAATCTAATTGTCATGTTATTTTTGGTGATTCCTACTATGAATTTCAGGACCGAGACTCAGGGAAGAAGATTGGCAGTGCTAAGATGATAGATGGACTTTACTACTTTGATGATGACTTCTCCAGTAATAAAAAAGCTCAGAGCTTTAGTAGTGTTAGTTCTAATTCTATTTATGAACAAATAATGCTTTGGCATCTAAGACTAGGACATCCTAGCTTTCCATATCTTAAACATTTGTTTCTTACTTTATTTAAAGGTCTGGATTGTTTATCATTTTATTGTGAAAGTTGTTGCTTATCCAAGAGTCATCGTACTACTTATTTACCAAAACCTTATACTTCTTCAAAACCATTTTATTTAATACATAGTGATGTTTGGGGACCTTCAAGAGTCACTACTATCTCTAGAAAAAAATGGTTTGTTACCTTTATAGATGATCATACCCATTTATGTTGGGTTTATCTGATGAATGAAGAGTTTGAGGTTGAAAAACTTTTTAAAGATTTTTACAGAATGGTTGAAACACAATTTCAAACAAAAATTAGCATTCTTCACACTGATAATGGAACCAAGTATTTTAAAGGAATTTTAGGATGTTTTTTGAAAGAGAAGGATATACATCATCAGTCTACTTGTGTAGATACCCCTCAACAAAATGGGATTACATTTACTTGAAGTAGCTCGTGTTATAATGTTTTCAATTAATGTTTCAAAGTATCTTTGGGGGGAAGCTATTTTAATAGCATATTTTTTTATTAATAGGATGCCTACTAGAGTTCTAAAATTTAGCACACCATTAGAGTGTTTCAAAAAAAAATTTTCCCTTGTAAAAAATGTACTCGGATTTGCCACTAAAGGTGTTTGGTTGTATTGCTTTTGTCAATATACCTAATAATACTAGGTCTAAACTTGATCCTTGAGCTAAAAAATGTGTTTTCATAGGGTATGCATCTAAATAAAAGGATATAAGTGTTATAATCCCAAAACAAAGAAAATTTATGTGAGTATGGATATCTCTTTCTTTGAAAATAAACCCTACTTTCACAAAAATTATCTTCAAGGGGAGAATGAGGTGATGGAAGAAAATTTTTGGGATTTATCCCCTACTCCTTTACCAAATGTGATTTTGACTACTTCACCACATTCCTCTCCTTCTATTGTTTTTCCCAAAACTCAAAATCAAGAACAATCTGAACCTGAGATTCAAAGTCAAGAACAAAGTGATAAAATCAATGAAAATAATGAAAGGAATCATGGTCATATAGTGCCAAACATTACTGTATCTGAAACAAGAGGAGAATCACTACAACAAAATCCTGAGCTTATGGTTTATACTTAGAAAAGACTTCATGAAAAGAGTCAAAGTCAGCCTATTCCTCTTGGAAATGATCAATCTCGACCTTTGGGAATTAGACCTCCAAATATCACAGGTAAGTCTGATCATAATTCATCTTCAGTTCCTATTACTATCCATAGCAAAGAATTATCAGACCATGATATTCCTATAGCCATTAGGAAAGGAACCCGAACTTGTACCAAAAATCCTAGATATCTCATTGCTAAATACCTTTCTTATGAAAAACTTTCTCGTGCTCATAGGGTATTTACTTCAAAAATCTCACACTTGTTTGTTCTAAGAAACATTCAAGAAGCTCTAGATGATTCGAATTGGAAATTAACAATGATGGAATAGATGAATGCTCTTAGACGAAGTGGTACTTGGGAGATAGTTGATTTACCTAAGAAGAAGAGAACAATTGGTTACAAGTGGGTCTTTATAGAGAAATGCAAAGCTGATGGTAGCATAGAGAGATACAAGGCTTGACTAGTTACAAAAGGGTTCACTCAGACATATGGGATCGATTATCAGGAAACTTGTGCTCCTGTAGCCAAGATAAACTCTATCAGAATCTTGTTATCTTTGGCTGTGAATTTCAACTAGCCATTACACCAGTTAGATGTTAAAAATGTCTTTCTAAATGGAGATCTTGAGGAAGAGGTCTTTATAAGTCTACCACCTAGATTTGAGGGAGAATTAGGACAAAACGAAGTTTGTAAACTAAAAAAGTCATTATATAGTCTCAAACAATCCCTTAGAGCTTGGTTTGAGAGATTTAGGAGAGTTGTGAAGACTTGTGGCTATTGTTAGAGTCAGGCTGACAACACTATGTTTTATAAACATAATAGTGAAGGCAAAGTTACAATTTTAATTGTCTATATGGATGATATAGTCTTGATAGGTGATGACAATGAAGAATTGAAGAGACTAAAAAAGAAACTTGCAGCTGACTTTGAAATCAAGGATTTGGGTGCTTTGAAGTACTTTCTTGGAATGGGAATTTGCCAGATCCAAATACGGTATATTTGTGAATCAACATAAATATGTTCTCGATTTACTTAATGAAACAGGTCTACTAGGGTGTAAACCAGTCGAGACACCCATTGAGCCCAACCTTAAAAACAGCCTTCTAAAAAGGTCTTGAAGAGATAGTAGTATCAGAGGCTTATTAGAAGACTGATCTACTTGTCACATACACATCCAGATGTCGCATTTGTAGTTAGCATGGTTAGCCAATTCTTGCATTCACCTGGACAAGAACACTTTGATAAAGTCTATAGAATTCTCAGATATCTAAAAAGAACCCCTGAAAGAGGTTTACTATTCAAAAATCATGGGCATTTGTAGGTTGAAGCCTATACTGATGCAGATTGGGTTGGTAGTGCTATTGATAGACAGTCAACTTCTGGCTATTGCACGTTTGTTGGAGGTAACCTTGTTACTTGGCGAAGTAAGAAGCAAAATGTAATAGTAAGAAGTAGTGCAGAGGTCGAGTTTAGATCAACTGCTCATGGAATTTGTGAGGAGTTGTGGATAAAAAGACTATTGGAAGATTTGAAGATCTCTAGTTCATTACCCATGAAATTATACTGTCACAATAAAGTTGCTATTTCAATAGCTCATAATCTAGTATTTCATGACAAAACAAAGCATAGAGAGGTTGACAAACACTTCATCAAGGAAAAACTTGAAAGCGGCGTGATCTGCATTCTGTACATTCCTACTACCGAACAAGTTGTAGATGTATTCACAAAGAGACTTCCTACAAGACAGTTTGATAGAATTATTGGCAAGTTGGCTATGGAGGATATCTTTAAACTAGCTTGAAGGGGAGTGTTAAAAAAAGGAAAGTTTCGATAATGATAGCACCGAATAATAGGAGTTTTATTAGTTGTGATTTTTTCTGTAAATAGATTGATTAGTCAACTCTGTAATTAGTTAGGCCAGCTAGCTTTTTTTTAGTTTCCAGATTTTATTCTTGTATTCTCTCCTATAAAGGGAACCTATGTAAACCATTAAAAAGTGCATCAATACAGAAATTTCTCCCTCTCTCTAGTCTTTTACAAGCTTATAGTTTTATATGGGAAACGCAGATCTTATTCCCCACCAATTGTGTAACGCATTTTCCTTGCATATATGTTTAGCAGAGTAATGCTTGTTGGGTATAACTTTCTTAGAAGGCGTATTAAAGGGATAATGGCATAAAAGAAAAGAGGCAATTTTTTGAAGCTTCTCTGCTTGATTTTCTTGTTTGTTTCCTTTGCACAAACAAAAGAATTCTCTTTTCCATTACATAATTGTTATATTGCCAGCAACCTTTTCTTACACAGCAAAAGCAAAAGAAGAACCTTCCGTTCGCCTGGCAAAGAAAGAGGTCATCGAGGAGACTACTATCACACGAAGACGGACGTGATCACTAAAGGAGAGGTAGACTTTTGAACCCCCCCCCCCCCTTCCCTATTGCATCTATGTTCTATAAAAGTAGTTGATATTTGTTATGTGTGTATATATATATACATACATATACATATATATGAATGTTTCCAGATGTTCAATTATTATGATTGTATATGTGTACGTCATATATATATATATATATATATATATAAAGAAGAAGATTAGATGTATGAATGCATACGTGAATTTAGAATTGATTAAAAGGTGATGATGGGTTGCAATATTATTGTTGAAATAATCTTTGTATGAATTGATGGAATATGATTTGGTGCTTAGACATGCAAAGAAAAAAAAAAGATTTCCAAAAAAAAAAAAAAAAGAAACATAGGTTGTCTATCCCTATCTCTTCTTGTGATAATTTTCTATGATTATGATTTTTGTATGTATGTGTATGACTATATCGTATGATGCTAGTACATATAAATATATCATGAGTTATGTGTGTATATTTTCCACATGAAAATTCTATGCTCATAGTATTTACATGGGAGTGTAATTAACGTTAAGTAAGTATATAAATGGTAATGATCTACGGTTTCCATGCCTTGATGAGGTTTTCTTTTGGTTTCCATGAGGATTGAAAGTGAGGACTTTAAGATAGACGCTTAAAAAAAAAAAGAAGAAAAGAAAGGATTTTGTAAACATGGCTATCTTTCCAAATTGAAAATTTTTAAGAGTTTACAGTGGTAACCTTACGCATGAGTGCCTCTACTGGACCTGACACTACCAGGAATTGAAGTTATAGCAAAGTGTCGCTTGACATTCACCGGCGTGTAAGTCGTGCACTCTACTCGTCAGAATTGATGCACTACCCAGACTTGCTTCGTGCATGCTAAACGTGTAGTGTACACACCTGGTAAAAGCGAAAACTTCCGTCATTTGTTATAAAGGCAGAATCTTTGTAATTGTTAACAAATGAAAGATTATAGCATGCATTGGATTTTTAGCCGTGGTGGCATGTGTGTATCCACATGCTTTATGGTGTGTATGTGCCATATAAAATTCCAGTAACACTCCACATGCCTAGTTTGTCATAAAATTGTGGAAAATTTTGAGTGGTTATTGTGCTGGATTTTTGCAAGTATTAAATGCATTACGTTATCTCTTTGGATGAATCATCATCTTGAGCTAGATTGCATGATTAAGATCGGCATATGCTAAGATTTGGATTGTTGAATTTATAAAGTAAATAATAATATGGTATGTGTGCTTCATCATGCAAGGTTTAGCTTGTTGCATTTATTATGTAAAAAATATGACTTAATATGTGTGCTTTCTAATAGCTGAATGAATGAGTTGAAATTCAATGCTTTGGATGATGCTTTCATAGGTTGATCCTTGAAATTTAATGGATAAAATTACATAGATTAAAATAGCTATAAATATAGGTATAACCAATTAATGAGATATCTCGGTTCCGCATAAAAAGAAAGCAGAATTAATTTGATATGTGATGTTAACGTGAGCAACACCTGAGACGGGTGTTCGGATTTAGTGAAAATGGACATATAATGTATCTAAAATGAATGCCTTCCAATATGATGTCGTTAAAGGCACCTGAGATGGGTGTCTAGCCGGGTGCATTAGGCATGCTTGTAACCGTGAGACTCCATCGAGAATATCTATATGTAATATCAAATTTATTAAAAGGGCCTACTAAGTTTTACAACTTATATATTTATTTTAGGGTGTTTCAGGTAAAAAAAACAACGGGATAGGCGAGGAGGCGAGTGGATCAACACATTGAACTGCACTTTTGGTTGCAATTATTTTATTTCTATTCCGTTCATTTTCATAATAATTTACTTTATGCAATTCATGCATTCCAGAACTATAAGTTTATTTATAATCACTGAATTTTACTTTGGGATATTTTGGCACACTCATTGTTTTCCAATAAATATTATGTGATGATTTCTCATAAGCATCAAATTGTATTTTATAGTTATTATTATCATCCCTTAAAAAAAATAATTACCGCTAAGGGGTTCGTTTCCGAAATGGGATATTACAGTGAACCTAAAGGGTCACTCTAATAAACCAAGCTTTTGAAAGAGAGGATTAATTATCAAAGGATGACTAACACCTTTCGAAGGACAATGAAAATCATATAAAATGTTATATGGGTGTAAAAATAACATTTTAAAAGTTAAAATGTTAGTGAGATGAAATTAAGTTGGCTAAGGTATATATTTGATATACATATATGGTAAGACTTCAAATTATGAATTTGTAGGCCAAATAACAATTTTGAAATGGCAAAATGGGTCGTCATTATATAAAATGCATTTTAGTTCATTTTGAACTAACATAAGCATTCTTACACTTTACTTTGTCTTACAAAACAAACTAAAAGGTCTCCCCTCGTTTTTAGATTTGGCTTGGAAGGTGCACTCCTTTGAAGGTTCTTCAAGTGAAGAGCATAATCCATCATCTTATATCCCTATAGGAGGCAAATGAATAGGTAAAAGTTTTATCCTTCTCATATATGACTTAATCATGCTTTGATTTTCACCTATTTTTTTCATTTATATTGTTTGATGTTGATATAATGTTGTTAGAGATTGATATTTAAACAAGAATAAGTTAATGAAGATTTAGTTCACTATTGGATTAAAAATTGTATGAAGAACTAGTTGGCGATAGCACCAACCGTTGGCGAGGTCGTAATTAGTTATCGAAGGTTTTTGTTTAATGTTTCAAGTTTAGTTTAAGCTAAAGATGGAAAAAAGCTACATTTAAGATTTGTTATAGAGGATAATAGATTTTAGATGATGACAATGTAATGAGATATGTCAGTGGGAATGACAGACTGATCTGTATTGACACAAGTGTTTATTTTGAAGGATCTGTGGCGAAAATATGCTATTATCTCATGATTGATCAAAGTCAATCAAATGTCTATGTTTCTAAAAGTCCAATTGAAGGAAGAGACAATCAACAAGTTGAAGATGTTTAAAAGGAAGAAATGAAGGATTATCCAACAGATGACTAGGTACAACCATAAAGTTTCCAAGAGTATGGTGAAACTGAGGGTAATGAGAATGATGATGAATTTATAGGGTTTAATGATGATATGTATTGCATACCGAGCCAAAAAGTTGGAAGAAGTCAAAGCAATACTTGTAATAACGAGGCTGAATGTAGTACGAGACATCATGGCTCCATTTATACTAGAGCATATACAAGTCATGTTTATAATCCTAATCCATTTCAATAGGTTCCTGAACTTGTCATAAATGATCAAAATACAAGTATTAGTAATCGAGAAACACACAGAGATAATAGTTTAAAAGTAATGGACTTCTATAATTCAAAGGCAGATTGAAAGCATTATTTCGAACTTATGCTTTAGAGATAGGTATTCAATAGAAAGTTTGTTAAATGGGATTAAGTGCATAAATCCACAATGTAAATGACAAACACAAGCAACAAAAGAGGAAGATAGAGACTATTGGGTGTTATAGTGTATAAATAAGGCACACACTTTTTCCACAAGATCAAATTTTGCCACACCATAGACAGGCTAGTGTAGAGGAATTGGGAAACATTCTTAAATCGATGTTTGTGGTTAATCAAATTTATCAACCGAAGGAAATCATTTTCAACATAATAGATAGGTATAAGATCGATATTTTATACACACAAGTGTGGCATGCTAAGACATATGCATTAAATGCATTACGAGGATCTCCTGAAAAGTCTTTCATGCTCTTACCTGAGCATTATCACAATTCACAACTCAAGAACCTAAGAACCCAAAAATCATGACACGTATTGATATCAATGAGGAAAATAGGTTCCAATTTTTCTTCATGGCTTTGGGTTGTTTGATTATAGGGTTTCAACAATTCTGTCACCCAATCATTTGCATTAATTCTTCACATTTTAAGGGAAAATAACTTGGGTCTCCTTTCATTATTGTTGCAAAAGATGTCAATAATAAAATTTATCCATTAGCCTTTGGTATTAGCCACAATGAGGGAATGCATCGATGATATTCTCGACTTGGCCATAATTTATTATCACCATCATTCAATCATTGTGTGGGTAACAAGCGTAGTGTCTCAAGCTCAGCATGGTTTTTATATTTACTATATAAAAGGTAACATGAGCACATAGTTAAAATGACCAAACATATTGAAATATTATTTTGGCGAACGGCTAAAACATATTGCATAAGGGACTTTCAATCTACCATGACTAGAATTTCCTAGTAGTAGTCTATTTAACCATTATTGGGTATGAAAGATAAGTGCATACCCATTTTTGAGGATAGTGGTACAACATCATGATGACCAATATTGATAAGTCCTTAAACATTTTGACATGAACTACTCACGTTTTGCCTGTCACCATCTTGATTGAGTTTTTTAGGAAACAATGCAATATTGGTTTTACAATAGATGAAACATGATAGGAATATTTGACTAAAACTGGTTTAATTTTTTTATTGGGTTTTATTAGTTATTTTAATAGATGAGAGATTTCACCCATTAACATTATAGGCAAAGGACAAGATTGTTGGATATGAGCACAAATTTATCAATATGGTGGTCAAACCAATCAACATTCACCAATACGAAATACATTATTCGTGACAATAGGTGTTCCTTATTAATATTCTCTACCAGACATATAATTGTAGGAAATTTTAAGTCTCTCAGATTCCATATACACACGTCACGGTTGTTGCAAGATTTAATAACCTCTCGAATTGTAGAGGATGGGCAAGTGTATATTGCTTGATGACGTATTTACAAGAGGTGTATAGAGAGGATGTTAATCCAGTGAGGGATCATTCAACTTAGGCATCATCTAATATGCCTATAGTTTATTTGCTTGTGATACAACAATAATAGTCTGGTCATTTATCCAGCTATGCTAGATGGCCATTACAATGAGAAAAAGCCGTACCACAACACTGTAGTCGATGCCACCAACCTGGACATAATCAACTAAATTGTCTAAGTCTTGCTTCGATACCCTCTATTTCAATATCTCACATTTTAGGTAGCAGCAGAGGATGAGGTCGTACCAGCCATGGTGCACAACATCCTGTGGCATAGTTGATCTTGGTTTAGTTTTTGTATTGATTGAAACTTTAGTTAGAACTTCATATAATTTTCATGTTTGGCTTTTAATGTTATGTTTAGTCCTTGTTTAATTGTACAAATGTCATTATGGTTTATTTTCATGTTTGGCAAAAACGTTTAATTATTTAGTCATGTTTTATTTTCAAGTTATTGCTGGCACTAAATTAGAATCTTTCTCAACGATTTTATCATCCCACGTATCAGAATCTTTCTCAAGGAAAAAGTTAGCATCTTCTGTATAACAAAACTACTTGTTTTGTCTAACTAAGTTAATGGTACAGTACAAGTGGTTTGTTACATAGAAGATTTTAACTTTTACTTATGTTTTTGATCTCTTACTCCAGCAACACATTTTTGAAATGGCAAAGCATTTGTAACTTTTACTTTTACTTATTGCCACAATTTTGTATAACTTTTGGCATGATGTCCCTTGTGTCTTTAGGAAAATTTCGACATGGTGTCCCCTGTATTATTAATATATTCTTTTTATTCATATAAGAGAAAACAATGCACAAAATAAAAAAAAAATACTCTAATATATAATTTAAACCATCTATGAATAAAAATATAGTCCACTATATACTTTCAACCAATAATATAAAAAAAAATAAAATCCATGATCACTTTAATTGTAATCGTCCAACTCTGCAAAGAAAACAAACAAAATTCATTGATGAATATATATAACCAATCATGTAATTGCTTAACTGATGAACAAAAGTCCTATAATGTTAAAAAAAATTTAAACTCGAATAAATTATTACCAAAGTGCGCCCGCCCCCCCCCCCCCCCCCCCCCCCCCCCCCCCCCCCCGCCGCGTAAGTGGAATATGGTGCTAGCTACAAGCTTTCTTAGCAATTTATAATGTTTCACTAAGAAGTTTAATCCATGATTCTAGGGAAGGTATTCTATAAAAAGTAGCATAAAAACTCCACAATCTCCAAATGCTACATCTTGTTTTGACACATTACAGACAAACTTGAATTGTATTTTCGATGTGGTTTCTTTGGGGGGGGGAATATTCTTTGAATTATAATAATTTCTAACCCTCATTAGGTGTGGTAGTGCCTTATAAGGTGCCATCAACTTCTTCATTTTCTCTTTACATGTAATATACTCTATTGAGTTGTATACATATAATGTCCAATTTTTAAAGATGAAGACGCTACAGACCCAATGTTGATTGTCAAAGTTAATCAAAAATAATACTTGACATCAATGTAGAGGACAAATATTAGTTAACATTATCCAAACCAAACTAACAAGTTTAACTATACCACTTTCTCAACATTACTCCATAGCAGAAAGAATTTATTGGGCAATTGGGGGGAGACACCATTAATTTGATGAATAAAAAAAAATAGCCATCCCATTTCTAAACCCAAACTTTTGAACTATTTTGTATAAGTTGGGAAGTTCCCCACAAATTGTGTCGAGACCATCATCCAATTGCTATCCCGAAATGATTATTTAAGTATTCTTATGAAAGATTCAACATGTTATGTAAGAAAAGAAATTATATCATAAGTTGAATATGAGTACTAAAAATAGTTGTAACATAAGAATAGTGCATACCGTGTTATCTAGTAATTCCCTTGCGTTACCAACGACCTCCACTAGGCACTTTTACTAAGATTTGTAGTTGTACCATTAGGGCCACTAAGGAAGACATGTGTGGTGTCATCATTTACAGTAGTCTCGTACCATACATTGAATATTGTGTAGTATTGGCCCTATGTCTCGCATATAACTGAGGCAACAACAGTCTGTTTGTCCTTCGCCTAACTAGTCTTTTATGTCTTTATCAGATTGGTGAATAGACTTGTAATAAAATATTGACTGTTTTTTTGAACGATGGTGAGGCAAACCTCAGTGAGGACGCTGAGTCCCGTTGTGGGGGTATATATGATACCCTTAGGCAAATCTCATATCAACAAAGCATGAGAAAGATACTAGGTTTTTTTGTACTCTATCTATGTATCTCACATCAGTTAGTGGTGGGAGAATTTAACTAGTTAAATAGCATGTGAGCTCCTTAAATTGTTAAGACACGTTTTGGGTTGCAAAGCCTAAAAGCAAAACCATGATGGACTGTGTGTTCAAAGTGGACAATATCTTGACAATGGGACAAGTTATTGGACTAGGGATGTTACAACCTAGGAAATATTCCTCCTTCAATCGAGGCCATTCTACATAATCAATGTAGTTAGATACCTTTGTGTCATACCCGAAGGTTAGATCAGTGACACTAAACCTTTGCTCCTCCAAATCCAATAAGTGCCCAAAACAAATTGGCCTAAATAAGGCTCTCTGAGTCATTGTGAGTTTCTCCCTAATAGCGGTCACGATGTCCATTTTCATCCTAAGCATCATGTGCACTTGAAATTTGAATGCCTTATAGAACCTGTATGCCCCCACTTAGTAGTTGATTGCATATCCCTAAAATAATTAATCATTTCAGTAATTACATTGGCATAAGATCCATAAAATGTATAATAACAAACAAAAGATTGAAGAATAGGTTGGCGAGGAAAGCAAAGAATGGTTGGCGACCTCATCAACTTGTTCTTCCAAATAAATCCTAAAATGTCAACTAAAATCATACTTAATCATGCTTAAAACAATAAATCAAGTCTCATTTTCCTATTAAATTCAAAATCTAACAAGCCTTGACTAGAAATTTCTGCATAATCTAACAAAATTATGCAAAAATTTCTACTCAAGTTAGGTTAGTGACCTTTGGCAAGGTTGCCAACCTGTTCTTCCCTCAACTATAGCAACCTAGTTTTAAAATACTCAACCAAGACAACAATCCATACAAAACAATCAATAAACAACAATTTATTTAACAAGTCCATAAAAAATAATCCATTCAAATGCCTATAAACATAAATCCATTCAACATTCGAAAATCGGGGAAGAAACTCCCCTATCGTCCTACTATTACGTTGTCTGCTACCAATCCTTGATGTTGCGTCGTTGTTGTTGGTTGTGATGGATGAAGGTTTTGGCGTCATCATTGGCTTTGATCGGACAACCCTTTGACAGCTTCGTCGACTTTGATTAGTGAAGGCTTTGATCAAATCGTTATGGCAGCAAGATTCCACACAGATTGGTGATGGGTGGTTGGTTGCTTGAAAATGCTTGAAGGGTTTAAGGGATGCTTAAAAGGTGTGTGATTGGTTGCTTGAAATGTAGATTCTCACCAAAGGTCAAAAACTCTTACGCTTCAGTTTTAGTTTCATGCGTAAACAGTAGCAAGGTCAAAGTTCACACTTGAGCAATAACCACCAACACTATATGGTCAAATGAGGGGCATTTTTAAAATTCTTCTCAATTTGTGATAGAACGGTTTAAGGTTTTATTTGTGTGATAATTTTGTATATTCAATTGCTTTTTGTGATAAAAATTTTAATATCCCTTAACTCAATGTAAAGGAGGGGTTAGTACAACTCAACTCAAATTTAGCACTATTAATTTGATATTGGGTTACATAGTTGATTGGCAATAAATTTTTTGAAGAAATTATTAGAAAATAAAAAAAGACATTAAAAATGAAAAAGAAAAATCACAGGGATGTAAGTTGCAGAAAAATACAAATTAACAAAAAAATATTTAAAAAATTATCAAATAAAAATAAATTTATTGATAAATTTTTGGTGATTCGATTAAGTAAAAGTAGGGTAACATCAGCTCGAATTCAACTTATCTGAGTCTGGACATTAATTGGAGCTCAAACATCTCAGATTAAATAAGTAGGCATATTATTTTATTTTTCGATCTAACGAATTACAAATGTTTATCCGTAGCTGCCTTGAGAATAAAAGCGAGGAATAAGACGCTAGAATATATTGTTGAAGTCTATTGCAACTCTCCTGTATCCGATGCCCTCTGACACGTTTTACTTCAATGAAACTTACACGTGTTTGTAATTAAATCTCTTAAAGTAAAATTTAACTTTGAAGCATTTTATTACTGCAATTAAAGAATGAATAATCTTATAAAAACGAGTAAACATTCTTTAGTGATTTTTGTCGCTTCATTAACACTTGTTTGAAATCTTTCCATTTACTTTTAGGGAGAAGAAATCTATCTTTTATTTCTTTTATAAAGTATTTTACTTCTCACAAAGGCTCTTATTATTTTCTTTTTTTGTTTTAATTCATAAATGCATAAATTGAAAACCAAAAATCTAGTCGCTTGGATTTGCAATTAAATATGGGAAATTAATAAATTATCCAAAATTAAAGGGTGCAAAAAAATTACCCAAACTTTTTAAATTTAAACAAAACTATCCTATTTTATTATGAAGACGAAAATACCCTTCATGAAAAAACAAAGAAAACGATGAAGTTTCGTTCCCAACCACACGAAATTGTATACTTTGATGCACGAAGCCACTTACTCTTTAATGGAATTTCTCAGATGAATTTGACAACATGTTTGACAATAAAAATAAATGAAAAAGGTTAGTAAAACAATTCTAGTCATATTTTTATGCATTTTAGTGTAAGATTTGGTTGATTAGATGTGGTATTTGGGTGTTTTCGAATTAAAATATTTGTTGAAATTACTTGATTTATTGGTGTTTAGGCCTAATTTTCTTAAGGTTTTTGTTTAGATTATTTGTAGAGTTGACTATTGATAAAATGATATTTGAAAAACAAAGTTTGAGAGGTGAAATCTCACCACACAAAATTAGCAGTCACCATACAAAGTTTTGTTCACCACATGAATTCATCTAGTGAGATTTCTTATAGACAAAGAGGTTTTGTGTATTTTTCAAACTTTCTAGACCACACGAATTTGTGTGGTTAGGGGCCAAAATGTGAGTTTTTAAATACTGAATCGTGTGGTAGGGTAAAATTACAATTTTGCAAAATTAGTTGCCACGTGAATTTGTGTGGTGGGTGTTAGGGGCCAAAGTGAAATTTTCAAAATTATGGGTGTTTTATGATATTTTTCATATGAGGGGGCAAATTAAATTTTTTTCATTTTAAGGTTTTTTGACATATAGAATTCGAATTTGAGGTATTTTTTTTTTTTAAATGCATTTATGTTAAGAATTGAATCATTTTTAATATAAAATTAATATAATTATAATTTAATTTTTTTACAGAGATCTCGACAAAAGAGAAAAAGGGATGAGGGAAAATATAAAATGAGATTTCCTATCGAAAAGTATTTCAAAGCTTAAGTTACAATGCATGAATATAGAGACGTAGGAACCGTGATTAAGAAATATTGACAGAGTCATAGTTACAAATGTTATAGATACATTAACGTCTAAAAATGGATATATAAAATTAACATTGACATATATAACAATTACAATCCCAAATCTTATAGAAACATTGATAAGTACAATCACAAGTTTTAAAAATAAAATTAAAATACACAATCACAAACTTTATATATAAAGTAACAAGTACAATCACAAATTTTATACCAAAATGAACGAGTACAATCACAAGTGCAGTTATCTTTAGTCTTTCTTTTTAGTTACTGAACTTGATGGTATGGATCTAGGTATCAGAACAGGACTCTTGCAATTTTGTCTCGTATGTCCAAGTTGTTGATATAGACTACAAATTAGTTGTTCAACAACCTCACCTTGTGAAGGATGTCTGTTTTTATTTTTTGGACATCTTATGTAATGATGATGGACGAATGGTGGATGGATGACATGTGCCTCCTTTGCATGCAACCACTCTGATTGATCTTGTAATGGATTAACAGTCTCTACGTAAATTACACAATAAAAGGCAACGTTATAGTAAGGATGCACCCATTGAACATAAGTAGTGAGCATCATATATCTTGCAACGGCAATGGTATGCATGTAGAGAATCTATGATAGTTGAAATTTTCTACATGTACATGTTCGCTTCGCAAGGTTGACCATACCATCATATTGGCCACTTTCCAAAACTTTGTATCATTGAGATGAAATGGGAAGTACCTCCAAGTTTGAAGACTTTTACACATATTTGACAATCTTCTCTTCTACTCAAGGTGTTATCAAGTTGGTTTAGCATCTACAAATCATATAAACATCAACACATATAGAAAGTAATCAAGTATAAGTATACATAAACACATTTATAACATGTTATATTATTGAATATATACTTACTTGCATGATTTCTCCTTTTATAAAACCATCGTTGTAATATATCTCTGATGAACTCGACAAGCATAGTAATGGGCAAACCCCGAGCATGTTTGACAAGTGCATTAAATAACTCAGTGATATTGGTAGTCATTATATTGTACTTATGCGTTGGGAAATATGCCCTTGCCCATCAATTATAACCCACTTTACACAAGTATGCTACTGCATCAGAGTGCATACGGGACAATGACTTCATTATCTCTTGAAATTCATACTTTTTATATGTCTTAGCTGTTTTCTAATACATCCACGTGACTTTCTCATTCTTCTTGTACTTGGATCGCATGTTACAGTGAAGGTGATGGCAACAACAACCATGATGCACATTTGGAAAGACTTCAGCTATTGCAGAAAAGATACTGACATATTGATTTGAAATCATTGCTAAATGAGGTACCTCACGCAAACAATCCATCAACTTTGTTAAAAACCAACACCATGTGTCGTAATCTTCCTTAGGGCTGATGCTAAAAGCCAATAGGTATATCTGACTATTACCATCCAATGCAACAATAATAAATAATTGGCTTAAATATCTACCCTTTAAGAAGACAACGTTAACATAAATGACTAGACAATTATATTGTTGGAATGCACGAATAGTACAACCCAATGTCATATAAAAGTATTTAAATCATTCTTACTCATCCGTTAGTGTATGTGTCATAGTCCCTAGATTACAACATACTAAATTATAATAATACTCTAGCAGTAACATAAACGACTCTTTTGATGTGTCCCTCAATGATTGAGTGTCTAATTTCTCATCTACTATGCTTATGCATATGATATATCAATTTTATATCAGTTGGCAATATCCATAATGATCTCCTTAGGTTGATACACACGATTAACCAATATAAATCTGGTCCTCAAAATTTGCCCTAAAATTCAAGCCCCCACTTTTCTATGATGAGGCAATATCAGATCTTTAGAACATGTGTTCTGGCTATCCATACGATGTAGTTCAAATTTGTCACTTTCTCTCACCATGTTTGCTCGTGCACGTCAATTACAGGACTAATTATGACATTTAACCTCTCATCTGAGTGGGTCTAACTTGTGCACTTTAAACTAATATCCCTTCTCAAGAGCATCTTGACTTACAACATCAATGACATGTTATTTACTTGAAAATAATGTACTAATTTTTGGAGAATCACCATCTCTTTGCACTCCTCGACTTGTAGATGTGGATGGCTGGTCAGGAAATTTAGGTAACCAATGAAATGCATTAATACAAACATTCCTACCATCAAGATTTGTTTGCGGAAAACTACTTGTACCTTCAATATCTTCATTAACATGTGTCTTCTCTTCAAACTCTGGTTTCTTGATAGGAATATCATGCATAACCTTCTCATCAAATTCACTCCAATCTGAAAATTTTTCTTTATTGCGACAAACAAATTCTTTTGCATTGTACAATACATCAACATGAGCATAATTTAAGTATGCAAAGTCTTCCTCAGAAAATTCTTATTTCAAATTGATTCCGATATTTTGAACTCCTCCTAAACTAATCTCATAATCTTGTAAATAAGTACTCGGCTCACCACCTTATAAACTCTCATCTACTTGTTGAACCTCATAACTATTATCATTAAGTGTAGTTGTTGCAAAAACTAAAACAAATTCTTTAAAGAGATTAGACAGATCATTAAAAACCCCAACATCTTCATCATTTAAAATTTCAATAGGGATGTCTTGATCTCATGCTTATTTGAATGTTATTTACCCTTCGATTTATGTTATACTTTTCGCTAATTATTTAGATTAATCCCTGAAATATCATATAGTCTAGAATTTTAATCAATTTCCTACTACCTCTAAAATATTTTTTTACGTTGTCACCCATTTCTATCAATTCCCCCCACTATCTAATTGAAACATATTCCACCATTTAAATTAATCCTACAATGAAATATATAATCAACATAAATAACATGACCAAAAATACTACTGAAAGATTTATGTTACATTATTTTATTATTAAGTTTGAGTTTCGTGATTTTACATCTATTGCATAATTGCACCTGTTCTATAATTCTACTACATATTGTGACTATTAATATGCTTTGAATAATTTGATACTAATTATTGAAAATATTACTTTATCCCGATATCATCAAATATCATTTTACCCTCAAATATTACCTAATATTTTTAATAATTTTTATTGTAAAATATCATTTTACTTTCAAATATTATCTAATAGATTAATACTCTTTATTACAAAATATCATTTCACCCCTCACTATTATAATTACAAATTACCTCTATAATTTTTTATTATTTTAATTTTTACAGACAACTCTAAGTTATTATATAAGACACTAATAATGATTGAAGTTATAGTATATATAAATATCTCGATATCACAAACTTTTTTCTGTTCACTCAAAATCATAATCATGAATTTTTTTCTCTCTTTGGAAATCTCTTTCGGATAATGAATAAAATTGTATATGTTAATAAATAAATGAAAAGATACAGCTAATATAGAATAAAGGAAGAGTATTTTTGATATTTTTCTAGATATTTAAGACATTTTTATTTAACTCCTTCAAAATCTGGGTATTTTTGTTTAAGTGACAAAATTATGGATAAATTTTTTATAACCCATAAAATATGGGTAATTTAATTAATTTCTCATTAAATACTTTGTCAGATTTATTTCTTGAGCTGTGAATACCAATTAAAATTTGCATTAACCTTACTATATAAACTGAATTTCATGTGGGGTATATTTTATATATTAAAAACTATCACAATTTTGTGTTCCCCTGATGTGACAATAATTTAATTATATAAAAATTGTGCCCAGTCAAATATTATCTCTCGATGCCCTGAGAATACAGTAAAGAATAAAGTGTGGAATCTTTGAAACAATATTGCCCCCTTTCACACCAATTTTCTGATATCATATTCTCCACTGCAAATGGTGCCAAGAAATTTTGTCAAAAAGTAAGTAGACTTTTAATTCTTAATTTTTCTTATTACTTGTCAAATATTATCTCTTGATGCCCTGAGAATACAGTAAAGAATCAAATGTGGAATCTTTGAAACAACATTGCCCCTTTCACACCAATTTTCTGATATCATATTCTCCACTGCAAATGGTGCCAAGAAATTTTGTCAAAAAGTAAGTGGACTTTTAATTCTTAATTTTTACGAGGGAAATTGAAATTTTTACCACTATTTGATCCCGTGTATACAAAAATATCACATATCCTAAAGCTTAAACAAATATACCACAATAGTAATCAACTTCTCCAAAATATCTTTCTTTAATCTTTCATGCATATATTCTCTCTCTCTTCTTCTCTGCAACTTTTTTTCTCTCTTCTTCCTCTTCTTTCAAAGTGATAAAGAAATCATGCAGAGAGATCATTACTCTCTTCATCCTCATCTTCAAAAGCAAAAGAAGGAAGGAAAAAACTGAATTCTTCAGATTAAGAATTTTTCTAAGTGAGGATATAAAAAAAAAAAGAGCAACCCATAAAAAAACTCAATCACATCCACTTTATACCTTGGAAGAAATGGCTATCGAAGAAGATCATTTGGTAGGATTTAACTAGAAAAAAAAATTTGCATTTAAGGATTAAAACTAAAAAAAAAAGGTGAAAGTTGCTGGGTTTTCTGGGTTGGCGTTAACAACAAGGGTTGGCGTTAAACGCCAACCCTGCTCATATTTACATATAAGGGTTGGCGTTGTGTATATATATTATTAAATAATATTATTATATATTATAATTATATTATAATAATATTATTATATTATATATATTATTATAATATTATATATAAAATATAATATATATAATATTATATATTATAATAATATATTAAAATTATATAATATTATAATATATATTATATATATATAATATATAATATATAATATATTATATATATTACCAGTAAGGGTTGGCGATTCGCCAACCCTTATTAAGTATTGTATATATTTTATATATTATAATATTTATAATTATATAATATATTATATTATATAATTACATATAAATCATATATTATAATATATTATATAATTATATAATGTATTATATATAATAAAATATATATATAACATGTTATATTATATTATATTAATTTGAAGAATTCTTAATATTATACTATTATATAATAATATATTATATAATTTATATTATATTTTAATTATAATATTTCGTTAAAAAAACTGATTGGTAGACCTATATAACCTTATTCTGTATATTTCAGATTTCAGAATAAGAATGACATTTAATTAAAAAAACTGAAAAAAAAAATAAAAAAGATTTTTGAAGGTTGGCGTTGACGTCAACCCTTGGCATTACGCCAACCAATAATAATAAAAAGCGGGCAAAAGGTTGGCGTACGCCGACCCATAATATATTAAAAACAGGTGAAGGATTGGCGTGAGCCAACTAGGGATGGCAACGGGGAGGGCGTTATATATTATTATTTACATATAAGGGTTGGCGTTATATATAATTAACAAGGCGCCAAGGCGCCAAGGGTTGGCGTTGACGCCAACCCCTGGTTCCCAGCACACGCCTTTTTTATTTTTTCGTTAAATATAATTTTTTTTTTCAGTTTAAATCCTTAAATGTTAATTTTTCATTTTTTTTCAGTTAAATCATACTAAATGCTCTTCTTCAATCGTCATTTCTTTCAGCCTATAAAGTGGATGTGATTGAGTTTTTATGGGTTACTTCTTTTTTTATTATCCTTACTTTGAAGAATTTTTAATCTGAAGAATACAGTATTTTCTTTCCTTCTTTTGTTTTTGAAGATGAGGAAGAAAAGAGAGTGATTCTTTTATCACTTTGAAAGAAGAGGAAGAAGAGAGAAAAAAGTTGCAGAGAAGAAGAGAGAAAATGTCTGCATGAAAAATTAAAGAGGGGCATTTTGGGGAAGTTGATTACTGTTGTGGTATATTTGTTTAAACTTTAAGATATGTGACATTTTTGTATACGTGGATTAAAATATTGGTAAAAATTTTAATTTCCCTTTTTCTTATTACTTGACAAACAATTTCAACAAGTTTTATACAAGGCCAAACGACTATTTTCCACCCAAGGTTTGATGTTTTCTCAAAAATCCCCCCTTTAACTATGAAAACACCAAACACCCACCCATGACCGGTTAGATTTAACCAAACCCTAATGGTGGTAGGGGTAAAATCATCATTTTTGCTATAATATTAAAAATAAACTAAAATAGAATCTAATTTTGCCCCCCTAAACTTTAAAAACTAAAATTTTCCCCCAGCCTAAGTTTTAAAAAATGGCAGTTTCACCCTAGGGTTTGATTTTGAAATCTCCAGCGATCGTTCCGACTCCATTGTCGACGACCTCTCCCTCCCGAAGCAGCCTCTCCTTCCGATGAATGTTTTTCTCCCATTTGGAGGCTCGATCGGCGTCGGCTTCGCCTTGAGAGACGAAGAACTTCGTCGGGGAAGACGATCGTCTTCCCAGAAGAAGACCTCTGGGAAGACGACCGTCTTCCCAAACGAAGACGACGACGTCGGCTTCATCTGGGGAGACGAAGAACTTCGTCTTCCCCGACGAAGTTCTTCGTCTCCCAAGGCAAAGCTGACGCCGATCGAGCCTCCAAATGGGAGAAAAACATTCGCTGGAAGGAGAGGCTGCTTCGAGAGGGAGAGGCCGTCGGCAATGGAGCCGGAACGGTCGCCGGAGATTTCAAAACCAAACCCTAGGGTGAAACTGCCATTTTTTAAAACTTAAACTGGGGAAAAATTTTAGTTTTTAAAGTTTAGGGGGGCAAAAAGAGATAAAATTTTCAAGCGTTAGGGTTTGGTTAAATCTAACCGGCCATGGGTGGGTATTTGGTGTTTCCATAGTTAAAAGGGAGACTTTTGAGAAAACATCAAACCTTGGGTGGGAAATAGTCGTTTAGCCTTTATACAAACTTAAATAATTATAATAATAATAACATTATATTATTTTATAAGTTTTCAAGAAAATTACAGTATTCTTGACTATTAAAATTTATAAAATTTAGTGTACTATTTAAACTAAACCTTAAAGAAAGTCGATAAAAATTGTATTTGAAACAATTTAATTGTAATTAGCTTGATTTTGGATATCTTTAAGTTGAGAAACTTGGAGACAGAGTCCAGTTTGTTCCTACCAATGATCTTGGATTACAAAATTTAATAAATTGACATTATCTTGTAATGTTTTGAAATTCAAATGTGTCTGCTGGCCAACGTCAATGTTCAACTTTGCAAGTTCCGTTTGCTATAAATGAATGCCCGACTTGATCAATGTTTTTATGTTTCCTGATTACCCACCAACTTAATGTTTAAATATTACAAAAAAACAAAGGTCAGTTAAAATGCATCAATTTTCAAAGTATGAGTGTATTAAAGTTGACCAAATTAACCCATTATGTGGTCATGGAATATGTCAAAAGAGTTCCCAGGCTTACGGCTTTGATCTTAAATGCTGAAAATTTATTTATTTTAGGGTTTTTAAAGTGACCAATTTGTTTCTTTTTTTAAAAGAAATTGTCAATAATTAAACTATTAATAATTTATTGACTTCTAATGAAGTTGGATGAAGTACTTGGCTATAATTATGATCTCCGTGGTTTCGTATATTGTCGGTCATAATTGTTTTTGCAAGAAATTATGATAACTTTTATAAATTTTTTAAGGTGCAAAGCTGTTTCCCGCCCAAACTTTGATAAAATGGTTTTTTTATCTTTTATATTTAAAAAAATATTTTTTCATCGATATGTTAAATTTATAAATAAAATTTATTATTTTATAAAATTGGTGAAAAAACTTAAATTCTTTTACTTTTAATAAATTTAAATAATAGTTTTTTATGTAAAAATTTGTATTTTTAGCTGTCCCTAATTAATTATTACAAAAAATACAAAATATAAAAAGTTGTCATTGAAACATTCCTCGTCCACTGCACCATCCTTGCATCCTCACCAACAAACCTTTCAATATTCTGCAACTGTGTAATTGTGTCCTTCCACTAGCACCACACAAATTTACCATTGTTGCTGCCCTTGCTCATTGTCAACTTGATTTAGATCTACTAACTCTCATTTAGATTTGCTTCTTCTCTCTCATATTTACTTCTGATGGGTTCTATTTTGGTTGGATTTTGTTGTTTTACTAACTCTGAGACATTTCATCACCTACATAAGCATAATGCACACTAACATCCGCTAGCTTTCCATAGATTATTTTGGCGGCAAAAAAATAAGAAAAGAGATGGAAGAAAAACAAAGAAAGCTAGGGAGGAAAAAAAAAATAAAGTAGTTAAAGTGAAAATGTATTTTTTATATTATTAGAAGTGTAATATTATCCCTATTATATATTTTACAAAATAACAAAAATATATAATTTGACTATAAAAACCAAAATAAAACCCCCTATAACCTTGAAAATTTTAAAGTTTAATATATAATAAATATTAATATAACCTTTAAAATTTCAAGTTGATCATTCTTAAATTTTATTATTTCTTAATTAATCTTATATATTTTATTTTTATTTAAAATTAATTTTTTTTTATTTTTGAGCTCATCATTAATTAAAATTAATGTTTGATTTTGACCAAGGGGTAAGAAAATAGACTTTGTTGTTTCATGGGTGGAAAAACAATTGGACATTTTTCCAATCATCTGACTTAAACTGATTTTAACATAGATGAATTATGATAAACTCTTATTTTAAAAATTCCTCGGAATTTATAAGGCGAGGGACTTAAAATAATTTTTTGTTTTTATTAATTTTTAGTAATTGATATAATTACAAATCTTTCATGAAGATTTTGCATTTATTAGAATTAGATTTTATGGATTCTTAACTAAATATTGTAGTTATAGTAAGGGAATTTCCTAAATTGTACTTCTGTAAAAATTTAATCTAATTAAACAAATTTCTAACATTAATTTAATTGAACTAGAAGATATGAAATGAAGCCCTAAACTGGAATATAGACCATTCTTTTTGAGCAATAAATTTCTCCACTGTTGCATTTCAGTGGGTCGCCGAAAGTCGTGACACCAAAAAAACCCAGCGAAGAAAAATATAGGTGTCCTTTCAAGGGTCGGTCTTCTTCGTTGAAGTTGATTGATTCAATTCAACCAATTCAACGGTCCTTGATGTTTAATTGGCATTTGCCGTATCGATACCGCCTGACATCACGTTCTGTTGTCAGCCAAGACACAAATTAAAAACACTTGGCGTCAAAAGAAATAATGATAAAATATCTAGTCAAATCGCGTTTTCTCAGTTCCAAAGAATGAAGTTGGTGAGCGATGCTTCGTCGTTCCCCCGTTGCATTTTGGCGCTATAAATACTAAACTGCCTTTCCCGAATTTATTCAAAAGTTTAGCAATTACAATACCAAAGAGCTCCATTTTTCCTCTTTAATTTCTCTTCGTCAATTAAAATGGCTCTTTCCAAGACAGCTTCTGAATCCGATGTCTCAATTCATTCCACCTTTGCCTCCCGCTACGTCCGAAACTCGCTTCCTAGGTATGTGTGTATATGTATATATATTCTATTTTTATTATTTTTTGAAGTGGTTTTTTGATAATGATGATGATGGTGGTGGTGGTGGCGGTGCAGGTTTCAAATGCCGGAGAACTCGATACCGAAGGAGGCGGCGTACCAGATCATAAACGATGAGCTGATGCTTGATGGGAATCCCAGGTTGAACTTGGCTTCATTTGTGACGACATGGATGGAGCCTGAATGTGATAAGCTTATGATGGCTGCCATTAACAAGAACTATGTTGACATGGATGAATACCCTGTCACCACTGAGCTTCAGGCATATTCTTTCTCTATATTATTAAATAACTATCCATATGTAACACAGTTGATGAGTCAGTTCGGCTAACAATTAAAATCTGTGATTGTGTTTTTGATACAGAACCGATGCGTGAACATGATAGCAAGGCTATTCAACGCTCCATTGGAGGAGACAGAGGCGGCGGCGGGGGTTGGAACCGTGGGATCATCGGAGGCAATTATGCTGGCAGGCCTTGCATTTAAAAGAAAGTGGCAAAACAAGCGCAAGGCCGAAGGCAAACCTTGTGACAAACCCAATATTGTTACTGGAGCCAACGTTCAGGTAATCATACAATTAGTAAATTAATTGTGAGATTAATTTGCTCAAGATGACGATGAACCTGATCGGCATATTATGTGTAGGTTTGCTGGGAGAAATTTGCAAGGTATTTCGAAGTGGAGCTGAAGGAAGTTAAACTACGTGAAGGTTACTTCGTGATGGACCCAGTCAAAGCTGTAGAAATGGTGGACGAAAACACTATTTGTGTTGCTGCCATCCTCGGTTCTACTCTCAATGGAGAATTTGAAGATGTCAAACTCTTGAATGATCTTTTGCTAGAGAAGAACAAGCAAACTGGGTACATGTCATAGTCAATCATATATATATATATATATTGACTCTCTTATTTGAACCGTATTAAACAAGTTTAATTATTCTAGACTCATGGTAAACTTCATTTTTGCTGAATTTTCAGATGGGATACCCCAATTCATGTTGATGCTGCCAGTGGTGGATTTATAGCTCCATTTTTGTACCCAGAGCTTGAATGGGATTTTAGGCTTCCACTAGTGAAAAGCATTAACGTTAGTGGCCACAAATATGGGCTTGTGTACGCCGGAATTGGGTGGGTTATATGGAGGAGCAAAGAGGATTTGCCTGAAGAACTCATCTTCCATATTAACTACCTTGGAGCTGATCAACCCACTTTCACTCTGAATTTCTCCAAAGGTAACCACACTGATTACTTCCACAATTCATATTATACAACCCTGTAATCCACTTCAAAAAAGTGTTTCTCTCGAACTTCAGCAAATAAGGAGTAACAATTGAGCTTAGTTATTTCAACATAATCTTCTGAAATTTGATTATCTCTCGCAGGTTCCAGTCAAGTCATTGCTCAATACTACCAACTAATCCGATTAGGGTGGGAGGGATACCGAAATGTAATGGAGAATTGTCACGAAAACGCAATGGTACTCAAACAAGGATTGAAGAAGACTGGCCGCTTCAACATCGTTTCAAAGGACGATGGAGTTCCATTGGTAGCCTTTTCTCTCAAGGACAACAAACGCCATGACGAATTCAAGGTAGCCGAAATGCTGCGTCGTTTCGGATGGATTGTGCCGGCATACACCATGCCCGCAGACGCTCAACACATTACCGTGCTTCGAGTTGTGGTTAGAGAAGACTTCTCTCGCACCCTGGCTGAGCGTCTGGTGCTGGACATCACAAAGGTGCTGCACGAGCTCGATAATCTCCCTGCAAAATTGTCTGTCACTTCTCAACACAGCAATGGAAAGAATGGCACAGTGGTGAAGAAGACTGTGATTGAAACTCAGAGGGAAGTCACTGCTTATTGGAAGAAATTCGTCCTGGAAAGCAAAACTAACAAGAACAAAATTTGCTAAATGCATGTAGCATTTATCGGATCAAATCTTTTGGTGTTAATTTGCTGAGGTCGATGAGTTAATTAGTGTATTTCTGACTGTTAAATTAATTAATTCGGCTTGTTGGACGCCTTAGTGAGCTTCATATTTGCAGATGTAATGATATTTTTTTGCTTTGTTATGTGTTCGTTTATCCACGGTAGAGGCAGGAAAACGAAAAGTGCGCTGCGTTTTGTACCGGGGGATAAAAAGGAAAATTCATTATGGCTGTTTTATTTCTTAATAAATTCAGGCTGGCTCTGGCATGGCGCATTGGGATCATGGGTTGGGTCAAACCTTAGGTTTGTACAGTAATGAATTTTAGAGTGAGCGACCATAGATTTTTGAAAGCCTAAAGTCATATATATATATATAGGGTACCTTCCCATAGTATGG
Organism: Mangifera indica; assembly: GCF_011075055.1. Classification (NCBI taxonomy): domain Eukaryota; kingdom Viridiplantae; phylum Streptophyta; class Magnoliopsida; order Sapindales; family Anacardiaceae; genus Mangifera; species Mangifera indica. The sequence continues at coordinate 5,010,455 of NC_058141.1, read as the reverse complement.
GATAGACCTGGCCACGGGCCAACCCATGAATCGGACTAAAACTGACTCGAATAAAACTGGAATCGAAACCGACAAACCCAGAACCGAACTGAATCGAAACCGAAATCGAAACCGAAATTTAGAGGTTCGATTCCAGTTTACTTAATTTTGAACCATGAAACCGCCAGTTCACATCCGGTTTATGAACCGACATGTAAACCGATGGTTTACTGTGCTGAACTGAAAAATTTTTAATTTTTTTTATTTTTTTAAAATTTATTAAAGAGCCAACGGTTCCCTGCGCAGGGAACTGTTGGCTTTGAAAAGAAAATTCTAGGGAACCGTTGGTCCCCTGCAATTTTTAAAATCACATTTCACCCCCCTATTTTTTAATTTTTTTCAAAAATTTTTTTTCCTATATATATACCCATTCAAATTTCAATCTCTCCACTCTCTCACTCAATCATTCAAACTCTCATTCTCATTCTTTCAACTCTTAATACTCTTTCAATATTTCAATTCAATCAAATTCTCTTAAATTTAATTAAATTCTTTCTTAATTTTTTGTTAATTTCAATTTCAATTTTTATTATACAATTCATAATTAATTATAGAATTTATTTGTATAATTAATTTTATTTATTATTATTTTATTATCTTTCATAATTAATCATATAATTTATTTATTATCAAAAAATGGCAAGTAGTGAAAATTCTTCCGGTAATAGGAGATTTGGTCAATATTCACATATATCAAATATGAATGAAAATCAATTTATAGATGATTTTTCAACACAAAAAAATGAAAGCCAATATGTAGAGGTGGAGCAACAACAACAGATGGAGATAGAACAACACTCTCAAAAAATTTCTACATCCGATATTTTCAAGATTCATTTCAAAAAAATACAAAAGGAAGATGGTAATTTCGATATTGCTTGCAATTATTGTAGACAAATTTATAAATTCAAACAAGGAGATGGAACAACAATTATTGTAGATATGCAAAGGTAAGAAAACTACGTAGACTTTGATTCTTCTAAACCCCAAAAAGATACGTAAGAAACTTAATTGAAAAATTAAGTTCAAGCCTTTCTTTTAATTTTCAATTATTGTAATTAATAATTTAAAAATTAAATCAAGATCATGTATTAGAATTGACAGTTCAATGTCGGTTTCAAACCGGGGTTATAAACCAGAATCGTCGGTTATGAATCGTGAACGAACAATCCTATTACGGTTTCGATTCAGGGTCCTTAATTTTTCGAACCATGAACTGGCAGTTTCGAACCGAAACCACCGATTCATGAACCGTGGTCAGGACTAGTATGGGATCATGGCCAGACTATTTAAACATTTTTTTTTAATTTTAATTAATATTTTTAAATATAAATTATTTTTTAATTATTAAAACTAAGAACAGTATCTTAAACATTTTATTTATAATCTCTCACTTGTGACGAAAGAATACTATGGTTACATGATAAAAAATATTATAAGTTTATAACATAGCATAAATAAATTAATTTACATACTGTATAATTATAAATATAAATAAAATATAAATATCATACCATTTATCTACTTTTCCTCAATATTTAAATTTCTGAATTCATTTCAAATTTTCATTTGGACTTGCTAAATGATATTTTAATGTTGATTAAGACACTTAGATGAAGATAATGATATATGTGATTAATATAGTTACATATAATTAAAAAAGATTATGATACATGTTGAGAAAATAGGCATAATTTGTTTTAAAGGCCATGTATGATTAGTGCTTAATTTGGTTTAATTTGATTGAATGATTAAATTTTGCATGTATGCCAACTTGCACTAATGATGATTAGGTGTTAAGATATGATCTAATGTTGACATGAAATTAAACATTTTAAAAGGTATGTGAAATGACGCATGTGCCCTTTTACTTTGTTTAATGTTGATCAAGTGATGATATCATGTATAAATACCTACTAGCTCTTAATAGTGATTGAGTGTGGTAGTTAACATGAATTGAAATGATGATAAATATAATATTTTTTATATTATACATATACCAACCAACACCTAATATTGATTGAGTGTGAGAGTTAATATAATTATTTGATGTCAATTTAAAAATTAATAATATTAAATTGCATAAGTATGTATGACATCATGACCTATTATTAGATAAAAGTTATCTAAAATAAAAATTAGAGAATATTTATATTAAGTATTATGCCATTTGTAATTGAATTATTGCCCGTTTTTTATTATTTTTTATTGATCAAATTTTATGAATTAATATTTAATTGAATGTGAATGAGTTCATATTTTGTATTAAATATTAGTTTTGTTGGATGGATGGATTATTTGGAGATGATCATGGGTGTAATTGGCCAGTCTTCAAAGTTTAGGTAATTTAGTTGTAATATTCTTTTACTAAGGAGTTTGTATTAAATAATCTTATCCCATTTATTTAATGTAATTTAGTTGTATTTATCGGGATGTGTACCTAAATTTCGAATGTAATCAAAGTGGATGAATGAGAACCCGAAGACACTTCGAATGGCAATCCGAATAAAGAAATAGGCTTAGGCAAATAGTTTGCAATTAGCTTGTAATTTCAAAAAACCCATGATCATCTCACCATGATTTATATTATACATATATGTGATGTATGTATGCCATTAAAAAATGAACTTGATTAAATATTAAGTTAAACCTAAATCTTCCTAAGTAAAATTATTAAATTTATGCCCCTCGTCATAGGATAATTAAATTCTATAACATAGATTTCAATATTCTATGATTTCTATTATGTGAGTGATATGAAATTTATATCATGGAATTAAATTTATTTTGCTTTTGGGTGGTTATTTTCTACATGACTGAGATTTCTATTATATGAGGACATGATAAAGATGCTATTTTGGGAAAACATGATAGTTCAAATTTAACCAGAGGAGGATACTAAGATTTCTATTATGTAAGGTATTTAGAGTGAAAGGCATGAAAATGAATTGAGTCTTATATAATAATATAAATGGAAAATGTTTTCTACTTATTAAATTTAATTAATTAAGATTTTTATTATGTGAAGTTAATTACGTTTAATAAAAATTTGATTCACTACTATAAATTTAATCTAACAAAATTTTTGGATTTTGTTTAAAGAGAGTGTGGGATTCGAATAAAATAGTGGGAGCTAATGAGATTATGTAATTAATAAATGTTTAAATTCATAAATTCGATTCATTAATAAAATTGTTTCTCTTTGTAGTACTTTCGTTTAATTATGATATATTCAAAAATGGCCAAGAATGTACTCTTAAGGATCATGGACAATAACATTTTAATTGGACCTAACTTCAAGGATTGGTTAAGAAACCTTTGAATGGTACTAGATTTAAAAAAGATTGCCTACGTCTTGGAAGCACCACTTCCTATTGACATAGCTCTAGAAGCCTCCGATGAAGAACGTAAGATGTTCAAGGCATAGGTCAAGGATAACATGAAAGCCCGAGGCTACATCTTAACCTCAATGAGACCAAGCATGAAAATGTTTCAAGGACTTATGACATCCTTGTTGCTTTATAAGAGTTGTATAGAAAAAACTCGAGAGTAGTTGAGTACAAGCTATGTGCTTTGTTATTTAGCATCAGATTAAGGGAAGACATGCCCCCAAATGAACATGTCATAAAGATGATCAATGCGTTGAGGCAGTTGGATGTTTGACACGTGGCCCTACCAAACTGTATCAAAGTGAATTTGTAACTATAGTCTCTCCCATTGAGTTATAAACTGTTTATAACCAAAAACAATTTGAATCGGATAGAGCAAACTCTTCCTAAGTTGCTTAATGAGCTCCAAGAGTTTTACAAGCAAGGAAAGAAGGACTCTAGACATGTGGAAGCCTATGCAACATCTACTAGTAGGGCCAATAAAAGGCCTAAAAGCAATAAAGAAAGGTCTAAATGTTGGACCCAAGAAAGGGAATTTTAAGAAAAGTGTCATTAAGGTAGAAAAGATGAAAACAAAAGGAACGTGTTTCCATTATCAGTAAGATGGACATTAGAAGAGGAATTGTCCCTTGTACCTAGACAGTCTTAAGAAGAACAAAACATGTATAATCTATTATTAAGTCAATGAATTCAAATTAAGTTTGGATTCATATAATCATTCCTAGATTATAGATTTAATAGCTACATCTCATATTTGAGTTTCTATGCAAGCACTGCAGAATAGTTCTATTTGGTCACAAGGCGAGATCATTTTAAAGATGGCAAAGGTTGCAATAGAAGTCATGGGAACTTGCCAAGTTCGACCACCACAGGGAACATTTTAGACTTCATGCAATTTTGTATTTTTCAAAAGCCACTAGAAATATCATTTATGTTTTGGCATTATGTAAGCTTAGTTACAATGTTCAGTTTAATAGAAATGAATGTTTGATAATTTTTGAAAATGTTGTAGTGGACAAAACTATAAATACAAATGGTTTGTATGTATTAGAATTGAATGAGTATTATATAAATTTTGTTACTAATAAAAGAATTCTAAATGAAAAGAAGCCCCAAGGTTTTCTAAGACTATAGCCTAGGTCATATTGGAGAAGGAAGATTAATTCAACTTGGCAAAAGTGAGCTTTTAAGTTCATTAGGTTCTAAACCCTATCTAATGTGTGAATCATTCTCAAAGGCAAAACGACCAAATATCCCTTTAAGGGTAAAGGGGAACATGCCAATGAATCACTGAAGTTAATACATATAAATGTATGTGGACAATTTAATGACATGGCTAGGGGAGCTTTTCACTATTTCATTACCTTTAGTAATGATTATTCTGAGTATGAATATTTGTATTTGATGAAATACAAATCAAAATCCTTTGAAAAGTTTAGAGAATTCAAAAATGAAGTAGAGAAACAAACTAAAAAGAGTATTAAAATTCTACGATTTGATCATAAAAGAGAATATTTAAGTACAAAATTTCAAGAATTCTTGAAAGACAATGGAATTATTTCACAAATGACTGCTCCATATATATTTCAATATAATAGTATATCTAAAAGGATAGATGATACTCTATTGGATATAGTACGATCAATGTTAAGCTTTACTGACTTGCCAATGTCATTGTAGGGATAGGCCTTCTAGATTGCTATGCATATCTTGAATTACATACCATCAAAATCAGTCTAGAAAATACCATATGAGTTATGGTATTCTAAACGCCCAAGTCTTAGTTATATGAAAATTTAGGGATGTCTAGCTTACGTTAAAGTAATTAAATTAGATAAGCTAGATGTTAGATCATAGAAGGGTTAGTTCATAGGATATCCTAAAGTTAGTTTAGGGTATTACATTTACTTCTCGATTGATCAAAGAATAACAGTCAGTAGGAATGCACATTTTCTCAAGAAAGAGTTCTTTAAATAATGTGGTTTGGGAAGAAATATTGAGCTTGAGGATGATTCTAAAGAGCCTCAAACTGGCATCATTAAAGTTAGACCATCCACTCAGTGAACCTCAGCATTAGATACTACAGTTCTAACACGAAAACCTTCTAGGGTATCTAGACATCTGGATAGATATGGTTTTCTTTCCAAGTAGGATTTTAAATCTTACTTAGTTGGAGAAATAGGTCATGGTGATGATCCAAGAAGCTATGAAAATGCTATACTAGATACATATTCAAAGAGATGGCTATAAGTAATAAATTATGAAATAGAATCCATGCATGCTAATCAAATCTGGAGATTTGTTGATCCATCGAAAGGAATTATTTTTATTTGCTATAGGTGGGTTTTCAAGAGAAAAATTGACAATGATAGACAGGTGGAAACCTATAAGGCATAACTAGTAGCTAAAAGGTTATACTAAAAAATAAGGGTTATGATTAAATCTATTCGAATAATGCTAGCTATTACAGTATACCATGGACAGATGGATGTTAGGACCATATTTGTCAATAGATTCATTAAGGAAAATATATATATGTAACAACTTATAGATCTTGTATCTGCCTTCGAAAGATATAAGGTATGTAAGCTGCATCGATCCAGAAGCTAGAACATCTGATTTGATGAAATAATCTAATCATTTGGCTTCAAAAATAATCCAAATAAACCCTGTGTTTACAAATGGGTTAAGGATAATGCCATTATATTCCTCATATTGTATGTAGATGACATACTCCTCATGGGCAATGACATTGGCATGATGAATGAGGTTAAAATTTGGTTATCCAAAACTTTATCAATGAAAGACTTAGGAGATGCAACCTATGTCTTTGTAACTGTGTCTATAGAGATAGAACAAAAAAGATAATTGGATTATCTTAAAGACTATACATAGAAAAATTATTAAAGAGGTTCAATATGGAAAACTTGAAAATAAGACTTTTACCCTTCACCCACGGTCTTCATCTTTCTAAAGATATGGGTCCAAAGACCGATAAAGTGATAACAAATGCGTAATATGCCCTATACTTCGACATTGGGATGGATCATGTATGCAATGATATGTATGAGACTTGATATAACATTTATCGTAAGTGTTACAAGTAGATATTAGGCCAATCTAAGGAAAAAACATTAGTCAACTATGAAATCGATCATTAAGTACTTAAGAAGGACTAAGGATTTTGTTTTGAGTTATGAATGTTCAGAGTTAAATATTTATGGGTGCTCACACTTTGATTTTCAGTCAAATGTTGATGATGAAAAATCCATATCAGGGTTCATTTTGATTTGTAATGGGGTACAGTTAGTTAGAAGAGTTCCAAACAATCAACTACAACAGACTCCATTACAAAAGTTGAATATATTATTACTTCAGAAACAACAAAAAATGTTGTATAGATACATAAGTGCGTATCCAAACTTAGTGTGATTTTAAACATGACTTATCTGATAACTATGTTTTGTGACAATATTAGTGTTATCACATAGGCAAAGGAACCAAGGGCACATTAGAAGTCCAAACATATTTAGTGAAAGTATCACATTTTGAGAGAACTCGTTGGAAGTGGAGATAATAATGCAAAAGACACCATCAATAAAAAATATAGTTGATCCATTAACTAAGGTGATGATATTGAAATACCTAGAAAAGATGGGTATACGAAACAATAGTGAATGACTCTAGTGCAAGTGGAAGTTTTGTTATTATATGCCGTAAGAACCATTTGTGTTGTTGGTTTCGGAGGTATTTTATCTTCTATGTTCACATATCATGACTTATTAATAAAAGCAGTTTTTTTGTTTATATGCATAAGTTGTTTCCTTTATTTGCAATGATATAAAATATGTATGTGAACTGTTTGAATGACTTAGTTAGTATACAAACTGAGTCATCTAATTATTCCCTATGGATATGACATAACTTGGGTAATTATATCATATAGTAGACATATCAAATACATCCATTGAATGCTATAAGATGGCATTCGTCTGGCCAAAAGTGATAATCATGTCAATTAGGGTATTGGTATGGATTAACAATTAGCGAATCATTTTTCGAACATGACTAATAACGATAAGTCATATGGTCATTAAATCATGATTAGTGACTACTTGTAAAATCATATTAGTTTACGAAGTAATCCTTTGATTTGAGATATCATAGTCAGATCCGATACAGATATGCATGATTCATATGGTGTATAAATACGGGGTTAATCGCATCTCATATTACAAACCATATTGGTCATATGTTATTTATTTATGGAGAAAAATGATGGTTAAGATAGGATCCATTGACTCAAAAAATATTGGGTTTTGAATATTCATTGATTCGACTCAGATTTGAGTTTCAAAGCGAATGATAAATATTGAAAATCAAATCTCTGGCTAGAGATAATGTAAGTCATGTGAAGGATGTTTGTTATAATGTGTTTTAAATATTTAAATTGATGATTCATATAGAATCAAAATTAATGTTTTGATGATCTATATGTTTGAAATCGATCTAGATTGGAGAATAGAAGGACATCACTTACATGAAATGTACGATTGAAGATATTAGGTTCGATAGAGTATTTCTTTATTATGGCACATTGTTAGATGTCTACTATAGGTATTGAGTTTTCAAATGCACTTTTGAATCGTCTAAAAGAGACTCATAGGTACACCATGATGAATTGAAAGGGTCACACCAATAAACCAAGCTTTAAAGAGGTAGAATTAATTATCCAAGGTTGGCTACTACCTTTCGAAGGATAATAAAAAATCATATAAAAGTTATATTGGTGCAAAGGTAACACCTTAAAAGTTAAGGTGTTAGTGAGATTGCATAAATGTGGCCGAAGTGTATACATGCATGGCAAATATTTAAATTAAAAGATTTGTGGGCCAAATGTGAATTTCAAATTTTAAAAAAGCCACCATTATAAAATGAGGCTTTTTAGTTCATTTGAATAATCTAATCTCTTTTTTACACTTGTTTTTCTCTTACTAAAGAAAATGCACTTTTTCCTTCTCTTTTTGCTAGGTTGGCCAAGTAATGGATTTGCTTGGAGGTGGATTTCCTTTAGAGGTCTTGTATTTGGAGGACTCAAATCCATCATCCTATATCCACATGAGGTAAATGATTAGGTAAAAGTCCCTAACACTTCGCATGTGCTAATTTATGCTTGGTTATTTCTCTCTTAAACATGCATGTCTTATTTGCATCTTCTTCTTTATCATTTTTCTTTCACTAAGTACACTAATCAATAGACTATACCTTATCTACTAGTGTACTTAGGTAACGGGTACTTTATAACACCTTTAGGTATTCTCTGGGGGTTTTATTGTTATTTCCATATGTTTAAATTAGAATTCAGGTTGAATTAGGCTAAAAATAGAAATAGATCATATGTTTGGGCCTGATGTATGGTCATGACCTATGGAAGGTCACACCTATATGTTATGTTATGGGTGTACTATCGTAGCTCATAAAAGGTATGAGTGTGCATATATTAACTTAAGGATCCAAATGAATAAGGTCCTGATAAAAAAAAAAAAGTAGAGCCATATACAAATTATCTAATTCCATCTCCTCATGGAACTCTAGAGATAGATTGAGGAAAATTCTTAAGTGCAAAAAGGCACCTAAGAGCACCGATGAAGACATCTAACAAAATTGAATCAACCAACAACTAAAAATCAAGAGACTTTTGGCAGCAATCTTTTTACTTTTGGAAACTAGGTAAGTAGAATTGATTATTCACTTTCTTTGGTTAATCTTTACTAGTTTAAGATGTTGTGACATGTTGTATGTAGAAAAGATTGACTAAAATTGAGTTTAGGTTGTTAGATGACCTAAAGGAATTTAAGAAACTAAAGGAATTTATTATGTTTTGATTATATTGTGTCTTGATTGCATTTGAATTTTTGTGTGAATACTTGGACTTGATGTTGTTGATGCCCTAGAATTAAGATTAGGATAATAGAATTTAATTGATGATGGGAATCTAGCCAAGAATTAGTCGGAAAACGTTTTTTAAGACACCATATAGCACCCATAGGTATGCCCAAGGGTATATCTATCTTTTGCCTCTTAATTTGCATTTATTTATTGAGTATTTATGGCTTTTAGGCTGCATGGTCTTGTGAGAAGGCCATATTCTTGTGTATGTATTGGCAAGGGCAAAATGGTCACTTTTGTGTGATGCATGAAAATTGGCTAAATCTGGATGATACATATGCTCATGTGTGGTTAAAACGTTTGAATTTTGGATAAGGAGTAGTTTTATAGTCATTTCAAAAAACTACTATTAATGGGTAATAACATACACGCCAGTGTTTATGGACTATATAACTGTGCATATGTATTATAGTAAAAAATAAAAAAATTTAGACACATTTGGGCTCATTATTCAAATATATTCTTTTAGCCAAACAAAGAGAGTTGAGAGGGATTTCGTGAATTTGGGAGCTTTGGACTCAAAGAGAATCGTTGGAGGTCAAACTTGCATAAGAAGATTAGCTTGACGTTGAAAGAAAGGTAAGTATGATGTTTCCTTAAATACATGATTATAGATGTTTAGATATGAATTGGTATTTATTATGGATGTTAGCAATAATGATGTTTGATTCATGCATTGTTAACTTAATCTTAAGTGATAAGATTTATGGAATCTTCAACATGATCATTGATAGACTCTTACTATATGAATGGTAAATTGAATATGGTTTGATGTATAATCTCTAGATTTAAATTGTTAGTAACATGTTAGAAAAGATTATGATTAATGATCTATATATTATGTTTATATGATGTTTTTGATATGAATGGGATGATGTGGCTGGTTTGATGAGGTTTTTACATGTTATTGTATTGATTATAGGGAAACTGTATACGAATCTTAGATGTTAGAGGCATTTTAGTGAATTAGTTAGTGTTGTGTTGTTGTAAGATGACTGTGTAATTGAAAGATATGAGTTTAGAAGTATTGGAATGGGGTTTGAATGGTTAGAAATAACAATTCAAGTGAAAACAAAATTTTGGAAAATGATGTTACACATCTGTGTAGGTAGAGGGACATGACCGTGTATATTTGGGGAGGAATAGTTTCTATGTTATAAAAAAGTCATGCACATGTTAATTTAGGATTATACACATGACCATGTGGTAGGGACATATGGTTGATTGCCATGCCCATGTATAGTTGATCAAGTACACCCTCTAGTATATTTCGGGAATTTGTGATTAAATATTTGTAAGGTTAACAATGTTTATATAGAGTTGAGAAAGTGACTATTCAGCCCCTATGAGTGGCAAATGTAGGGAAATAAGGAACAAGAAGACAAAATTAAGAGAAATCATTTAATGTGCCTGATTATGTGTTTGACGACACATACCCTAATAAGAGCAATTTTGAGTTTAAAACTAAGAACAATGTATTATCCTATTTGGTGAAAGCTTTATGGCTAGTTTGTGTGACCTTAATACTCATTTGATTATGCACTGACATTGGGTGCCTTGGCATCTGGGATGGTCGTGCACACACTAATATAGGTGTTTTAGCATTTTGGATTCTTGTACGATATTAGAAGAAGCCTCAGGTCTTACTCTTTTTGTGATAGGGATTCATAGCTTGAAACTCGATTGACAGGTGTGTTGGGTGCACTTTATGATTACTTATAAGATGTCTTATGCTTTCACTAGGTGTTTAGGATGACGAAATATATTGTTTGACACTAGTCATCCAATATGAAACTACTATTAGAGGTTAGACGCTGGATGCCAAAATAATTCAGATGGGTATCTAGGATGCTAAGGAAACATCTAAAATACCACAATATGATTGAATATGGAACACGCATATGGATCATGAGAATTGCTATTTCTGTGTGTTTGGTGCCAAGAGTTCACTTACTTATTGAGTGTGCTTTACTCATAGTGTTCTTATTGTAGTTTTGTAGATAGGATTGTGGAGTAGTGGGGCGATGAGGGAGCTAGTACGTCAACTTGGGATATTGCATGAATGAAGGGAATTTTTGTCATTTGCACTTATGGATTTTATTTATGTTTATTTATGCACTAGTTTGAATTTGGGATTATTATATACTTGATACTATGTATTTGATTTTCAGACATACTGTTTGGATTGGAACTATTCTATAATGTTTTATTAAATGTACTTTTTAGGATGGTGGGATTTGAAATTAATACCATGCATCTATTATATTGATGTGTATGTGTTGAGAAGTTTTGAGTTTATATGCCTTTTTGGGTGTATATTTTGGGTAAGAGTATGTGTCTAGAGAGGGGTATTATATGCCATTTATGACCATGCCTAATTAGGTTATAGGTGTACATGAGTTAAAAGTTACAAGAAAGAACAAAGGTGCACACTCATGCATGAAATCATGCACGTATATACATCCCTTCAAAATACTGAGTGAAAATCAAAGAAGATAAACAGTAACTCCTAAAGATGTCTATCTGTATGTCGAATGGTGTACATTGTACGTTGAATGGCGTATGCCTTTATGTCTCTTTACATACATGTACATTCATGAACTTTCGTGGGAGTTGTAACACTCACAGGTATGCCCGAAGGGATTTTGGTATTTGGGTCTTGTATGTAAGTAATTATGATTAATTATGTCTAAGTTTACAAACCTGTTGAAAACATGACGCACAACCTTCTCGGGTGGCTCCATGCTCGTGTGTGTTATGGTAAAAGGTAAAATGGTCTTTTCTTAGGTGTCTTGCTTAATTTGGCTAAGTTTGAAAGACATGTATGCCTGTGTATGAACATATACACACTTGTATATCGTTAGCACGTTTGAATTTTAGAAAATGAGCAGTTTTGTGGGGATTTCAGAAACTACCATTTTCGTGTAATAACATATACAATTGTGTACAAATAGTACACGTCAATGTATCGCTAATTTCAGCAAAAGTAAAATCATATCTAGATGCATTTTGGCACACATTCACACAAAATTTTTTGAGAACAAAGGGTTGTGAGTGAGGGCCAAAAGGAGATTTAGCCAAAGGAAAGCCGTTGAGAGCCATTTAGGAGATGTTCTTGCCACATGAAGACTCGTCACTAGACTTTAAAGAAAAGGTAAGTAGGATTTTGTTTTCAATTTTGAAAGTTATTCCTGATTGATTATTGTATTGATTAATTGTTATAATCTGTTATGCTAATGGGATGATATGTATACAAAGTAAGAATTGGAAATATGATAGTATTTTGTAATTATATGTATTAGTAAAAGTTATAGGGTTGGAATTATGTTAATTGCTTGAATGGTGCTATATGATTCAACGATAAATTGATTATTCCAGAGAACATGATTCCTCTATATATGTTATAATGATTTTTTTTTTTTAATGAAATCTATTGATGAATGACATAAGGGATAGATAGATAAAATATACTTTCATGTAATATCTGTATGGTAGAATTTTGACGGAGTTGAAGAGATTATTAACATATGGCCATATAGATTTGGGGAAAACTCTTCTTATATATGACATGTACACAGGCTTGCATCAAGAGAGAGAATACCTCTGTGTGTTAGTGACACACCTTTGTATACTTTTGGGGAAAAAATGAAACTTAAGGGTTTTAAATATAGAAATATTAAATATAACTATAGAAATGATTGTTTTACCTCTGAAGGAAAATAATTAATAGGAAACAAGAAGAAAATGCCCTAACAAAGGTTATAAATTTTTGAAAGCGTCTTGAAGGGTGCTTAACTATGTGAATGATGACACAAACCTTAATAAGAGTGAATTCGAGTCAAAAACACTAATGATGCATGTTGAGATTTTATCACTAAGTTGTGTGTGGCATGAGTTCCATTAAACTTAGTGTAGTATGGTTTAGTTGACAAGCTATGTGTAGCGTGATTGGTCACCGAGCTATGTATAGCTTGACTGGTCACTAAGTTATGTGTAGTGCAATGTGTCACCAAGCAGTGTGCAGTGTGATGCAGCCACTAAGCTATATGCAGTATGACGGTAAAGGCAATAAACTATCTCTATGTGACCTCAACATTGAGCCTAACTAGCTTGTGTATAAAGTAACATCAGATTGTTAACATAGAAGATGTCACATGCTTTCACTAGGCATCAGAGATGTCATTAGACATCATTGGAAAAGAGTCATTGGGGATGATGTGATTGATTTAGATTGGGCTTTAAGTGTTGAATAAATTTGGATGGGTATCTAGGATGCTAAGGAAACATCCGAAATACTACAGTGTTAATGATTATGGGACATTAGGGAAATATTGATATTAATAAGCTATATGCTTATCTACTTAGTGAATGTGTTTACTTACCGTGTCCTTTCCATGGTTTTGTAGGTAGAGTCTTGGAACAGTGGATGAGCTAATAGGTTAACACATAGAGGCACATGAGGGTAGTGGTATTTTTGTAAATTGCACATATATGGCCTATTTACTTCTTTTTTTATGTTTTCAAACTTGTATTAGAGTTATTCATTTTTATTCAAAGACATGGGATTTTATATTGATCTTATGATTTATTTATTTTAAATAAGACACTTTTAGGGATTTATGGGATCTTATTTATGGTACATGTATGGTTTTAATGTGATGTAATAGGTATGCCTCTCTAAATATATATTTCGTGTAGGGGTATGTTGTTGAAGAAGGATGTTGCAATTTTTGGTATCAAAATATGATTTTGGGAACTTAAAAGTATTAAAATTGTGCAAAAGTATTTTGATAGCCCTTCATACAATATTGGCAGCTCTCATACGTTAACCATTGTAAGTATTATATAACTTGCATTTGAGTTATGGTTAATGTATGCTTGAGCTTATGTGTATTATTAGACGTTATTCAGGATGAGGTCCCGACCTAGAAGGGTAACCAAAAGACGACTCAAGGATAGACCTCACGCATAGCTGAAGCACCTTGGGTTGATGATGAGCATATCAAAAGGATTGTTCATAAGGTTCTCTGAGCTAATCATGAGGCCCTAGGGAGTGTAGGCCATTTAGTTCAGGTTTTTCCCATAAGTAAGTAGTAACCACTTGTTGACATACTACCCCAATATGAGAGAGTGGACGAGACTATTTAAAGCCCAATGATGATAGGTTGGGGTAGAGGACATATCCACCCCATTTATAGTTTGGTGGGAAAACATCAGCCACCAAAGTTTTATAATATAGAGGTAGACACAGGGTCAATTGAGGATTGGTTGGAATGCGTTGAGGAGACCATAAAGTTGTTTAAGATTACAGATAATGAAAATATCTGATATGCTACCTATTTGATAAATGTTGATACTAAGGTGTGATGGCGAGCATTCTATAATCCTCGCCAGATCGATATGATAACACGAGTCGAGTTTAGAGAGGCTTTTGAGAAAGAGTTACTTGGGTAGACACTTTGTACATTCGATATAAGAGTGCCTTAATTTGAGGTTGGAACATATGACAATTAAAAAGTTTTCTACCATACTCAATGCACTAGCTCGGTATGCCTTAGAAGTGGCTAGCATAGATAAAAGAAAGACTAAGATTTTTATTGATAGGCTCCAAGTTGATATTACTAAAGATGTATTGGCAAAAGATAACTTTCCCAAGACCTATACAGAAACAGTGGGTAGGGCCCAAAGATAAAAGGCTATGAGAATCAAGATGACCTAAGAGATAGGTATGTTAGAGCAATCTAGATATGTAGCCATAACCCTGATGTATGATCAGGTAGTCTCGAGATAAGATTATCCAATACCAGGTGGTTGCTAAGACTTACTGTAAGTGTAGGTGCAGACACAGTAGTGACTATAGAAGGCAAAGATTATGTTATAGATGTAAACAACTAAGACATTTTGCTTGGGTGTGTATTGTTGTGACACTAGCCCCTATTGAGTAGACTATCGAAAAAGATCAAACCAAAGTATTTACAGTCATTCAGACACAAGTTGAGGCCATCTCATCTACTATGATAGGTCAATTAACTTTCCATTCTTGTTATTTATATATACTAATTGATTTTGGTACCACATATAGTTTTATTACATGTGGTATTATTAAGAGGCAGAGACTAGAGCCTACATTTGTTGATAGTATATGTATTGTTATACTAGATGGGGATAAGATCATAAGTAACCAAATGATGTTGCGCTAGATAGTGACTTTGAAAGACGAAGAAATGACAACTAACTTGATTGTATTTGACATGCTTGACTTTGATGTCATTTAGGATATAAACTTCTTGAGTCAATATGAAGCTGAGATTGATTGTAAGAAGAAGAAAGTTCACTATCAATTCACTTACCTTAACATCACTAGACAAATCAACTAATGACTTCTCTATTAATGCATTTTTTGCTTCTAGTAAGCTAGGTGAGTTTACATATAGCCATCTCCAATCCTTGTTCATTATTAATTCACTTACCTTAGCACTACTAAACAAAACAAAGTCAAATATGATACGAACACAAAATTTATCAATAAAAGGTCCCAAAAGATGCCAATAATTGAACCACAAGGATATGTACCTTTCATTACCAATCTTGTGTTTAACATTGTAATGCATTTCATCCTTGATTTTCATTAATTTTTTCCACCACCAAGGGAAGTTACTTGATGTTGTCATTTGCCAAATCGATTTGTCTTTAATCCTATTTTCTTTTACATTAGCTAGATCCCAAATGTGTTTAGCCATTGTTGCTTTGTTCTATTCCTCAAGGAAAGTTAAACCCAAACTTTCTTCATCCCTAAACATACACACATCTTCCAATGAAATTTTTGTTTTACTTTCATTTAGCTTTACACTACTACAAAAAAAATCCCTTAATTTTGCATCTATCTCTTTAAGCACCTTTGAAGGGAGAATGAAATAGGATGCCTAATAGACCCGAATACTACTTAGGATAGACTTAATACGCATTAGCCTACCCACATAAGAAATATGTATACTTTTCTAAGACTTTATTCTAGCAAGAATTTTCCCAATTAGTGACTTGCAATCATCATTTGAAAGTTTGGAAACAACCATCGAAACATCTAAATACTTGAATGGAATAGCTTCTTCTTCAAAGTTTAATATACCTAAAATATTTCTTTTCAGCTCATTGTTGATGTCTATATAGTATATTATACTTTTTGTTGACTTTACTTTTAATCTAGACCATCTATGAAAGGTATTGATAGCCTTATTAACTAACGTTACGGATTTAGTCTCAACTTTACAGAAGATAATGATATCATTTGCGAAACAAAGGTATGCAATTTCATATTTTTTGCACTTCTAGTGTAACCCAAACACTTTATTTTTTGCCACTTGATCCAAAACCCTTAAAAACACTTTCATAACCATAACAAATAAATAAGGGGAGAGATGACCTCTCTGCCTCAAGCCTTTGGAACTTCGAAAAAAACCTTTTAACTTACCATTTATGCAAAAGGAAAAAGGAGTAGAAATACACTCCATAATCTAATGAACAATCGTATGATGAAGACTGATTTTCCATAAAATTGATTTTCCTTTCTTCTTCTTCTTCTTTTATTTTTTTGCTTGTTAATACTATCCTTTTTCGATTGACGTTTTCTTTAGCACGGTGGTCGTAAAACCCTAAAGTTAGGGTGAAAGGTAACTTATATAGGCCATCAACTCCTAATGTGCTTAGGACTCTTAAATAATAAACTCTTTAATGTATTTTTAACTAAATAAAATTCATCTTTTACGATTTATCTATATGGACCAGCCATTAGCCCTAAAAAAACATCTTTGATTAATTTTGGCCTGACAAAAATAATATCTTCGATTCTGATATGGTTCAAGATTGAAATTTTCTAAAATGACATTAATACCTTATAATACCCATAGATATGTTCAAGGTTATTTTCATCTTTTGGCTTTGGTTGTGTATAATTATGCTTAGGCAATTAAAAATGTATGAAAATGGTGATGTACGACTGTGTAGGAAAGCCACACACCTATATGTGTAATGAAAAAAGGTAAAATCATTTTTTCTGGAAGACATGTACATTCGTGCATTGTCAGCATATTTGAATTTTGGATAAGGATATGTTTCATAGGGATTTTAGAAAATGCCTTGATTGTGCAATGACATGCACATCTGTGTGTTAATAATGCACACTTATGCGTTACTGTCTAGAGTGAAAATAAAAAGGATTGTTGGCTGATTTTTATGCACTTTTTCAAAGTTTAAAAAAAGAGAATAGGACACTTAAAAGAGATTTTTGGAAGCTTTGGATGTCACGGAAGGACTAGGGTAATTAATCAATCCACATGATAGGGCTAATAAATTTGTATGATTTTGCACCAATGATGGGCACCATAGCATTTAGGATGCGTATGCGAAGACGATAATGTTCTAGGAACCCACTGTATGAGTAATATTGTCTTCACAATGTAAGTCCGACTGGTATGTGTATGAATTACACATAAGAATGACATTTAGGGTGTTAGAAGCTTTCACATGACATTTGGGATATCGATATACATTATAGGGGTTAGTCATTTGGGATAACACCTCGTTACTTGAATATGGGCATTTAGGATACTGAAGAATACAACTGTGAACTTCCTTAGGAAAGAAGTAACATCACTACATGTACTACTTTTACTATTTACTAAATATAGATTCACTTGTGTGTTTTTTGTGTGATTTTACAAGTAGCATTTCGGAGCAATAGGGTGGTAGCGGAAAGACTAGTGGTACAGTTCATTTCAATACATTAGGTAAGAGACTAGGACGCTTTTTATTTATTACACTATTTTGAATCCTTTTTATGTATTAATGCATGTGAATTTGACTGTTATTGATTTAGATTAGCTTGCATAGACTCATACTTATGTTTAGATACTTTCATTGATATTATCTAAACAATGTTTGAATTATGATACTTCATTCTAGTATACTTTTGGGATAGTGGGTTTGATTTGATTGTTTATAATTAATTATTGTAATAGCACACTAGAGAAGTCTGATAGGTCATGTCTTTTAGGATGTATATGCTGGATAGGCATAAGTGCCCTAAGAGAGATGTTATGTTTATGGTATCTAAGCATGATTTTTAGGAATTCTAAAAGTGATTTTATGCATGCATAATCATCCAAAACCTCTTATGCAATGTTGACCACTCATGTTCACCAACTACTATAAGTAAAACTATGACCTGTATTTAAATAGTATTATATACAATTAAGGTTATGTGTTTAATTTCAAGAAGAGAATATTAATGAGATTAATAGGTAATGAAGAGCTTGATGAGGTTCTAACTCTAGAAGAGAGCTAGGATGTAACTCAATGACCTATTCTGGGTGCAACTACAACACCTCGCATAGATAATGAGTAGATTAAGAGGATTGTATATAAGGTCTTTTGAGCTAATCACAAAAACTTTGAGAGTATGAGTCACTATATGCCAATACCACCATTAGTTGAGTAGCATGCCTTATATATGACATGTCACCGAAATAAGAGTAATGAGTGAGGGCTTATAGAGACATAGGGTAATATGAGGACACAAAGGTCAGATTTACCATATTTATAGCTTAGTAGGGAGACACTAGCCCCCAAAGTTTCATGGGACAGATAAGGATGTTGGTAGAGGATTAGCTAGAGGCCGTGGAGGAGGCAATAGATTTATTTAAGATATCGAATAAGGAAAAGATCTGAGATGTTAGTTATTTGATGAAAGGCAATGCCAAGGTGTGATGGAGAACCTTTAGGGATGCTCAATAGACTAATACTATAACATGAGCTAGTTTAAAAAAGGCCTTTAAGAGGGAGTTTTTAGGAGCTGATATGTAGTATGTCAAGGCATATGAGTACCTTAGACTGAGACAAGTGGATATGACAGTCAAAGAGTTCTCTACCAAGCTAAACTCTTTAGCTCGATAGCCCAAAGTGTGGCTAATACTGATAAAAGGAAAACAAAGATCTTTATTAATAGGCTTAGAGTTGACATCGCCAAAGATGTGCTAACGAGAGATAACCCTTTCAGATCCTGTACTAAGGCAGTCGATAAAGCTTAAAGATTAGACGCCATGAGATCAAGAATGTCTAAAGAGAGAGAAAAGAGAAATATATAAATCTATTCCACCAACTCAGAGTCATGACCTATATAGCCCTAAGGGTAGCTATACGAGAAGCAATCGTGAAAGTCATGACACTAGGGGTAATAGAGACAATCGGGGCAAAAGAGGCTTCTAGTCTCAAGGTTCCAAGAAAGGCTAGAAGAGCAAAAGGTCAAGGCGTAAGGAGTGACCTAAGTGAGAAGAGCCATTGAGGCAAGAAAAAATCCTTGTATGTTAGAGATGTAGTCATAGGCATACCAATGAGTGTGTAACTACTGAGAAGATTTGTTTCAGATACAAAAAGCTAGAACACTTTACCTAAGAGTGTACTATAGTAGCACCACTTATGACAGGGTAAACAATTGGGAAGAAGGACAGGCTAGGTTCTATGTAGTGACCTAGACTTAAGTTGAGGCCAACCTATCTATTGTAACTAATAAGTTAATTTTCCACTATTGTCCTTTTTATGCATTTATAGATTTTGGTACTACCCACAGTTTTATTGCTTAAGAGATTGTGGAAAGGTAGGGGTTAGAGCCTACCACAATGTTTAACATTAGTATAAAGATGTCGAACAGAGATAAAATTCAAAGTAACCAGATGTTTCTGGATGAGATCGTGTTCTAACGAGGTCGATAGATGTTGGTGGACTTGATAGTGTTTGACATGTTGAACTTTGATATAATATTGGGCATGGATTTTTTAAGCCACTATGAAGGTAAGATAAACTATAAGAAGAAGAAAGTTTGGTTCTAGTTAGAAAACGGTGAAAAGTTCTCATTTAGTGAAGGTCGAGTTTTAAGCATAATGATTAATAGAGTAATAGCCAAAAAAATGTTAATGAAAGGGTACTTCAAGTACTTAGCTCATGTGGTAAGCAAGCCAGTAGAGACTGCCCCCAATTTACAATCTATCCCAATGGTATGTGAATTTTTTGATATGTTCCCACATGAGTTGCCTGGATTAGCACCAGTAAGAGAGGTGGAGTTTAGTATAAAGTTGGCCCTAAGGACAAGGCCTATTTTTAAGGCTTAATACAGAATGACACCAAAAGAGCTCCAAGAGTTAAAGAAATAGTTACAGGAATTACTTAACAATGGATTTATAAGATCGAGTCATTCGCCATAAGGTGCACCGATCTTTTTTGTGAAAAAGAAGGATGGGTCAATGTGTATATGTATTGACTACCAGAAGTTGAACAGGGTTACCATCAAGAATAAATATCCACTACCATGGATTGATGATTTATTTGATCAGCTAAAAGGTGCTTTGGTATTTTCAAAGATTGATTTGAGGTTACGATACCATCAAGTCAAGGTAACTAAAATAGATATTCCAAAGACAACTTTTCGAACAAGATATAGGCATTATGAATTTGTGGTAATGCCCATTGGTTTAATGAATGCCCCAATGATCATAGATTTAATGAATAAGGTGTTTCAAGATTATCTCGATAAATTTACTATGGTATTTATTAATAATATATTGGTATACTCTAGGTCTTGGGAAGAGTATGAGAGACATTTGATGTAACCTCTCCTAATCATTGGGTGTGTTACAGAAAAATGGCATGAGTTCCCCTATTTTAGAGGGCTCGGGGAATTTTTTTCTCTATTTAATTATGCCCTGTAACACTCCCAATTAATAATTCACATAAACCAGTCCTACCAATCGACTGGATTTTTATCACATAATCATAATAAATAAAATAAGTACGTAATAATAACTGTCATAAAAATTATCACCCACAGAAACTTTATAACCAATTTTCAAAACTACTTATATATATATATATATATATATATATATATATATATATATATATATACATATACATTATAACATTTAAGTCAACAAAATTATGGTGCCTTCCTCCCTTAGCCTCATGTCTCATTAGTGCTTCCCGGGAACCTTTGCTGCATTTCTTTACCTGTAAAATATTAAATTAAACGGAGTGAACGACTATGGCTCAGTAAGAAAATCATACTTAACACTTAAAGCATTTTATACCAGTACTAATCTTTTCTAATCTTTTCCATACTCAGCGTGTCTGAACTATTTACAACAAAATAATTGACACAGGACACGCATTTAACACATATCATAATTCTTTTCTTTCACACATTTATTCATTTTCTTACTATACAGATATGATTCACTCATTATGATTTATGCATGTATGAGTGCCATGACATTTTTATTTTCTGATCGTACATCTTTCTCAACTTTTTATCAGCCATACAGGCTTGTATGCATAATTCTAATGCAAATGACTTTCATAAAATATTTACTAATTTGTTTCTCTCTCATTCTTATTGACTAGTCTAGACTACATATGATAGTACTTGCAGTCACTATACAAAGTATAATTCTCTCTTACACGCATATTTTTTCTTTGTTGTCCACACAGTACAGCTAATATTTTTCTTTGGCTGTCCACAGAGTACAACTAATATTTTTCTTTTGCTGTCCACACAGTACAGCTAATATTTTTCTTTTGCTGTCCACACAGTACAGCTGATATTTTTCTTTGCTGTCCACACAGTATAGCTGGTTGTCCACACAGTACAGCTGGCGTGTAAGGATTTTTTAGTATGTTTTCTGCTTTCCTTTATCATATGAGTCATTATAAAACTAAAAATACTTGTTTTCCATTTTCTAAAAGCATGCATGACTTAGAAAATATTTTTCCTCTTTCTGTATTTTTTCTAAATCATGCATATGTTATAATTCCTCATGTATGCATATATAACCATAATATGAAATATGCGCATTTGTTATTTTCCCTTATTCTTTTCATTCCTTCTCAAACATCATGTTATTTTCTCATGCATTTATATATAAATATATATCATGTCTCAAATTAATTTCAATTATCCAATATAAGCTTAATATAAGGGTTATTTCACATAACATGCACATAATTAAACAACATTAACCTATATCGCATAAAATGACATTTTTGCCCTTATGGCCAAAATTACCTTTTTACCCTTATGTCCAAAAATTACATCATGAATCCTAATGAATTTCTTTATCCTTTTAAGCATAAATCATCTTAATTCTAATATCTTACACACTTATATAAGTAAAGGTTATTTAAATAACCTAACTCAAATTTACTTCAAGTATGTAAAGTATGAAATTCTTACCTTTTATTGGCTAAATAGATGATTTAAGCTTATTCACCTTCTTTTCTTCTTTCTGGGAACCTTAATCAACCAAAAATATGATCATCCATCAAAACCCTAAACTTGACATATCTTAAAAATTAAATTTCTTACCTTAGAATTGATCAGAATTGACAGATCTACACTTTTTATAACTGGAGGCACTGAAAATTAGGTGGTTTAGCTAGGTTTTTGGACGAATTTTGGTTAAGGGAAGTTTTTAGCTCAAACAATGGAGGTTCTCGGCAAAATGGAAGAGAAAATGAATAGAAATAAGTTTATAAGCCTATTGGACCATTTTGCCCTTAATCTTTTCCATAAATTACTATTTTATCCTTAGCCAATTACCAAAAACCCTTAGCACCACCATATAATTTCAAGTGTGCCCTTCAATTTTAATTCCCACTTTGTCCCTTGAATCTTTATAAAATGACCATTTTACCCCCTTTGAAAAATATTGCTCATTTAGTAGTTTTCTATAATTCTTTTGCAATTTCTTTACACAACAAGTTATAAAATCAACTCTAGGGGTAATTTTGGAAGTGGAGTTTACTGACACACCTGAATTCGAATGTTACATTTGAGATTTGTGTTACAATGACTACATAACAAACAGTTGTATGCCAAGTTTTCAAAATGTGAATTCTAGTTGGATTGTGTTGCTTTTCTTAGGCTTATGGTATTAGTTGATGGTATCTCGGTAGATCCAGGTAAGGTTGAGGTGGTATTAGAATGGCAGAGAGTTAAGACCCCTAAGGAGATAAGGAGTTTTTTGGGTTTGACAAGTTGTTATACGCGTTTTATGGAGGGTTTTGCTAAGTTAGCTCGACTATCAACTAAGTTGACTAGGAACAACACCCTTTTTAGGTGGTCTAATGCCTGTGAGAGGAGTTTCTTGGAATTAAAGAATAGATTGACCTTAACATCAGTTTTAACCCTACCCATAGAAGGAGAAGAGTATGATTTGTATACAAATACCTCCCATAAGGGTTTAGGAGAAGTACTTATGCAAAAAGGGAAAGTGATAGCCTATACCTTTAGACAGCTAAAAATTATAAGGTTCGGTATCCTACTCATAATTTGAAGCTAGTTATGGTGGTTGTTGCTTTAAAAATTTGGTGGCATTATTTGTATAGAGTCTGATGTAATATCTACACAGATTATAAGAGTTTGAAGTACTTTTTTACCTAGAGAGAGCTAAACATAAAATAGAGGAGATGGTTAGAACTAGTGAAAGATTATGACTATAACATTCGATAACATCCGGGAAAAGCAAATATGATGACAGATCTTGAGCAAAAAAGTGATGTTATCACAGGTCATAACTTGTCAAGAATTACAAAGAGAGATAAAGAATGACCAAATTAAGCTAAATATAGGAATGCTAGCTTATTTGAGGATTCGATCAACATTGTTAGACGAGATTAGAGAAACTTAAATGTCAGACGAGTAGTGTATCCAAATTAGGAAAAAAAATTGTCGAGAACACATGGTTTGATTTTAATATCTTTGAAGAGGTGGTGAGATTTATAGATCATGTGTATATGCCTAAGGTGTCAAACTCGAGGTGTAAGATCTTATCTGAGGCTCATAATTCTCTTTACATTGCCTACCCTGGGAGTGTGAAAATGTATCAAGACCTAAAGAAGCCATTTTGGTGGATTGACATGAAAATATATATGGTAGACTTTATGGAAAAATGTTTAATATGTCAATAGGTGGAAAAATGTTTCAGAAAATACTAATAATAATAGTAACAAGCTTATGTTTACTAATACTAAAATGATATAAATGACCTTCTCCTCATGTAGTTACTCACTGGACCATTGGATCCCCACCTAGCCAACTACTCAACTCTACCTGCAAAACATACAAAGGAAACGCAAAAGTAAAACTTAATAAGTGGCATCTATGGCTATTAAACTATATGGTGGTAAAACTCATGTTCTATTGTAAGCTAACAATTGTCACACTATGACACCTCGGTGCCCTGACATAGATCATCCATGAAAACTATAAAGACTTAAGTTGGAATTAACATATCTGATGCCTTAGTGCAAGTTGCTATAGTGCCTCACGTACATGCCAAACACCCTATTGTGCTAGCTAACTAAGACACCTTAATCACACTAGGAAATCTCTTACCATATAAGCTAACTAGAACTGTTGACTAACTATCTAGAGATGACCCTTACCTTGAGTACATATGTGGTGTATCCTGCTAATCAAATGAGGAATATCTAAAAGTCAAATTCTTACCATGCATACCTGAATTGAACAAGTGGCTATGTGTCTTAGCATCGAGTGCATTATGTATCTCATGGGTATCTAACCCTATTGCCCTCACAAATATCATCACTTATTCATAATTGGTGACTATGTAGTTGTGTGACATTAGCCTTAAAGTTGCTAACTTTTTGACTCCGATTTGACTTAATCTAAGCTTATGTCGTTTCCATACAGTCGGGCACCTTATCTATATCTTCCTTGAATTCTTACTCTCTGTCAGCTCATTATTCTTCTTATGTAACTCTTTTCTTTTATGCATGTAGCCTAAGGATATAATCATCTTTGGACTTTGTCTAGGGGTACATAATCGTATGCTTCTTAACCCACACCCATGTGCCTTTTAAGCTATATACACGGGCATATGACACAAAACACACAATCGTATATAGAGTAGGTGTACATTAGGAATTAACTTGAACATATTCCCATGTACTTGGATCCATATGTATGAGCCCATATCCTTTGGCACACGTTGGGTACTTTTGTGAAGTCATACATGAACGCGTGTCCTATACCACATGACTATGCATTTCTCCTCTCAGAATGAGTGTGGGATTTTTATACTTTCAAAATTTTTGGAACGATACATGGGCATGTATGGAACCAGACACGACTGTGTGTCATAATTTGGAAATCATGTCTTAGGGTTTTTACACTTTTTCAACTGCTAATTCAACAAGATTACTTCTTTTAAGGCATGCACAAAAGTCTCTATACATGTAAACATGATATTCATGCGATTTGTCTAATTAAAATATGCTTACATGGCTCTAATGCAACAATCAAGCCAAAACATATAACATTTATATAAACAAGAGGTTAAACATGCAAATAATTCCTCATATTTGCATATAACATTAATTTCATTAAATAGATTATCATTACCATATCTAATCACCTCTGGATCATGTATAAAATAGAAAATTCTAAATATTTACATGATCAAACAAAGAAACCACTCCACTTACTTGGATTCTAGTGAAAATGTCTCCGTTGCACGACTGTGATAATTCCAGTGATCTGTGGCGACTCCTTAGGCGACCACAAACTCTTCTCACACACTCTCTTACTTTTTGAGTAGTTGGGAATGCAAAAGAATGCCTGTGAATTAGGGTTGATTGTCTTTTTATTTTATCTCCAAGATGCAACAAACAGGTATGTGTCTAGGTACATAATTGAGGTAATTTCCTATTTTGTCACGATCATAATCTGATCCAAAAGTTTACTCTTTACTGACCATACATGGTTGTGTATATCTCCATACACAAGCATGTACTACCAAAATTTAAAACTAGAAAAAGACCGAAATACTCTTAGGTTTACCTATGGGTGTTACATATATTTATCTATGCATAGTTCAATTTGTGTTGGGTAGCACACCCATGCATGTGTGTTAATAGAGACATGTTTGTTTGGAAATCCATTGGGACTCAGATACCTACACACACTGATAAATACAAAACGTGAGTTAGACTTAAAATAAAAGTAAAAAATATACATAACACATAATTCAGATACACATTCTTAGAAAACCCTAGTAGTCGTTAGGTTCTTTGAAATTTCTCTCTTCTTATGAATGTGTTATCATCCAACATAGAAGTCCTAGCAGCCTTCTTCCTAAATAGCTGTTGTGTTCATGCTCTATATGGATACCAAGGCATTATCTCATAAAGGTTGGATAACATTTGTTTCATTGCCACTTGAAGATTTGGAGGAGCCACCAACATAGGTATATACCGAAAAACAATATCCTGGCTAGAGTTTTAGGATTGTATGATTTTTATAATTTTTTTATTCCATTGCGTTGTTAGTTATCAGTGCCCTAAAAATTTATAATGGTAAGAGCAACCGTTTAGACATATTTTTATGAAAATAATACCTGTTTGTTTTGATTATTTTACCTATTGTTATATGTAATTGAATTAATCAAAACCCTAAATTGGTAAAGATGATTTACAATCATAGTGCCACACGATTTGTAGAGTTTCATAAACAATGTCAACATGTGTTAAATTATTGAGTGACGATTTCTAATTGTTTTGTTAGAGTTTGTTATTTTTGTAAGTTGAATTTTATTGAAAGTTGTTCCCACCAGTATGAGTATGATTTACATATTGTATTTCCTTATCCTAGTAGAGACTTGCAAAGGACAAGATTTTCTAGATTTCTCATCGTTAGAAAATCTAAAAAACTCGTCTGAAAATTTTTCGTGAATAAAGGTGTCATCTATTGGGACCTTACACCAAATGAGGTGTCACAGCTGGACTAATTATTAGTCCAACCGTGATGTCACTTGATGATTGGCACCATAAGTGTCATCATTGGACCATCTTCAAATTGGTCCAGTGTCACCAAATGAGGCATCACGGCTGGACCATTATTTAATTTGGTTTACCTTTGACATATCATGGCTGGTGACACCTAATGGTGTCACAACTTAATGAATTTTCATGTTAGTCCAGTTGTGACTCCTCATGGTATCACATGTCTAGTCGTGAGGCAATTATAGGTTATGACTAGAGAGTTTTTGACATTAGTCCAGTTGTGTCTAAGCCATGCATCTTTTTGGAATTTTGTTAAATTCCAAAATCATGACTAGACGTCTCGCTTGCATGCTTAACAAAGTTAAAAATTATAGTGGTCCTGTTTTGTTGAATTAGGTTGAATTGAAATTTTCTTCAGCTTTAAGGTTGAATAATAATGTTGCAAAACTTCAGGGATCAAAATGTAATTTTATATTTGGCTACCTAGTACATAGTCAAAAAATTGATGTGAATGTTTATTTTATTTTATTTTATCTTATTTTCTTTGGGTTGTAATTCTGAAATACGGCCTGTGCGCCTTCCCTTAATTTCGTTTCTTCTTTAGTTTAGGTTGTTATTTATTTTCTTAAAATTATGTAATTAGGAAACAAAACCATGTAATTATTGAAGATTGGTTGTGAAAGGACAAGTACAAAGACCTGAAGATAAAGATTCACCTAGATTAACTGGTCAAACCTTTCTTGGCTCGAGGAGCTTAACATTGGTTATAATTGTTTGTTGGCACGTTTACTTTTACATTGTTGTATGTACGTGGATGGTCATATTTTGCAAATATCACCCAACATGCAACTTTAATCTAATAAGACTAATTAATTAAAAACCTTCAAATTAAATACTAAGTTTAAGATTAAATTAGTGCCTTTCAATATGATGCCCTAATTAAGCCCATGTTTATTGGAACCTTGTCTACCAAAGTGAGGGGTAAACTTCTACTAGACAAAAAATTATAAGACGTTTATATTGGGTTTGACTTAACTAATGTACATTGCTTTTTTGCCAAAGTGAAAGTGAAGTATATTAGAGGCATGAGTAGAGAATATATTTGTTGATATAAGGAGATATGTAATATCCATGCTACTGACACCAAGAGTCACATTTGAGGTCACATGATTTGTTAGGATAATACCTAGCTTGAGATCATAGGCTTTTGTTGATTAATTTGAAATTTACCTGTTCGATTAATTTGAACTTGTTCACCAAAGTGAAAAGGAGAATTAATATGATGGGGTCTTGGTTCATTAAAAAGTTCACTAGAACTTTTTGAGTACAATAGTGAGGACTATTGACATAAGGAAAATAATGGGAGTATTTTAATTAAATTCTTAATTAAAATGAATATTAATTAAGAATAGAATTACTAATTTCTTTATCTATAAATTGTAGATTAAATAATCATTATGTCAAAACCAACGTATCGATCAATTTTTGAAAAGTAATATAAACTCATTAGAAGTAACCTCATTGATTGGTATAGAAATCTTCAAATTATTTTGTGTTAGAAAAAAAGGTTGTATATCCTTGAGGGGTCGTTGTCCCATGAGTTTGGTCCTAGTGCCACCCAAGAAGAAAAATATATCAATCTGATCTAGGTGAAAAACATTGGATGATTGTCAAGAACATCTTAAAGTACTAGAGTAGGACTAAGGATGTGATCTTAGTTTATGAAGGGGATTCTAAACTCACTATTAAATGCTATAGTGATGTCAGCTTCCAAACTGATTGAAATGACTTTAAATCATAATCTAGGTTTGTGTTTTGTTTAAATAGTGGTATAGTAAGTTAGAAAAGCTCCAAGTAAAGTACAATGGTTAATTCTACAATAAAGTCCCGGTACATTACCCTTTCAGAAGCGGTAAAAGAGACTGTATGGATGAAGAAGTTCATGAAAAAACTTGGAATGGTTTCAAGCATTGTTGAACTGGTTGAGCTTTATTGTGACAATAATGAAGCGATTGATCAAGCAAAGGACCCACGGTCTCATAAGAGGTTCAAGCACATACTCAGATAATATTACCTGATCTAAGAGATTATTTAGCAAGGTGATATACAAATAGAGAGGATTGATACAAATGACAATTTGGCTGACCCATTGACAAAACCTATGTTGTAGCAAAAGCATGATAGCCACGTAGCAGGATTTGGTATTAGATACATGACCGATTAGCTATAATACAAATTGGAGATTATTAGGATAGATGTCCTAGAACCAATTGATTTGATATTTGTAATTGTAGTTTATCTCATTAATTAAGAAAAGGATTAATTGTTATTCAATTCATATATGTGTCTTCTCTTAGAATGCTAAAACTTGATGAGGGGATCAAACGACTGATTGTAAGAATCCTATGTACACATCAAATGACTATTCTAGAAAAATCTATAATCCCGACATTACAATGAACAAGGGCACTTATAATGATAATGGGATAATCATAGTGTTAAGTGACCCCACTAAAAGATAGTAACAATTTTTAGGTGTCGAAGCTATTCATAGACAACTTGGTGCAACACTGTAGATGTGTTCATTAGACTAACTGCATTTGAGGATATCCATATGGATGGTTACTCCAGTGTTTATAGAATAAATCTTTTGAACACCATAGGTATATGTGATCTTACGACTTGAGATTATCAGACCATCTTATATAAGGATCGATATGGTTTGACACTATCTAACGTATCACTATAATAAGGGTATCATAAAGGTGGTGTACGCCTATATCGTGAGATACATGGAGACTATAGTTGAATAATAAAGGAATCATCAATCCTGAGCACATGACAAGATATGTCACATAAGAATGTTGAATAACATTTATGACTGTTTGAATCTGTGGCATTCCGATCATGTTTCCTTAGCATTTTGATGTTCACCAAACGTTGTCCACCAATAGTAGTCATCTATTACATGTGAGCATTATGTAAATTGTCTTAGTATAGCTAAATAAGATAAAAATTTATCGAATTACCCTTATGAAGAGTTATACATGAGATGAAAGTAAGTGAGAGCAGTAAGCAAACAACTGAGGATACATGACTGTGTACCTAAGAGATACACGATCATGTATCTATGAATATTAATGTTTGAGTAAAAGCCATGTGTGAATAGTAATTAAGCACACACCCGTATGTATTCAATGCACACGCTTGTGTATATAAAGCAAAAAAAAAATTTGACTAAGAAACTAGGCTAAAAATAGAAGGGTCATCCTTAGAGATAAACAAAGCTTTAGTGTATACAGTAGTACCTCATGTGCCAATTAGTAAAAGTATTTAGAGACATAAACTAGTAGTAGGGTGGAAGCTAAAGCATACTAGTTATTCTAGGATCATTACAAGGGGGCACTGAGAGAATTTATTCCCAACATCGGACCCACAGTAAGGTAATGCTTACAATATAACCTAGTTAAAGTATAGCTAAGTTAGAAAGTAATAACTCATATGGGCAAGGTGTTGAATCTTATATTCAGTTTAAATCGATTGATTAAGTTGTACTTAGTTTCTAGTTTCAGATGGTTCCACGTAACACATTATATTAGAACCAAGAAAATGGTTCTTTAGTGACTAGGTT
Source organism: Mangifera indica (assembly GCF_011075055.1). Classification (NCBI taxonomy): domain Eukaryota; kingdom Viridiplantae; phylum Streptophyta; class Magnoliopsida; order Sapindales; family Anacardiaceae; genus Mangifera; species Mangifera indica. The sequence goes on along the minus strand of NC_058141.1, from coordinate 4,979,600 downwards.
AAGACATAGTTTAACCAAAAGGTATGATGAATAACCTAGTTAATCTTAGAAATAAAATATGGGCACTAGTTCAGTAAGGAGTTTGATACCAACTCTAGATGATAAAGTTAGGGTCAAAGGCATATTAGGGAATTTTAGAGATTACATATGAATTAGAATCTTCTATTTATTGAGTATTTATCACTCATCCCTTTATCTTTGTGTGTATGGTACAGGTGATCATAACAGCTATAAGATGAGTGGTGGTAAAAGGGCATAAAGCTGGAGGGTTTTCTATCATTTTCCATATTCTCATTTACATTCAGTTTTATTCTAGTAGTTATACTAGAAGACATATTTTTAATGATTTGGGTTTGATAAACATCTTTTAATATGTTTCTAGACTAATGTTCTTATAAGGGTAGTTTAATACATTTTTAACAATTTTTAATAAAGAAGCTTTACTCAGATATTTATTATATTATATGAATTTTATTAAATGATATGCTCTAATAGTTAATTTAATAATACTTTTCTTTGAAGGGCAGTATTTGTAGAGGGGGTGTTATAATACGTCTTAAGTGTTTGTAGTAAATATCAATCTGATTTAGGTGAAAAACATTAGATGGCTATTAAAAACATCCTAAAGTACTTGAAAATGACTAAAGATGCATTTTCAATTTATGAAAGGGAATCTGAACTCATAGTAAAAGGTTACAGTGATGCAAGTTTCCTAATTGATCGAGATAATCCCAGTTAGGGTTGTGTTTTGTTTGAATGGTGGTGCAGTTAGTTGGAAAAGCTCTAGGCGAAGTATAATAACTGATTCTACAACAAAGTCCAAGTATATTGCCCTTTCAAAAGTAGCAAAAAAAGTTGTATGGATCAAGAAGTCCTTAACTGAATCTAGAGTTTTTTTGAATATAACAAAGCCAATTAAGCTCTATTATGATAATCATGGAATGATTACTCGAGCAAAAGAGTTATGATCTCATTAGAGGTCCAAACACATACTCAGACGATATCATTTGATCCTAGAGATTATATAACAAAGTCATATACACATAGCAAGGATTGATACAAATAACAATTTGGCTTATTCATTGACAAAGCTTTTATCATAATAAAGCATGATAGACATGTAACCAAGCTTAATATTAGATACATAATTGATTGACTATAATGTAAATGGGAGATTGTTAGGATAGGTATTCTAGAGCAAATCGAATTTAGCATTTGCGAATGTAATTTTATATTAATAATTAATAAAGGATTTATTGTTATTCAATTCATATGTTGTCTATTTATATAATCATGTGAATAACATGCCCTTAGAATGATAGAACTGTGCGAGGGGAACGAATGACTGATCTTGAAAACCTTATATATACTTTTAATGACCATTCTAAAAATGTATGTTATCATAACATTACAATTAATAAGAGCACGTGTAATGATGATGGGATTATTATAGTGCTAAATTACCCTACCAAAAGTGACGTTTGTTTTCACATGTCAAAGCTGTTGTAAATGGCTTAGTACAACACATAGGTGTATGTTGTAGATGTGTTCATTAAACTGGCCCAACTAGAGGGTATCTATTGGATGGTTGCTCTAGTATCTATAGAATAAATCATTTAAACACCATAGGTGCATGTGATTCTTTGACTTGAGGTCACTATACTGTCTGTGTAAGGATCAATATAGTTTAATGTTATCTAATGTGCCATTGTAATTAGGATAACTACAAAGGTAGTAATTGGCCATATTGTGAGATATATTGAAGATATGGTTTATCAATAAAAGATTCGTCTCTTTTGAACATAAAAGAAGATACTTTATATGAGAATATTGAAGGACATCGATAACTGTTTGAGTCTGTGGCCACAGTGGAATAAGGTTGTTACCTAATCCATGTTAGTCATTAATGTATATAAATTCATACCAAGGGACAACAGAGAGATCGAGAGATATTAGTTGATAAAATGATTGAATTGGACATAATTGTGATGTTGTAAAAACATAAGATATGTCCGTTGGCACTGTTGTTTGGGTGGCCATGAAGCTTTACTAGAGGCCAATCTTGATCTATGTCTGAATTTAGCCAAAATTCAAATAGTACTAGTTTTATAGAAGCTTACAGGTCACACATATATAAGGGTTGATTTGAACTTAAAGGCCAAAATTATTTGATGATAATCTTAGTGTTTAAGGAAAGAAAGAATCCAGTTAACCATGCTTTAACCAAGGTTTACTTGGTGTGCATGGTGTTGGGTGGCCCTATGCATAATTATTAAAGAAGCATGACATGGCTAGACAAAACTATTATACCTAAGAAAGACTAAAGATGCATTATTGGTTTATGGAAGGGATTTTAAACTCACTATTAAATGCTACAGTGATACTAGTTTTCATACTGATTGAGATAACCTTAAATCATAATCTAGGTTTCTGTTTTGTTTGAATAGTGGTATAGTAAGCTAGAAAAGCTCTAAGTAAAGTACAGTGGCTAATTCTACAACAGAGTTTAACTACATTGCCCTTTCAAAAGTGAAAAAAGAAGCTATATGGATGAAAAAATTCGTGATAGAACTTGGAATGGTTCTAAGCATTGTCCAGTCGATAGAGCTCTATTGTGACAACAATTGAGCAATTGTTTAAGCAAAAGAACCATGGTCTTATTAGAGGTCTAAGCACATACTTAAACAATATCACCTGATCTAAGAGATCATCTATTGAGGTGACATATAGATAGAAAAGGTTGATGCAAATGACAATTTGGCTAACCCACTGACAAAGCCTATGTCACTACAGAAACATAACAAGCATGTATCAGGATTAGGCGTCAAATACATGACTGATTGGCTATAATGCAAGTGGGAGATTGATAGGGTAAATGCCTTAAAGCCGATTGATTTTACATTTGTAATTGTTATTTATGTCATTAATTAATAAAATGATTTATAGTTATTCAGCTCATATGGTTGTCTATTATATGATTGTGTGAATAACATGTAGTTAAAAAGGTAAAACAATGACGAGGGGATCAGATGACTGATCATAAGAACCTTATGCACATATTAAGTGGGTATTCTAAAAATATCCATAATCTCAATATTACAATAACTAAGGGCACATGTAATGGTGATCAAATTATCATAGTGTTAAGTAACTTTACTGAAAGGTGATGACAATTCTTATATGTTAAAACTGTTTACCAATGGCTTAGTGCAACAGATGGGTGAACATTATAGATATGTTCATCAGACTAACCCTACCAAAGGATATCAATATGTATGGTTGTTTCAGTACCTATGGAACAAATCCTTTGAACATCACGGGTGTATGTGATCTTTTGACTTGAAGTTGATAAACCGTCTTGTGTAAGGATAAATATAGTTTGACATTATCTAATGAATCGTCATGATAAGGGTATCACAAAAGTAGTGAGTGGCAACATCAAGAGATGCATGAAGATTATGATTGATCAATAAAAGATTCGTCACTCTTAAACATAAAAGAAGATATCTTATATACACATGTTAAAGAACATTCATGGCTCCTTGATTCTATGGTCACAGTGTGATGAAGTTATAGTCTAATCCATGTAATTCATTAATGTTTATCATCTTATATCAAGGAATTTTTGAGATGATACACTTCTATGTCTTAACCTCGAGAGATATCGATTGAGGAAATGATTGAATTGTATGTAACTATGATGTTGTAAAAGCTTATTAAGATGTTCACTAACACTTTGTCGTTCAAGTGGCCATGACACTTTGCTAGAGGCTAATCTTTATTTATGTCTAAATTTGATCCGAATTTAGACAATGTCGATTCAATATAGAGTTTATAGGTCTTACGCATTAAGGGGTTGGTATGAATCAAGAGGCAAGAATCATTTGACGACAATCCTAGGATTATGGATAAAGAGAAATGTAAGGATGCTTTTTCACTGGAACATTTGATATGCACAGTGCCACTTGGTATCGTGCAAATGCACTACATGTTTTGGCTAGATCCACTTAGGAGTCCAATTGAGTAAAGCCAAATGATGTATAAGAGTCAACTAATTGAGTTAACTTGTAGATAAGGTGTTTTAGTTAAACAAAGATTTTTCAAAATCCTTGTTCAATAGAAAGTTTAGGTTAAGTTGGAATCCTAATTTTATTAGGATTTTTATGTATTAAAATTTTTAATAAATTATGAGTTTTAATTTAATAAGAACTCTTGGATACTTTATCACCTAAGTAGTTAGAATCCTAACTAGCTTATGATTCATACACACCTTATAAATAAAGGTGTTTAGTTTGAGTCAATTTTTTTTTTTTTACACTAAGCCAACACATATATCCTAAACACACATCTTTATGCCTAGAACCTTGTTAGCACAAGCTTCCATTTTCGTGACCTTTTTCTCACTTTGCTGTGATCTAATTTCCAAGATCCAGTCAATAGAAACTTTTAACAACTTTTTTTTTGGATCGCCTCTCATTCGTATTCCATGTGGATACCAAGGTGCCACCTCAAGAGGGTTTGGATAAAGATCTTTACATAGTCACGTTAAGTCTTGGAGGAGCCAACAATGCAGGTATAATTTCTAAACATCTTATGTGTGTTTAACATGTTTATTAATTTTTGCATTAAAATGGGTATCGTGGATAGGTTTTAAGATCTTTGATAAATTTTAAAATTTTTAATTCCACTGTGTTGTCAATTAACGGTGCCCTAAACATATGAACCTGTAAGTTAGAGGATTTATTTTCATAGACATAGGAGTAACCATCTATTTGTACATTTTCTTGGTAGGTTAGTTCAATGAACATATTTATAAGGTGTACTTATTGTGTTGTACAAAACTGTTAGCTAACAATTTTGACGAATGTAAACTATCACAACTTTCTAATGGGGTCACTTGACAGTATAATAATCCATCATTATTACTTTTGAGCTTGGTTATAATAATATTATGATTATGAAAGTTTTTAAAATGATTATCTAATATGTCACAAGGTTCTTGTAAGCAGTTGTTCGATCCCGTTGTCACGATTTTATCTTTCTAAAGACATGTTATTCTTACAAACATATTATATTGAACATTAATATGTATGAACAATATAATACCTTTTATTAATAATTAAACAAATTACACAGTTAAACATGTACAAACTAATTGGCTCTAGGACATTACCTTAACAATCTCCCAATTGCACTATAGCCAATCTCTCATATATCTACTGCCATATGAAACTACATGTCTATAATGCTTCTAATGTGATAGAGGCTTGGTCAGCGAGTTTGCCAAATTGTCATCCATATCAACCCTTACAATATGTATATCTTCACATTGAATGATATAATCTTAGTATGTGTTTGGATTTATAGTGAGACCTTGGTTCCTTTTCCTAGGCAATGACTTTATTTTTGTAGTAATAGAGTTTGATTGGCTTAGTAATGCCAAAAATCACTCAAAGATCTATAATGAACTTCTTAATCCAAACAACTTCCTTTGCTAGAGAGAACAATAAACTTAGATTCTGTTATAGAATCAATAATTATGCTTTATTTAGAGTTTTTCTAACTAACTACGCCACTAATAACATCTGATTATTGAAGATGTTATCCTTATTAGGCATCTCAATATTAATAGCCTCTATCACAATCATAACTCATGCAATTAAAATATGAGTGGTGTCATAATATATTAGTACATATAATGGACATGAATGAAAAATTAATTGACTTGTCACTACAGAAGTGTTAGCCTTAGCCTAGTCTAAGTCATTAACTCTAACCTATCTTCTTCCAACCATCTGCTTAGTAAAGGGTTAGTGCTACTACAGTACACTCATAGGCAAAATGTCTTCGTTGTTTGCATTTAAGTGCAATTTCTGCCTTACATGGTCTCTAATATGTATGTGCCTACACCTATGATAAGTAGGATGGTTATCATACCTCGATTGATCTACTCTCTATGGCTATTCATCTTGCCTTAATTTCTTACCCTTCTAAGTCCTTTTGTACCCTATAGACTACAAACTCCTTTTGCCTTTATAGTTTCGACTGTCTCTCTCACGAATGCCACTTGAAACTGCCTAATCATATCTAAGGGTTAAGGCTGCTAATCAAGGTTGCTTAGGAATACCCCTATTCTTAGACACCATCAGTCTCATGGCCTCTCATCTTTAGGGTTTACTCAAAGCCTCTAAATATTATTATGGCAAATTATCTCTTATTAACACATTTTTGGCAATGTTTGGTCTCAACCTATTAATAAAAATCTTCATCTTGCCTTTATCAGTATTAGCCACCGTAAGGGTATATCAGAAAATTGTATTTAAGATTGGTGGACTATTCCTTGATAGTAATCTACTTTTGTCTTAAATTAATAAACTCCTGGGTTCGAACATATAACACATTAACAAACACTCTTTCTTAAAAGCCTATTAAAATCTACCCAATTCTTCTAAATTAACTAGTGAGTATTGCACAACATCTGCTACCATATCTTAATATCTCTCTTAAGTAGAAAGCTAGCACATTAGAGCCTTTCATGGTCTGACATCTCAAATAATCCTATGACATCCTCAACAGATTTTGACCATTACTTAACTGGAACAGATTCGATCCCTAAGCCATCTTGTAATTCTAATGGCTAATGTTTGCTAGTTGAATTTGTACCTACTTACCCATTCTATCCTACTAGGGTACTAAATCTACAATAGATGGCTACTCAGCAATAGGAGAGTTCTCAATTAAGTGTATGAGAATAGATGTACCTACTTACCCACTCTCAAATGTCTTACGATTCTTCCAAAAAACCTCAAAAACAATCTACCTTATCATTGAGCTATGCCACAATGACATGCCTATACAATCTACCTTTTGGATCTTCTCATCCTAAAATAACAAAACAAGCTCAAGTAGATATGCCACAATTGCAATGCAAGTTAAAATAATACTTATATTGGTAAGTAAAAATACAGTAAATGAAAACCACTTAGTAAATAGGTGAACTCCCAATACCTTACACATAACACTAAAATATATATGTTAAGTAAAATTGAATTAAAAAGAAAAAATATAACAAGGGCCTAGAATCAACTTAAAACAACCTAAGCTCACCCTGTCAAAAGATAAGACAACAAGAACAAGCAGGGCAAACCTATATGATACATAAAGAGCTCATACCTCTTGAGCTACCATCAAAGTAACTACACTGATAGGGTTCAAAAGGGTGGCAATATACAACCAAAATAAATTACAAAAGGGCTTCCCATCAAAGATCAATCTATACGCATTTAAACAGGTTAGAAAACAAAAATAATGACAAAATAAAACTATGGAGCATTTTTCCTTTGTTATCAGGACAAAAAGGTTGCTAGGTAGAGTATAGATTGCAAATATTAATGTTGTGTGTTATGTTGACACAACATTAATATTTACAATCCATAATCCGTAAGTGTTCCATTTTTAAATCCATATGTGATAATTTTGGATGTTTTCCTATTATCCTAGATGTTCATTTGAATATTTTAGCACCTATTGCCCTATTAGAGTAAGTGCCCCAGAGCCAATTGTTTTTTATATTTATAATTATAATTTTATATTAATCATTAATAAAAGATTTATTGTTATTCAATTCATATGTCAAGTAATGATATGATCGTACAAATAACATGTCATTATAATGGTAGTACTATGATGAAGGGATCAAATGACTGATGTAAGAACTCTATGCATACTAGGGTAACCATAAAAGTAGTGATTAGTCATATCATGCAATACATGGATGCTATGATTGATTAATAAAGGATTCATCACCTTTGAGCATATGAGAAGATATCTCACATGAAAATACTGAATGAAATCCATGACTGCTTGGATTTGTGACCATAGTAGGATTAGGTCGTAGACAGATCTGTGTTGGCCATTGATTTGTATCAGTTCATATAAGGAACCACTAAGATAGACACACTTCTATGTCTCAACCTAAAGAGATATTGGTTGACAAAATGATTAAATTGCACATAAATGTGATGTTATAAAAGCTTAAAAGATGTTTGTTGATACTCTATCATCCGAATGGCTATGACACCTTGCTAGAGTCAATCTTGGTCTATGTTTAAATTTAACTCGAATCCAATCATTACTGGCTTGATAGAGAGCTCATAAGTCACACGAACAAAAAAGTTTATTCAAACTCAAAGGCATGGATTATTTGTTTATAATCCTGGTGTTTAGGGATAAAAGAGAGATCGCGAATAAACTAGGCTTGCCTAATAGAGTTGAGAGGTATGGTTTGACCATGCATTGACCAAGTGCACATCCATTTATGACATATGTTGACCGTGCAACTTAGGAAAGAAAATGTTGACCGTACTACATGTATGAAGTTAACTAACATATAGTGTTCTAAAGGAGTCATGCATATGTAGTCTTTTAGTCCTATATTGACTCTAAGTGCACACACACACGCACACATACACACATTTATTGAAAGTTTTAATGTATAGGAATACCAATTAAATTAGGATTCTAACTCAACATAAACTTTTTATTAAACAAGGAGTTTGAAGAATTGTTGTTTAACTAAAACACCTTACCCACAAGTTAACTCAACTAGTTGACTCATATCCATCATTTGGCTTTACTCAGTTGGACTCTTAAATGGGTCTAGCCAAAACCATGTAGTGCATTTGCACGATGCAACATAGCACTATGTATACTAATTGATTCTAATCAAAACACATCCATATGTTTATTTCTTTCCATGATATCAAGATTGTCGTTAAATCTTTTCCTCTTGTTCGTATCAACCTGTTAATACTTTCGTGGCATTGGTCAATCCGAAGAGCATGACCACAAACGCATAATGCCTATATCTAGTTCTGAAGGAAGTCTTGGGTATATCCTGCTCTACCACCCTAACTTAATGATACCTTGACCTCAAATCTATCTTAGAAAACATTAAGGCACCTTTGAGCTGGTCAAATAAATCATTAATCCAATGGAGTGAGTATTTATTCTTCATCGTTGTCTTATTCAACTCCTTATAGTCAATGCACATCTTCATCAATCTAACTTTCTTCTCTATAAAGAGGATTAGTACACCCCATGGTGAGTGGCTCAGTTTGATGAATCCACTATCCAATAGGGCTTTAGAAATTAGTGTTATGCCAATGACTAACTTGATGCTAAACTCTAACTCCTTTAAACCTTCTAAGGCTGTCAAGAAATACATCTGGAAATTCTTGCACCACTAAAGTATTTTTATGCCTGGAACCACCTTTACTAATTTTTGAACTAGATGTACCAAAATATGCCATACACCCTTACTAAGCATCTTTTTAGCCTTGATGTTATTGATCATCATACTGAGAATTTGACTTTCTGTAAATATGGACTGCTTACCATTATCCATATTGAATCTGACTTTCTTCTTCCTGCAGTTCATTTCTGCTTCATGTTTGCTTAGGAAGTCTATGCTAAGTATTACATCAAAGTCTAGCTTATCCATGATTATTAGGTCCATAACCATCTTATGGCCTTTCAAAAAAACTATCTCCCTTATCAATATTGAACTGCTATGAACTTGGTCCTTATCTGGCATCTTTGTTCTGATATGGGGGATGACTGAAGGTTCCAATCCTAATTTCTCAACTATGTCTCTAGCAATAAAACAATGTGTGACACCAATGTCAATTAAAGTATTAAAGGACAAGTGTGAAATAATAACTGATCCTTTTTTCTGACATATAACATAACCTTTATCTAGCTAAACACTCACTGGTGTGCCTCTTAACACTTTTACGACATGTAAAAGGATTATCATATCTAGGCTGATCCTCTTTTCCCTATTTCTTGCTCTTCCAGTTCTTTTTATTATTAAGTTGGAATAACTTCTTACCCTTGTTGTCTCTACCTGGACTATTTCTATTGCCTCTCTCTTGGCTACCTCCAATAGTTAGCTGGCTCTGTCTTTGCATTGGGGCTAGTGGTATAGGCTTCTCAAAAAACTCTTTGTCTCTTACCATGCATTGTTTCATGGTCTCAAATCTCAATGCTTTATCGAGGGCCTTTAAATCATATATTTAGCTTAAAAAAGATATGCACAGTGTTGAACCAAGATCTAATACCATTTGAAAGATTGGGTGAAGAGAATAGATGCAAAACAAACATACATGTCAAAAGAGAAAGAATCAAAACATGGATTTGCAAAAGAGAAAAAGGATAAGGATTTTACCTACTTCTTTGCCTCTTATATGAGATAGGATGATGGAATGAGTCTCTCACTTGCAAGACCTCTAAAGAAAGTCCACCACCAAGCCAAAATACAACCCTTGTTGTGAGGTAGAGAGAAGGGAAAGAGTTTTACAATTTAGTGAGAGAATTTTTAGTTTAAAATGGACTAACTCACTTTGAATGAACTACATTCTTTTATAATGGTGGTTAGTTGTAGTTTTCTAAAGTTTTACTTTTGGCCCACAAAATGTTGATTTAAAGATTTGTCATGCATATATATATCTAATATATTTTAGCCACATTAATTTCATCTCACTAACACCTTAACTTTTAAGATGTTATTTTTTCATCCGTATAATATTTTATATGATTCTTATTATCCTTCAGAAAGTGTTAGCCAACCTCCAATAATTAATTCTCCCTCTCATAAGCTTGGTTTATTAGTGTGACCCTTAAGGTTGACCATGTCGTAGCCATGACTTCTTTTTTGGATGATCCAAAAGTGTATATAAAAACTCAACGACTATGGTAAACATCTAGTAATGTGTCATAGCCCCTAAACCACAATGAAGAAATATTTCATTAGACTTAAAATATCTAATCGTACATTCCATGTAAGTAATGTCCTAATTTCCTTCCGTTGTCCAATCCAGATCAATTTCAGACTCATGGATTGTCAAAGTCCTAATTTTGATTTTATTAATCTAAATATTCAGAACATGTTATAACGAATATCCTTCGTATGCTTACATTATACTCTAGCTAGAGATTTGATTTTCAATATTTATTGATGCTTACTTTAGAACTCAGATTCGAGTTAAATCAACGTATATTCAGAATCCAATACTCTTTAAGTCAACGGATCCCATCTTGACCATCATTCTTCTCCATATACAAATAACACATGACCAGTATGGTTTGTTTTACGAGATGTGGTTAACCTCGTATATATATACCATATGAATCACACATATCCATATCAAATTTGACAATAATGTCTCAAGTCAAAGGATTACTTCGTACACTAGTATAATCTTATGATAAGTCATTGACTACGATTTAATAACCATGTGACTTATCGTTATTGGTCATGTTTCAAAAATGATTCTTTAACTGTTAATCCATACTAATGCCCTAATGATATGACTATTATCATCACCTACACTAATGTCATCTCATGACATTCAACGGAGATATTCAGTTGGTCTATTATGTGATATAATTATCTAAGTTATATCACATCAATAGGGAAAATTCGATGATTCAATTTGTATTAAGTGAGTCATCTGAATAATTTATACACATATTTTATATTATCACAAAATAATCGAAACAACTTATGCATATAAACAAAATGATGGTCCAACTGTTTCAGTGTCATCGCCTTAGTCAGTGGGTTAATAATGTTCTCTGCTGATGGTGTTTTTTGAATTATGATCTCTCCATTTTCAACAAATTCTCTTAAAATGTGATATTTTTACTGAATATGTTTGGACTTTTGATGTGCTCTTGGTTCCCTTGCCTATGCAATAGCACTGATATTATCATAGAACATGGTTATCAGATAAGCCATGTTTGGAACCATACCAAGTTCAGATATGAATTTGTGCGTCCATACAACCTCTTTTGTAGCTTTTAAAGCAATAATATATTAAGCTTTTGCATTGAATTCAATTGTTGTTGATTGTTTGAAACTTCTCCAACTAACCGCACCCCTATTACAAATCAAAATGAACCTTGACATAGTTTTCTATCATCAATGTTTGAATAGAAATCAAAGTCTAAGTATCCCTAAATGTTTAACTCTGAACACCCATAACTCACAACAAGATCCTATTCCTTCTTAAGTACTTAAGGATTGATTTCATAGTTGACCAATGTTTCTTCCCTAGATTAGCTTGATATTTGCTCGTAACACTTACAACAAATGCTATGTCAGGCCTTGTCAATAGCATTGCATACATAAGTCCACTTGTAGCCAAAGCATAAGACATATTACGCATCCGTTGTCGATCTTCATCAGTCTTTAGACCCATATTTTTAGAAAGATGAAGACCATGAGTGAAGGGCAAAAGTCCTCTTTTCTAGTTTTCTATATTGAACCTTTTCAACAACTTTTCTATGTCTATTTTTTGGGATAATCCAATTACCTTTTTTGTTCTATCTCTATAGATATGAATTCCAAAGAAGTATGTAACATCTCCCAAATATTTGATTGAGAAGGTTCTAGATAAACAGATCTTGACTTCATTCATAATGCAAATGTTATTACCTATTAGTAGTATGTCATCTATATACAATATGAGAAATGTAATGACATGATCCATAACCTATTTGTAAACATAAGGTTCAACCGAATTCTCTTTGAAACCACATGATTTGATTGTTTCATTAAATCAAATATTTCAACTTCTGGAAGCTTGTTTCAATCCATAAATGGATCAATGTAACTTGCATACTTTATAACTTTTGGAAGTATATACAAAACCTATGGGTTGTTTCATATATATGTTTTCCTCAATGAATGCATTGAGGAATGTGGTCTTGACATCCATTTGCCAAATTTCATAATTATGATATGTTATGATAGCTAGCATTATTCGGATGGATTTAATCATAGTCACAAGCAAAAATGTTTCCTTATAATCCAACCACTATTTTTGAGTACCCTTTACTACTAGTCATGCCTTATAGGTCTCCACTTGTCCATCCTTGTCAATTTTTCTATTGAAGACCTATTTACAGCTAATAGGAACAATTCCTTCTGATAGATCAATAAGTGTCCAAACTTGATTAGCATGCATGGATTCTTTTTCAGAATCTATTGCTTCTGGCCATCTACCTGAATCAATATCCAAGATTGCTTCCTCATAGCTTCTAGGATCATCATTATGATTTTTTCTCCCACTAAATAAGATTCAAAATCTTGTTCATAAGAAATTCGTATCTTTTTGGAGGTTTGGATGCTCTAAAAGATCTTCAAACTAGAATTGGTACATCAAATGTAGAGGTCTACTGAGAAGACTCTTCGGCCTTAGCCTGTTTAATTTGAGGCTCTTCGAAATTTTCTTTAAGCACTATTACTCTTCCTACACCTTTTTCTTATAAGAACTCCTTCTCCAAGAAGTGTGTATTTCGACTAATTGAAATTTTTTGATCAGTTAAGAAGTAAAAGTAATATCCTAAACAATCTTTACAATATCCTATAAACCGAGCCTTTTTAGAGTTAACATCTAGCTTATCAGTTTTAATTAATTTAACATAAGCTGGACATCCCTAAATTTTAAGATAATTGACATTGGGAGGCTTACCATACCACATCTCATATGGTATATTCTGAACTAATTTTGACAGTGCTCTGTTCATTATATACATAATGATAAGCAATGCATATCCCTATAATGATGTCAGTAGGTCTATAAAACTTACCATGGATCCTACCATATCTAATAGGGTATGATTCCTCTTTTCTAATATACCATTGTGTTATGATGTATACGAAGGAGTTATCTAAGATATGATTCCATTCTCCTTCAAGTAGTCTCGAAATTTCATACTTAAATATTTACCTCCATGATTTGATCGTAGGGCTTTGATATTCTTTCTAGATTGTTTCTCTACTTCATTCTTGAATTCCTTGAACTTTTTGAAAGATTCAAATTTGTATTTCATTAAATACACATACCCATGCCTTGAATAATCGTCGGTAAAGGTAATGAAGTACTGAAAACCACCTTTCGTTATTTCACCAAATAGTCCTCATACATAAAAAATACATTAGTTTCAATAGTTCTTTGGATCTTTCCCCTTTATTTTTAAAGGGTAATTTGGTTAGTTTTTCTTGAAGATAGGATTCACAAGTTGGATAGGGTTCAAAACCCAATAAATTCAAAATTCCACTTGTTTCCAATCTTATTATCTTGTTGTCTCCTATGTGACCAAAACGATGATGTCAAAGTAACCTTGGATTAATTTTTTCTCATGATCTTTTATTCATGACAAAATTTATAATATTTAAATCAATTAGTTCTAAAAACATACAAACCTTTTGTATTTATTGCTTTGCCAACTAGAGAATTTCCAAAATGAATCAAATATTCATTATCGTTGAACTGTACATTTTAAACCATTTTTACATAAGACAGATACAGAAATTATATTTCTAATAGCTTTAGCAAAATACAAAACTTTGTACAATCTCAAAAGATGCCTTGATAGAAGCTTTAGAGAACAATCCCTTATGGCTTCAGTTGTGACTCTCGCTTAATTGGCCATCTTCAAAATAACTTAATTCTTAGACAATGTAAAACTATTCTGCAAATCCTATAATGACACACATATGTGAGATGTAGTTGTTGAATCTAATATTCAGATTTGATCATTTGAATTAACATTTCACTCAAATTCTATCACAAATGAAGGAAATATATCTGCTTTCTTTTCCTTCAAACTTTGAAAGTATAGAGGACAATTTTTCTTCTAATGTTTGTCCTTGTTGTAGTGGAAGCACTATCTCTTTGCCTTGACCTTGTTTATATTAGGTTGGTCTTTCTTAAAGTTCTTTTTCTTTGGTCTAACTTTTGGACCTTTCCAAGGTTATTTGTGTTTCTTCTTTGCTCTACTTGTAGAGGCAATGTTAACTTCCCATGTCTTTTCCCTTGCTTACAAAATTCCTAAATCTTATTTAGAAACTCTGGAAGTGAGCATTCAATTATATTTAGATTGAAATTTATTATAAAATGGTTTATAACTATTTGGGAGGGATTAGAAAATCAAATTTACCTTGATTTTGTGGAGAATCACAACCTCGTAGACATTTAGCTGCTCTAGAATATTTATCATCCAAATGATATGGTTATTTGGAGACATTCCCTCTCTTAGCCTTATTCCGAAAAGTGTCGTACATAGATCAAACTCGACTATTTATGAGTTCTCGTCATGTAACTGATGTAAGGCCATGAGCAAATTGTACGCACTCAAAATGTTTTCGTATTTTGTTTGGAGCTCTTTGTTCATTGAAGCTAGCATATAGCTTCGATCTCTCAAATTATGATCTTACCAAACTTTGAAAACTTCCTTTTCATCATTCGTGGCATCTGGAGCTAAGTGAAGTGGAATGGGCACTTCCATTACATACGTAACCTTTTCAAAGTGAGAACAGTTCTTAAATTTCTTAGCCAGTCTTTAAAGTTCGACCTGGTCAATATATTGTTATCTAAAATTCGTAGTAAGACATTATTAGCCATTTCTTTTTATCTTATCATAATCGTTTAGAAAATACTGCAAAGAAAATTGAATTTTTATTAATGTATTGTATATATATGAATTTAAACCCTTTTATTGCATAATTTCATTAGCTCCTACTATTTTATTCAAATCCCACACTCGTTTAGATAGGATTCGAAAATTTAATTAAATTAAATTTCTTAGTGAGGAATCGAATTCTTATTAAATGTAATTAACCTCATATAACAGAAATTTTAGGTAATTAAATTTAATACGTAGGAAAAATTTTTCATTTATATCCTTGTATAAGACTTTATTCATTTAGCATGCACTTTGCTTCAGATACTTCATATAATAGAATTTTTGGTACTCTCAACTAGTTAAATCCGAACCATTACACTTTCCTAAAATGACATTTTCATGATGTCCTCACATAATAGAATTCTTGATCATGATGAAAATAATCACTCAAGAACAAGATAAATTTAATTCAATGACGTAAATCCTACATCCCTTGCATAATAGAAATCTTAGAATATTAAAATTTATTATATAGAATTTAATTATCCCATGATGTGAGGCATAGATTTAATAATTTTAATTAAGAATATTTAAATTGAACTTAATTTTAAATAAGTTTAATTAAACATGACATACATACATCTTAAATATGCATAATTTAAGATATGGTGGGATGATCATAGGGTTTTTAAAAATACAATTTAATAGCAAACTATTCACCTAGGTCTATGTCTTCATTCGAATTGCTATCCGAATTATCTTTGGGTTCTCGTCTAATCCCTCTGATTATTTTCGAAACTAAGGCGGGCTAGCCCGACAAATAAAATAAAATAAATGGGATGGAATTATTTATGTAAATCCCTTAATTAAAAAAATATTACAACCTAATTATTTAAACTTTGAAAAATCACAAATTACACCAATGATCATCCCATAATCATTCATCCATCCAACATTCACATTAACATTTAATATAAATTATAAACTCATTCATTATCTATTAAATATTAATTCATAATATATGATTTAATCAAAATTATAGTTAGCAACATGTAATGATTCAATCATTTAAATTTAAATGACATGATGTATATTATTTAAATATTCATAATATTTATTTTAGGTAACATTTACCTAACATTAGACCATGACAACTTTCACGCTCAATTAACATTAAGTGTTAATTGACCTAGTGCACCTTTATTAACTTATATACTTAATCATATTAATGCAAGTTGATACTTGTACACAATGTTTCATTCAACTAAAGCACCTAATCTTATTAATGCAAGTTGATTCTTGTACACAATTTTTTATTCAGCTAATGCACCTAATCTTATTAATGCAAGTTGATTCTTGTACATAACATTTCATTCAACTAATGTATCTAATCTTATTAATGCAAATTGATTCTTGTACACAACCCTTCATTCAACTAAAGTGAACAAAATCATGCACATCATCTCATGGCTCATATACATCCATTACCATTCAAAACAACATGCAAGTACTTTCACCATGCATCATATCCTTTTAGACTATATGCAATTATATAAATTAATCACATACATCATAATTTTCACCCAAATGTCTTAATCAACATTAAAACATCATTTAGCATGTCTAAATGTGACCTTAAAAAATAATCCAAAATTTTTCATGAACAATTTCAATATCTATGTGCAAATATATTAACATATTTTCATACATCAAACTTTCCTACGCATATGCCATACATGCATGCCCTTAATTCATGCATTTTATGTACAATACACAAAATTAGCATAAATTTTTCAATGTATATCATCATATACATCTAGTCAACATGCATTAATAAAAATTCCAGGATTTAAATTTGAATTCTCAAGCCAAAAAGCACATATATGTCTAAATCAAGCACATATAAATGCATCCTATGAACACTTTATCATATACATGCCTTAAAGCATATGTTCTTCCTCTTAAAATCATTAGAACATGGAAAAAAGAAATAAAACTTAGTCAAGAAAGATTCAACCAAGAGTTATAAAGCAAAACATGCTTGAAAAGCTTGATTTCCTAGCAAACTAACAACATGCATGTGCACATATGATACATATACATACCCTTATATATAAAAATCATATATTTAGCTTCAAAAAGACATGCAAGGTGTTGAACCAAGCTCTGATACCATTTGAAAGATTGGGTGAAGAGAATAGATACAAAACAAACATATATGTCAAGAGAGAAAGGATAAAGATTTTACCTGCTCATTTGCCTCTTATATGGATATATGATGATGGAATGAGTCTCCCACTTGCAAGACCTACAAAGAAAGTCCACCACTAAGCCAAAAATCAACCCTTATTGTGAGGTAGAGAGAAGGGAGAGAGTTTTGCAATTTAGTGAAAGAATTTTTAGTTTAAAATGGACTAACTTACTTTGAATGAACTAACTTCATTCTTTTGTAATGGTGGTTAGTTGTAGTTTTCTAAAATTCTACTTTTGGCCCACTAAAATCTTGATATAAAGATTTCTCATGTGTGTGTGTGTGTATATATATATAATATTTTAGCCTCATTAATTTCATCTCATTAATACCTTAACTTTTAAAATATTATTTTGCATCAATATAATATTTTATATGATTCTTATTATCCTTCGGAAGGTGCTAGCTAACCCTAGATAATTAATTCTCTCTCTTGTAAGCTTAGTTTATTAGTGTAACCCTTTAGGTTGATCATGCCATAGGCGTGAGTTCTTTTTCGGATGAAAACTCAACTATTATGGTAAACATCTAGCAATATGTCATAGCCTTTAAACCACGATGAAGAATACTCCATTGGACCTAAAATATCTAACTGTACATTCCATCTATGTAATATCTTTCCGTTGTCTAATCTAGATCGATTTCAAACTCATGGATTGTTAAAGTCCTAATTTCGATTCTTTACAAATCATCAATTTAAATGTTTAGAACATGTCATAATGAACATTTTTCGTATGATTTATATTATACTCTAGTCAGAGATTCGATTTCTAATATTTATCGATGTTTGTGTTAGAACTCAAATTAAGGTCAAATCAATGGATATTCAAAACTCAATACTTTTTGAGTTAACAGATCTCATCTTGACCATTATTCTTCTCCACATACAAATAACACATGACAAGTATGCTTTGTTTTATGAGACGTGGTTAACCCCATATATATATTAGTTCAGTTCTGACTATAACGTCTCAAGTCAAAGGATTACTTCATACCCTAGTATGATCTTACAATAAGTCATTGATTACGATTTAATGACCATGTGACTTATCGTTATTGGTTATGTCTGAAAACAGTTATCTAACCGTTAATCCATACTAATACCCTAATAACATGAGCATCATCATCACATGCACTAATGTCATCTCATGACATTCAACAGAGATCTTCAGTATGTCTGCTATGTGATATAATTATCCAAGTTATACCATGTCCATAGGAAACAATTCAATGATTCAATTTCTATTAAGTGAGTTATCTGAACAGTTCATACACATACTTTATATTATCACAAAATAAAGGAAACAACTTATGCATATAAACAAAAGAGCTACTTTTTTATTAATAAATTATTTAAAAAATTATATACAAGATGAAATACTCTGAAACCGACAACACGAATGGTTTCTAAGGCATACACTAACATCTGCCATCAGACCTTAGTTTCATCTTTCAATAGGAGGTTGGCGTACTATATCTTATCAACATCTATCATAAAGTAAATCCTTATGATGTCTTTCACTATCTCTAACCACTTCTCCACTGGTAATCCCTTTGACATTGTATTGCTTTTGAAATCTAAAGGCTGATGATGACAAGACATGTTGTAAATAGGATGTTCCTATCTTCTACTTCTACCTCCAATCTTTGCTCGAGATGCTTCTACATTCTTCTTACTCTGTCAAGAGAGTATCTTTGCATCTGAATACTTCTTTGGCATCTGTGGGGCTTGAACTAAGTGCCCAACACTGGCTGACATCTCTGTGTTTTGTCTTAGGACCTTCTCTACAACCTAGTAAATAGTAGTTATTGTCAATGGCTCATAAGTATACGAGTCAATCAAGTAATATAAAAAGATGTTGATCCCACAGGGATTAGTTGTCGAGTACTAGTTCATTTTGTAATTTAAATTATCTAAAGAAATAAAAAAATACTATGGATGGGAATTGAATTAAAAATAATTAAAAAACTAAGTAACTAAATCAAAATTAACAAGAAAACTAAACATCTAGCAAAGTAAAAGTGAAATACCAATATAGAGAAACTTAGGGTTTATGATTTCACTATCAATTACTCAAAAATCAATAACAAATCCAATTAAAATCAATGATAAGATGAATTCTTGATGGTTGATTATCTTATTTTACCTAATTCCTCTCCCAAGGTTAATTAGGTGCGTTAAGATTAAAAGTTTACCTACTTTCGTGGTATGATATTAATCAAAACCTATTAATTTCTATGATAATCAATTTATCCACAAAGGATTTATATTTATCTCTAAATAAAACCCTAGGTTTAGCAAAGACATGAACTAATTCGGTATGTATTTTTCAATATCACACTCCAATCTACAAACAAGCATGGTATTGGGCCTTAACACTAAGCAAGAGTTAAAATCACAATTACTAAATCAAACAGTTATCATCATTAATTAAAAATCAAAACCAATTACATAATCTTTAAGAATTTATAGATTTACCATAAACCCTAGTAAAGGAAATTAGTTATTCATGACTATAAAGTTCAAACTACAAGATAAAGTTGAAGAGAGAGACATTTTGAATCAGTAAAAGAAGAAAATAAGAGAGATAAGAAAAGCTCTAAGGTCTTCAAATCTTGATTCTCTTGGGTCTTCTATCTTTAATCTGGGATTTTCACTCTTCTACTTGTTTCTTGGAACTTTCTCTCTTTAAAAATCCTTTGAGCTATTGTATTTTGGTGATAACCCAGTGAAGAAGACGTAACTTTCTTTTTATACTTGCCACTTAACCCTATTTTTTGTTTTTTTATATTATTTATGCTAGTAATTATGGGCACCGATTATGGCCATAAGATTGCCCATAATTACCTTCTGCCTCCTGATATAAAATCTTTTTATTTACTTTTTTAAGCTTCCATTTTCACTCCAAAAGGGCTTAAATGTCTCCAAAGTATATGAAAATATAATTCAAAGTGCAAAATAAGATTAAACCATCAAAATTAAATAAAGCTTAAAGAATTTGACAAAATGGACCAAAATTCACTTTAAAAACAACTATTATAACTCTATTTGTGTGTATTTCATACACACATCAAACTCTCCCAAACTTAAGAATTTGCTTGTCCTCAAGCTAAAAGGAACAAAAGTGAAATCAAAAGGGAAAAATGAAAGGATCAATAGGGTTTAGGTAGTTGAATTCTTATAGCGACCTTATGTAATCGAAAGCCAAAACTTGCTCTTCAGAGGCCCTAAATGCAAGGAACACTCTATCCCGAATCCAAAGAAAACAAGAGTCACAAAAATCAAACTAAAAATGTATGTTGTGATCAGTCACACCAAAACTGTTGCACTTCAGATATGCATATACGTGCTTAGCAACCTTTATGATCTCTAAATAAAGTCAACCAAGTCCCATAGGCAAAATCAAACAACCTATCTCCATTAATGAAGGTGCAATGCATTTCAAAAAGATTAATAGGTCTTTGTTTAGGTTGTCACATGGCTAGGGGTATGGGTTAAAGAATAAAAGGATAAATGACTTAACAAATAAACAAGAGTATACTATTAATGAGGGAAGTAGAGATCTACATGATCACAAAATAGAAAATAAGGAAGAAATATGAATATAAATTACACTAATAATATGTGAAAAGGGTTTCTTTTTTTTTTTTTCCTTTTCTTTTTTTTTTCATTTTCATTTTTTTAAGATTTCTCTCTCTCTCTTTCTCTTTTTTTTGTTTTCATATATACATGTATGAATATATATAATTCTTTCAAAAATCTCCCAAACTTGTTTCCTTATACATGGGGCATATAGAGTGATAATACCATGACTTTCTTATTTTTCTTCATTCTCCCTTTTCAATTGATCTAAAAATCACATGCAAATCCACTCATTTCATCAATAATATAACTCATGTAAAGTGTATGTTTAATATATTTATTAGCTAGGTGGGTGATTAAGGGTTAAAATAAAGAAAAATGCAAAAGGTTGTGTAACACCTAGATTCAGGTATGCCAGTGAACTCTACTTCCAAAATTATCCCTAGAGTTGATTTTATAACTTGTTGTTTAAAGAAATTGTAAAAGAATTATAGAAACTACTAAATAAGCAATAGTTTTCAAAGGGGGTAAAATAGTCATTTTAGAAGGATTTAAGAGACAAAGTGGGAATGTAAATTGAATGGCACACTTGAAATTATATAATGGTGCTAAGGGTTTTTGGTAATTGGATAAGGATAAAATAGTCATTTTTGGAAAAGGTTAAGGGTAAATTAGTCCAAAAAGCTTATAAAACCAACCAACTATTCATTTTTTTCTTCCTTAGCCGAGAATCTCCATAATTTTAACTAAAGTTTTTCGTTCAAGCAAAATTCATCAAAAACCTAGCTAAACCACCTAATTTCCAGAGCCTCAAGTTATAAAAAGTGTAAATCTATCAATTATGGTAAATTCTAAGGTAAAAAGTTTAATTTTTAAGAGATGTCAAGTTTAGAGTTTTGATGGATGATTATGTTTTTGGTTGATTAAGGTTGCTAGGAAGAAGAAAAGAAGGAGGATAGGCTTAAATCACCTAATTAGCAAAGAAAATGTAAGAATTTCATACTTTACATACTTGAAGTAATTTGAGTTAGGTTATTTAAATAACCTTTACTTGTATAAGTGTGTAAGGTATTAGAATTAAGGTGATTTATGCTTAAAAGGATAAAGAAAATCATTAGGATTCATAATGTAATTTTTGGCCATAAGGGTATTTTAGACGTTTCATATTCCTAGGGTTAGCTTTGTGGATTTTGTATGTTGAATATATGAGAAATGATGAATTGATGAAAGAATTTGCATTAACGGTAAGCATGTAATTTTATCCATAAGGTTAATTTTTGCTTAATTATGTGTATGATATGTGGAATAACCCTTATATCTATAAGGGCAAAAATATCATTTTATGTGATGTAGGTTAATTTTGCTTAATTATGTGCATGATATGTGTGAAAAAACCATTATAATAAATATGTATATTCATATGGAATGCATGAGATATATGTAAATGCATGAGAAAATAATCTGATGCTCGATGAGGCTTGAAAAGAATAAAGAAAAAATAATGAATGGGCATATTTCATCTTATGGTTATACATGTATACATGAGGAATCATAACATATGCATGATTTCAGAAAAATAAAGGAAGAGGAAAAACATTTTCTAAGTTATGCATGTTTTCAAAAAATAGAAAACAAGTGTTTTTGGTTTTATAATGACTCATATGATACAGGAAAACAGAAAACATGCTTAAAATCCTTACACGCAAGTTGTACTATATGGACAGCAAAGAAAGATATTGGTTGTACTGTGTGGACAATAAAGAAAAATATTAGCTGTACTGTGTGGACAACAAAGAAAAATCCCAGTTATACTGTGTGGATAGCAAAGAAAAAATAATAATAGAGAAATATGCGTGTAAGAGAAATATGTGAGTACTATCTTATGTAGTCTAGACCGGTCGATAAAAATATTTGACAAAATAAAAAAAGAGAAAGAATTAGCAAATATTTTATGAAAGTCATTTGCATTAGAATCATGCATGCAAGCCTATGTGGCTGATAAAGAGTTGAGAAAGATGTATGATCAGAAAATGGAAAAGTCATGACACTCATACATGCATAAATCATAACAAGTGAATCATATTTGTATAGTAAGGAAATGAATAAATGGGTGAAAGAAGAGAATTATGATACGTGTTTAATGTGTGTTCCATGTCAATTATTTTGTATGTGAATAGCTCAAACACGCTGAGTATGGAAAATATTAGTATTGGTATGAAATGCTTTGAGTATTCAGTATGATTTTCTTATTGAGTCATGGTCGCTCACTCCGTTTAATTTAATATTTTACAAGTAAAGAGTTACAGCAAAGATTCCCGAGGAGCATTAGTGAGACATGAGGCTAAAGGAGAAAGGCACCATATTTTTGTTGATTTATATGTCTTCATGTATATGTGACTATATGCATAAATATATATTTGATATAAATATTGGTAGATATGTATATATTTTATTTCCTATATGTATATATGTGATTGTGTGTATATATATATATATATATATCTATATATGTGTATATCTATGGCCAGTCATGAAAATTGGTTATAAAGTTTTTATGGGTGGTAATTTTTATGATAGCTATTATTATGTACTTATTTTGTTAATTGTGATTAAGTTGATGAAAATTCAGTCGGTTGGTAGGGCTGGTTTATATGAATTGCTAATTAGGAGTGCTACAGGGCATAGTTAAAAAAAAAAATCCCCGAGTCCTCTAAAATAAGGAAACTCTTGCCATTTTTCTATAACACATCTATTGGTTAGGAGAGGTTACAGGTTGTAAATAAAACATAAAAGAAAATGGCTCAAAGGGCTAATAAGAGATTAAACATTTATAAAGGTTAGCTAAGAGAATAAGGCAATTTAGGATACAAAGAATCAAAGAAATGCCTATATCATTTCCCTTATCAATGCATGCAGCTTTTATTTCATCTCGAAAGATTGAGTCACGAAAATATGTCTAGCCACGGATAAGCCTTCTCTAAGTAAGCATACATAGTTTCGAAATAACGACCACATGCACAACAAACTCTAAACGACAAATGCAAGAATCGTAACTCTATCACTAATTGTAAATGTCTCAACACTCTTTGCCTTTTACGAACAAAAAGATGGGTTCGATTGCTAAAGGTGCTCTAATCATTCAAATGACTCAAAAATATTTTCACAAATGTGTCTTTTGAGGTACTAAAAAGTGAATTTGCAAAATTTAGTTCAAAATCAAATGAGGGATAACTAATGTGGGCTTAATTAAAACTAATATGTACATAATTGCAATATGAAAATTAAATAAAAGGAAAATTGAAAATAAAAATTGCATAAAAAAATAAACCTAATTTAAGAATTGAAAATAAAATTGCAAAATTAACACTAAAACACACTTAAGACAAACATTGTCCTCAATGTTTATTCAATATGTAATAAAGAAAATATAACCAAGTATGGACAACAGAAGAAGAAAAAGATGAAAAACTCCTTGGTTCAGTATAAACTCATGTGATGAAATTGGATAAAAATGCAAACATTGTCCCTGAAATTAGAATGAGTAAATATAAACAAAATTGCACCATCTAACAAAAGAAGTCCCAAAGAATTACATCCAACTAACGAAAAGGGAAAGATAACAGCATTATCTACAATTATGGATTCACATATGCAACAATCTTCATCATAAAAAAAAACCAAATAATGAACAAATCAACAATAATTTTTCAATAAGCTTAGCATTTCAATTATAACAACCTGTACATCAAATCTCCACATCAATAAACCACATGTAAACCAACAAATTGAGCACCAAATCATCATTAAACTAGGAAAGCATCACATTACATAAATTGCTCACATGTATCCAACCAATCAATAAATTAGTTGTGACAAAAAAATCATATGGTCAAAGTGTCCAATTTGTCAACATCAATACAGTCATCAAAATATCACCTAATCAAATAAATTAGTTCATCAAAATATGACTACATATATAAAAACATAATAGAAGTCAGTTCAAAATAGAAAGTAAACATTAGAATGAGAGAATCATCATGTCTAGTAGTTGGATTCTAAATTGGATATGGAGGAGCTTTGATCAAGTGAAGAAGGAGAAGGAGTGAACCCTTGGTGATGGAAATAGGCTTTCAACATGCTGTTGATTTTTTTCAGTTTCTTTTGGAGTTTGAGCAATCTTTTTTCTATATTTTACAATTTTACCCTCATATTGGAGCTTTCGGGTGCTACCTCTATGACTGGGACCTTTGCCTTTTTCCCCATTTGCTCTTGAGTTGGGATTTCACCTACTAAGACATAAGAACCATTTGCAATTTTTCAATAAATACCTATTTTTCTGAGCATTTCAAGGCTGGTAAGTTCTTCCCCTACTATTGGTTCATACTCGTGTCGTGATACATTAAAAGCCCCAATAGCAATAGCTATCGCTATTATAAAACCCCCACAAGCAATGTTTCCCTTTCTATTTTTTTCATCTAAGGTTGTATGTATGAATCTTTGTCCTAAAAAGGCTCCACCATTAATTTTTATGCCAGTTAATTAAACAATGGAGCAAGAACAAATCAGTTTTAGTAACAATGCCATCATTATCCCCTCTTGCATAGATGTTTTTCATAATAAACCTGTGTAGACTCCTATAGAGGGGACTGCTCAATTTGGATACTTTATCTTGGGGTGATTTGTGGAAAATATGGTTTGTCAAATTGTGTCACACATCTTCACAATTAAAATTGCTCATATGGCGGGATGTTATCCCATCATTTGGGAAACCAAAAATTGCATTTATATTGCTAAGGGCTAAACCATAATGTTTATTATTAAACCTGAAGCTCATTAATCCATAGGCTGTACTAGTAGGATCATCCACAAAGTGGTAAGAACTTAGAAATTCTAGGGTAAGCTCTTTATGGGTATGATGATAAAGTTGATAAAATTTATCTCAACCTACCCTAAGCATGATTTCATGGATGTCATCATATAAATTCAAAGTTTCTAGGATATGACGATCTAAATACATTGTTGGTATAATTTTTCTAGGTAAGAGCTTTTCATACCTGCCTATTTGATCAGTATACATTGTTGGTATAATTTTTCTAGGTAAGAGCTTTTCATACCTGCCTATTTGATCAGTATTAGAAAATTGCAAAGTTTAAGGGAAGAGTAGCAAAGGTCCAGAGCTTGCTCGGGATGTCCGTGGAGTACGTTTCACTGCTGTTGGGCGCGATTTGTGTTCCTGCTGTTTCTTTTTGGGTTTTGATGAACTTATAGGTGTCTTTAGAGCTGGACGAGAAGACGCCAGTGTTGCTGTGTCATTGGTTGTCAGAGAGGAGGATGGTGGTGTTGTCAAAGACGACTTGCTTGGACATTCGTATGGTCTCTTCCTATTAGGAATGTATTTAATCCGACCCATTTTGGAATGAAAAATTCATTCCATGTTGACTGAAAAAAATTGGGACTGCTTTGAAAAAAAATGTGCAAAAAACTGGAATTTATGTATGGCTTTCACGTGACTGGTTTGTGGAGGAGAACTTGAAAAAGTCGTGCACTAGCGAGAGGAAACAGGTGACGTGTTTCTGCAGTGGAAGAAATGTGAGGCTGACGTGTTTGAAGCTGAGGAGAAATTGGAAGGCTGACGCGTCAGGTGATGCTTGAAATATGTGAAGAGTGGGGCTGTGCAGAGAAGAAGCTGCGGTGTTTTGATGAAGCTGGAACAGCGTAAAAATGTGCAGAACAGGCTGACGCATGCTTGAAATGTTTTGTGCAGAAGAAGAAGTAGAGAGCTGATACGTTACTGTGTGGAGAAGCTGGAAGTGACGCGTCAACTGGTGCATGAAATGGGTGAAATAGTGGGGCCATGCAGAGAAGAAACTGCAATGTTTTGAAGAAGTTGGCGAGTTCTTGATTCAGCCAAAATGGGAGGCTGACGCGTGCTTGAAGATGACGTGTGGTCTGTTGCAAACTTGGAGGCTGTTTTGTGAAATATTGGGGAAGAAAATGGGAGCAAAAAGACGTTATTGTCAGGAGAATGGAGAAGAAAAGCGCAGCGCTGAAATAGGAGAGGTAAAACAGAGGCTAGGTTTCAAACGCGTATATATATAAAAGGGAAAAAAAATATGTATATATAAAATAAATAAAAATAAAATAAAATAAAATAAAGTAAAATAAAGTAAAAAACAAAATAAAACTAAAATAAAGCAAAATAAAAAAAAATAAAAAAAACAAAAATGAAAGAAAACAAAATCTAAAATACCCTACCTTTTTTTTTCAGAGACCAAATATGGGCACTTTTATGCTTATATTTGGTGCCCATAAATACTACTCCCTTCAACTCAAAATGCAATTTTTAAGGAAATTCAAATTTCACAATTTTTATCAACCAATTCAACATCTCAAAGAAATCACTCAATCGAATTAATGCAATCAATGGTAAAAACATAATTAATCAAACAAATCACAACCAATGAAAACATTGAATTGAATAAGATTTAATTGAACCCTTCTTTTATAACTTGAAAATACTCCTCATGTCTAAGCTTGTACTCCAATTGCTAGACATTCTAAAATCAACCTGAAATAAACAAGAAGAACAATCTTAAACTAAATGTGGGAAAAATTATTTATTAATAAATTAGAAGAAAATTCTTTAAGAAAAAAAAAACTTGGGTTACCTCCCAAGAACGCTAATTTATGGTCCTTAGCTTGACCAATGGTGAGACTTAAGTTGGGGGATTGGAAAGTGGTCGAGACACCGCCACTTCCACTTGGTCACCAACATAATATAGCTTCAACCTCTACCCATTGACCTTAAATGCTCTAGAATTTTCATTCCACACCTCAATGGCTCCATAAGGAAATACCTCTAAGATCTTAAAAGGACTGGACCACCCTAACTTAAGCTTTCTTGGAAAAAGCTTCAGTCATAAGTTGAAAAGCAATACTTGATCACCTTCTTTGAAGTCTTTCTTTAGAATATGCTTATCATGCCACCTTTTGGTTCTTTCCTTATATATTTTGGCATTCTCATAAGCATCCAATCTAAACTCTTCTAACTCATCTAGTTAGAGGAAAAGCTTTTTACCAGCTTTCTTCCAATCAAGGTTCAGGAACTTAATAGCCCCATAAGTTTGATGCTTTAACTCCACTGGAAGGTGACAGGACTTACCATAGACAAGACGAAAAGGAGATGTACCAAGGGGAGTTTTAAAGGTTGTGCAGTATGCCCAAAGTGTATAATCCAATCTCAAACTCCAATCTTTCCTTGAAGCACTTATGGTTTTCTCAAGTATGCTCTTGATCTCTCTATTAGAAATCTCAACTTGTCCACTAGTTTGAGGGTGGTATGGGGTTGCAACCTTATGGATAAATCCATATTTCTTTAATAATTTCTCAAATAGGTAATTACAAAAGTGAGAACCACCATCATTAATAATGGCTCTTAGAGTCACAAATCTTGCGAAGATATATTTCTTTAAGAACTTCATTATAGCCCTAGCATCATTGGATGGACTTGCTAGTGCCTCAACCAATTTAGAAACGTAATCTACAACAACTAAGATATATTTATTCCCATAAGACATAGGAAATGGCCCCATGAAGTCAATGTCTTACACATAAAAAATTTCAATCTCTAGTATATTGTTTAGAGGCATTTCATTACTTCTTGAAATGTTTCTAGTTCTTTGGCACCTATCACATATTAGAGCAAATTTCCTCGCGTCTTGAAAAAGGGTTGGCCAATAAAACCCATTTTGGAGCACCTTAGCTATTGTCTTAGTGGCACTAAAATGACCTCCCTATTTAAGAGAATAACAATAGGTTCAAACACTTTCCATCTTATCTTGTGGTAAGCATCGTCACACAATCCTATCAAAACATCTTTTATAAAGCAGTGGCTCTTCCCAATAATAGTTCTTCACTTCCTATAAGAACTTTTTCTTTTACTGGTGATTCATCTCTGGAGGTAATACACCACACACAAGATAATTTGCATAATTTGCATACCATGGTACTACCAAATGAGATATTTCTAAAAGTTGCTTATTTGGAAAAGAGTCATCAATAGGTAGACTTTTGTCAAAACCTCCTCACTTAGCTTGCTTTAAGCAAGACAAATGATCAACAACAACATTTTTTGTCCCCTTTTTATCCTTTATTTCTAAGTCAAACTCTTGAAGAAGCAATATCCATCTAATCAACCTCAATTTTGCATAATTCTTATTTAGGAGATATTTAATAGCTGAATGATCAGTGTCCACTAAATAAGACCTAAACTTATCAAAAGTAAACACAACTGTAAGAAGTTCTTTCTCAATTGTGGCATAGTTGACTTGTGTTTCATCCAAAGTGTGACTGGCATAGTAAATTGCATAAACCTTTTTATCTTTCCTTTGCCCCAAAACTGCCCCCACAGCAAAGTCACTAGCATCACACATTACTTCAAAAGGTAGACTCCAATCTGGTGGTTGCATAATATGAGCTAAAATCAATGCATCCTTTAACCTGTAAAAAGAATTAAGACAATGTTGATCAAAATTAAAAGGGACATCTTTAGCAAGTAAATTAGACAAAGGTTTAGCAATTTTTGAAAAGTCCTTAATGAAACACTTATAGAACCCAACATGGTCAAGAAAACTCTGGACTCCTTTTACTGATATCAGTGGGGGCATCTTCTCAATCACTTTTACTTTTGCTCTATCTATCTCAATCCCCCTTTGTGAGACTCTATGCCCAAGAACACTCCCTTCTTTCACCATAAAATGATACTTTTCCTAATTAAGCACTAAATTGACCTCTTCGCACCTCTATAAAACCTTAGATAAGTTAAATAAGCAATCATCAAAAGATGTTTCATATACAAAAAAATCATCCATAAACACTTCCATAATTCGCTTAACAAAATCAGAAAATATGGATGTCATGTATCTTTGAAA
Source organism: Mangifera indica (assembly GCF_011075055.1). Classification (NCBI taxonomy): domain Eukaryota; kingdom Viridiplantae; phylum Streptophyta; class Magnoliopsida; order Sapindales; family Anacardiaceae; genus Mangifera; species Mangifera indica. The sequence continues at coordinate 4,949,362 of NC_058141.1, read as the reverse complement.
GGTAGCGATGCATTGTAAAGACCGAAAGGCATGTGAAGATGGTCTTGTCTTGGTCTTCTAGGTGAATGGGGATTTGAAATAATCCCAAATACCCATCTAGATAGAAAAAATAAGAATAGTTTGTTAGTCTCTCCAAAACTTGATCAATGAAACGAAAGGGAAAGTGATCCTTATGGGTGGCACTATTAAGTTTTCTGTAATCAATACACACCTCCACTTTGTGACTGTCCTAGTAAGTATTAAATCATTATTCTCATTCTTGACAATAGTCATACCCCCTTTCTTTGGTATCACTTGTATCAGACTTACCCACGACCTATCAAAAATGGGATAAATAATCCCTGCATCCAACAATTTGATGACTTCATTTCTCACTACCTCTTTCATGATGGGATTCAATTTTCTTTGATGTTCAATGGTAGGTTTGAAATCATTAAGCATATGGATGCGATGCATGCAAATGGTAGGACTTATTCCCTTAATATCATGAATGTTATAACCAATGATTTTCCTATATGCTCTAAGTTCCTAAGTAACTTATCTTCTTATTCATCATTTAATTCAACATTTATAATCACATGATAAATTAGCAAGAAGTGATTTAAGATCTACCTTGGGTGTATCTTCCATTTTAAGAGGAGGAAGAGAATGGTTACCTATCTCGAGTTTTTCATACTTGAAATTCAAAATGGGAACAACCTTAGGATTTGCTTCCATAACTGAACACAGGCTACAATTTCCATGTTTTCATCTTTGACTGAAGCTCCATGAACAATGCACAACTCAAATGGATCATCAAGGTATTTCTTGATAAAGACTTCTTTCACACAATCATCAATAATGTCAACTCTACAACAAGAATTCATAATATTAGGTTGCTTTGACATTCGAAAAACATTGAACTCTACTTTTTCATCTTTAATCTCAAAAGTGAGTTTTCCATTTTTAACATCAATGATCACTCCCGCTATGGCTAAAAATGGTCTTCCCAGAATAAGAGGAACTTGAATATCCTCTTCCATTTCCAAAACCACAAAGTCTACGAGGATATAAAATTTTCCAACTTTAATTGGCACGTCTTCCATTATTCCCATAAGATACTTTATGGATTTATCCACTAATTGCAAGGTCACTATTGTAAGTTTTAATTTTCCAAGCTGCAATCTCCTACAAATAGAAAAAGGCATTAAACTTATACTTGCACCAAGATCATATAAAGCTTTTTCAAAAAAATTTTTACCAACTACACAAGGAATAGAAAAACTCCCTAGATCCTTAAGCTTAATGGTAACTTATTTTGCAAAATGGCATTGTATTCTTTTGAAAGAGCTACCGTTTTAAACTTTTCAAGTTTCCTTTTATTTGAGGGGATATCTTTAAGAAACTTGGCGTATGTTGACATTTGAGTTATAGCCTCCAAAAAGGAATATTAAGATGTATTTGTTTGAAAACATCCAAAAACTTTCCAAACAGTTGATTAAGCTTTGCCTTTTGGAACCTTTGTGGAAAAGGCAAAGGTGTTGTATATGTTTTGGATGGCACTTGCTTTTCAGGGGCTTCTTAGATATTTCCCTCAACCTTTTTCTTCAATGTATCTTCTTCACTAGACTTTTCAACATCTTCTTATTCGTCAACCTCATTTTCAACCTTGCCTATAGGTTCACCCAATTTTTTACCACTCCTAGAGATAATTGTCTTACAATGTTCCCTTGAATTTTAAGGTTGGCTAGGTAGCTTTCTTATTTCCCTAGAATTAGAAGTACTTGCTTGTTGACCCAATTGTACCTTAAGCATCTTATTATGTATGGCTAATTAATCCACCTTAGTAGTGAGTTGTCTAATTGTTTCATCTTGAGCTTCGACTTTTTGTTTTTGGGCAAGAATGAAATTCTTTATCATCAATTCCAATTTTGATTTTTATTCTTGAGGAACTTGAGGATGATGTAAAGGTTAAGGGTTAGTGTTTCTAGCTTGGAACCCTAGAGGTAACTGCCTAAAATTCTAGTTTGGATTAAAAGTATTGGTTTGGTTTGTCCATGCGAAGTTTGGGTGGTTCCTCCAACCTGGGTTATATGTATTTGAGCAAGGATTACCCTATCCCCTTTGGTTATAATTAAGAAAATTCACTTGCTCATTTGTAGACTTATGTGCATAGTACGCACCCAACTGGCATTCGAAGCTTGCATGATCTCCTTCATAATTCTCACAACTAGAAGTTCTTACAACCTTCATATCTAATCTCTCTAATTTCTTTGTTAATACTTCCAACTTAGCATCCACCATAGTAGTTCCATACACTTCATATACTCCCAAATGTCTTATTTGACTAGTTCTATCATTAAGCCATTGACAACTGTTGGAAGTCATTTCTTCAATCAAGTGCAAAGCCATATCAAATGTTTTACCTATTAATGACCTATTAGTAGTTGTGTCCAAAATACTCTTCAACGAGTAAGAAAGACCATTATAGAAGGTTTGAACAACTAGCCAGTTAGGTAAACCATGATAGGGAAACTATCTCTGTAGATCTTTGAACCTTTCCCAAGCTTCATATAAGGACTTATCATTCCTTTGGTAAATAATGGCAATCTCATTTCTCAATTTAACCGTTTTACTTGGTGGAAAATATTTTGCAAGGAAAACTTCAGAAAGTGCTTACTAGGTAATGAATGTACCAAGTGCCCTAGAATCCAACCAAGTAGTCACTCTATCTTTCAAAGAAAATGGAAATAGCCTCAGTTTGATTACATCTTTAAAAACCCTATTTATCGTGAAGGTGTCACATATCTAAGAGAAACGTGACAAGTGGACATGTGGATCTTTATTTTCTAACCCTTCAAATTAATTTTGTTGTACTATCTGAAAAATGGAAGGCTTGATCTCAAAATTTTTGGCAACCACGGCAGGCCTCATAACACTAGAATAACCATTATGTGTAGTAGTTACAGCATAATCACAAAGAGCTCTCTGATTGCTGATGTTATCCTCTATGGCAACCATTTGTCTTGCTCGTCTTTCTATTCTATGTCTTCTAAAGGTTCTCTCAATTTCTGGGTCAAAATCCAATAATTCTGGATTTTGAGATCTGGTCATAAACCAATAGAGTACCTACAAGGAGAGAACAAAGACAACAAGAAATCAAATAGAACAAAAATAAAATAAAATAAAACTCTAGTCTAGCCAAACTATAAATTATACTAACATCAACAAAACACTAATCCCTAGCAAAACTTACTACCAATAGCTCGCAAGTATATGAGTCAATCAAGTAATATAGAAAGATGTCGGTCCTACAGGGATTGGTTGTCGAGTAGTAGTTCATTTTGTAATTTAAATTAGCTAGAGAAATAAAAAAAATACTATGGATGGGAATTGAATTAAAAATAAGTAAAAATCAAACTAACTAAATCGAAATTAATAAAGAAAAATAAACATCTAGTAGATTAAAAGTGAAATACCAATATAAAGAAGCCCAGTGTTTATGATTTCACTATCAATTACTCAAAAATCAATAACGAATCCAATTAAAATCAATGATAAGATGAATTGTTGATGGTTAATTATCCTATTTTACCCTATTTCTCTCTCAAGGTTAATTAGGTGTGTTAAGATTAAAAGCTTACGTACTTTCATGGTATGATGTTAATCAAAACCCATTAATTTCTATGACAATCAATTTACCTACAAAGGATTTATATTTATCTCTAAATAAAACCTTATGTTTAGTAAAGGCATGAACTATTTTGGTATGTATTTTTTAATATCACACTCCAATCTACAAACAAGCATGGTATTGGGCTCTGACACCAAGCAAGAGTTGAAATCACAATTACTAAATCAAATGTTCAACATCATTAATTAAAAATCAAAACCCATTACATTATCTTTAAGAATTTATAGATTCACCATAAACCCTAGCAAAGGAAATTAGCTATTCATGACTATAAAGTGCAAACTACAAGATAAAGTTGAAGAGAGAGACATTTTGAATCAGTAAAAGAAGATAATAAGAGAGATAAAAAAAACTCTAAGGTCTTCAAATCTTAATTCTCTTAGGTTTTCTATCTTTAATCTTGGATCTTCACTGTTCTACTTGTTTCTTAGAGCTTTCTCTCTAAAAATCCTTTAGGCTGCTGTATTTTGGTGATAGCACAATGAAGAAGGCGTAACTTTCTTTTTATACCTGCCACTTAACCTTATTTTCTATTTTTTTATATTATTTTCGCCAACAATTATGGTCATAAGACTACCCATAATTGTCCTCTGCCTCTTAATATAAAATCTTCTTATTTATTTCTTTAAGCTTCCATTTTCACTCCAAAAAGGATTAAATGTCTCCAAAGTATTTGAAAATATAATTCAAAGTGCAAAATAAGATCAAGCCATCAAAATTAAATAAAGCTTAAAGAATTTGATGAAATGGATCAAAATTCACTTTAAAAACACACTATTATAACCCTATTTGTGTGTATTTCATGCACACATCAATAACACTATCAATAGAGGGTGCAACTAGCACGTTGGATGCCTGTCCCTAAGCCCCCAGGGCATTACTAATCAACCACCTAGATCTCCTTATCCAGAAATCACAACAACCTTTAGTCATATATAACTTTAATATGAAAGTAGGTATATTATATTTACTGTGGTAGGCATGTAAGGGCGATCAACGTTGCATGAAGGGCTACTTTCTTACTTAACTCTATGCATTTTTTAGACACACAAAACATTTTCACCTTTTTGGGTACCAAGATCATGCTCTGATACTATAAATATAATACCTCTCTTTAGATACATACATTTGATAGGAATGTGACCTAAAAAGGCATGCATAACTAAACTATTGAAAACCATTAATCTATGATCATAATCATAAACATGCAAAAAGGTGATGTAATAAAAATAATTACCTTATTAATCAAAACTCATAAAATAATAAATATGTAAAAAAATTTAATATAAAATAACTGTATAAATCATGAGTAATCACTATATCTAAAAATAAAAATAATAGTTGTATGTCTGATAAAACTAAAATGCCACAAACACCCATTTCTCTAGCGTTGATGCCCGTTTGACCGTTGGATTCCCTCACCTACCTTACTACTCACCTCTACTTGCAAAACATATGAAAGGAAATGCATGAGTAAAAGTTAGTAAATGGTAACCTTTTGGCACCTAAAACTGTTATAAATAACTTGTGATAAAACTTGCGTTCTATTCATAAGCTAAAAACTATGACACCTTAGTGCCCTGACATGGATCATCCATGAAAGCTATGAAGACCCAACCTGGAATCGACATATTTGATGCCCTAGTGAAAGATATTGTCGTGCCTTATACACATGCCAAACGCCCTATTGAGCTAACTAACTAAGACACCTTGATTACATGGGAAAAGTTTCTAACAGCAGCTTCTTCCCTTATAACATAAATTGATCAAAACTATTGACTAACCATCTATAGATAACCTCTAACTTAGGTACATATGTGATGCATCATGCTGATCATATGAGGAATATCAAAAAGCCACATCTTTACCATACACATCTGAACTGAATTAGATAGTTATGTCCCTTTCTATGCATATAGCCTTGTTACCAATGACTCGTAAGTATATGAGTCAATCAAGTAATATAGAAAGATGTCGGTCCCATAGAGATTGGTTGTCGAATACTAGCTTGTTTTGTAGTTTAAATTAGCTAGAGAAATGAAAATGCTATGGATTGGGATTGAATTAAAGACAATAAAATAAAGCAACTAACTAAATCTAAATTAACAAAGGAAAATAATTACCTAGCAAATTAAAAGTGAAATACCAATTATAGAGAAGCCTAGGGTTTATGATTTCACTATCAATTACTTAAAAATTAGTAACGAATCCAATTAAAATCAATGATAAGATGAATTGTTGATGGTTAATTATCCTATTTTACCCAATTCCTCTCTCAAGATTAATTAGAAGTGTTAAGATTAAAAGCTTACCTACTTTCGTGGTATGTTGTTAATCAAAACCCATTAATTTCTATGATAATCAATTTGCCCACAAAAGATTTATATTTATCTCTAAATAAAACCTTAGGTTTAGCAAATACATGAACTAATTAGGTATGTATTTCTCAATATCACACTCCAATCTACAAACGAGCATGGCATTGGGCCCTAACACCAAGCAAGAAGTTAAAATCACAATTACTAAATCAAACATTCATCATCATTGATTAAAAATCAAAATCCATTACATAATCCTTGAGAATTTATAGATTCATCATAAACTCTAGCAAAGGAAATTAGCTATTCATGGCTATAAAGTTCAAAATACAAGATAAAGTTAGAGAGAGAGACATTTTGAATCAATAAAAGAAGATAATAAGAGAGATAAGAAAAACTCTAAGGTCTTCAAATCTTGATTCTCTTGCGTCTTCTATCTTTAATCTTGGATCTTCCCTCTTCTACTTGTTTCTTAAAGCTTTCTCTCTCTAAAAATCCTTTGAGTTGCTATATATTTGGTTCCCCCTTTGGAGAAGACGTAATTTTCTTTTTATACCTATCACTTAAACCTATTTTTTGTTTCTTTTTTTTTTTTATTTATGCCCAGTAATTATGGGCACCAATTATGACCATAAGACTGCTCATAATTACTCTCTGCCTCTTGATGTAAACCCTTCTCATTTGCTTCTTTAAGCTTCCATTTTCACTTTAAAAAGGGCTTGAATGACTCCAAATCATCTACAAATATAATTCAAAGAACAAAATAAGATAAAGCCATCAAGATTAAATAAAACTTAAAGAATTTGACAAAATAGACCAAAATTCACTTTAAAACTATACTATTATAACCTTATTTGTGTGTATTTCATACACACATCAAGCCTAAAGGTATAATCGTCTATTGTCTTTGACTAGGGGAACATAGTCATGTTCTTTTCTATCCATGCACTTAGCACACGACCATGCATAAAGCATGTGCATATAGGGAGTTACCTTGGACATACTCCCGTTGACATGGGTCTCTATGTATTTGCCACGTGTCTTATGTTGTATGTCATCCACTTTTGGGAAGCCATACATGGATGAGTATCCAAAACCATACGATCGTACATATCTTCACTTAGAATGAGTGCAAGATTCTTAGTCTTTTGAAATTTCTGGAATGACACACGATAGTGCATGTAGCCTTACGTGGCCATGTGTTGTAATCTAGAATTTGCACCTTCGGGGTTTCTATTTTGTTCTAGTCACACATAAGGTCATCCAAACCATATTCAGGTCGATACATAGTCTTTAAGTCCCTTATGTCATTTATTGACTAAGAAACATGCATTGTAACCAATATACATAACACATTTATGGCATTATTGAACTATCAAGAAAAAACACATAACATTCTTACCATAATCATACTGACACTATTCTTGGATGCATAGACATAAATCAAGCAGTCTTTTATGCACCTAATCTACTAAAATCCACCACACACTTGTAAGAACATGCATACACAGTATTAGTGATACGTATATAAACTCTAATTTCATCAATTCTATAAAATCAAGAGGCTAGGAAAGTGTATGACTTATCAAAATTGCATGTTAAATGAAAAATATCATATAGATTATCACTGTTATATCTAAACAACCATAGATCTTGCGTGTATTAGTAAAACCCTGAAATTTCATAATTAAACAAAAGAAGTCACACCACTTACTTAGCTTTCGGTGATTTGTTTATCTCTCATGCAACGATGATGTCTCTAATGATCAACGATAACTTTTCCAACTCTACAATATCTCCCCTCACAGCTCTTTCAATTTGTGCTATTTGTGAATGCAAAGAATGGAGAGAATTAGGGTTGATTGCATTTTTATTTTAATTCCAAGATGCGATGGATAGGTGTGTATAGGCCATACACGATTGTGTATCAAGTTACATAACAAGAGCAATTTCTGATTTCATCATGATCACAATTTGATCAAAAAATTTAACTTTCTGTTAACCATCATGTATTCCTTCATACACAAGTATGTTCCTCTGAAAAATCATTAATCATTGAATTGAAAACTAAGGAAAAAGATTGAAATGCCCTTAGGCTTATTTATAGGTACTACAATTCGCAATCTTTCTCTTGACTCTAAACATTAAGATCGTTAACAAATAATCCTCATCTCTGAGTTTGATTTAACTACTTTATGCATGTGACCCATAAGCTCTTTATCAAGCCAATAGTGTTTGGTTTTAAGTGGAATCTAGACACAAAACAAGATTAGCCTTTAGCAAAACATCATCGTCACCTCTTAAGCTTTTACAACATCACAGTTACATGCAATTTAACCCTTTTGTCAACTAATATCTCTCGAGCCTGAGACATAAAAGTAGGTCTATCTTAGTCATTTCTCAATATAAACTAATACACATTAATGACCAACACGAATTAGACTATAACCTTATCCCACTGCAGCCATAAATTTATACAATCATAGATGTTATTTAGTATTCTCATATGAGATATCTTCTTTTATGCATAGGAGTGACGAATTCTTTGTTAATCAACCATAGCCTCCTTGTATCTCTTGATATGATTGATTATTACCTTTATAATTACCCCAATTATGATAACAAGTTGGATAATGTCAATCTATATCGATCCTTACATAAGATAGTCCAGTGATTTCAAGTTAAAGGATCACATGCACTTGTGATGTTTAAAAGATTTATTCCATAAACACTAGAGTAACTATTTATATGGATATCCTCTAGTTGGGTCAGTCTAGTGAACACATTTACAATATACACCCATTTGTTATACCAAACTATCCATAATAGCTTTGGCATTTGAGAATTGTTACCACTTTTAGTAGGGTCACTTAACACTATGAGAATCTCATCATAATTACATGTGCCCTTGTTCATTACATTATCGAAATTACAAATGTTTCTAAAATGGCCATTTAATGTGCATATAGGGATACCATGATAAGTTGTCTTATCCTTTTATCATACTTCTACCATTCTAGAGGTATATTATTCATACTATCACATAATTAAACACATATGAGTTGAACAATAATAAATCTTTTTTAATGATTATAAAATTACATCCAAAAGTGTCAAATATAATTAACTCTAAGGCACCTACCCTAACAATCTTTTACATGTATTACAGCCAATTGGTAAGATATCTAATGCAAAATTTGGCTATATGTCTATTATGCTTCTACTGAAATAGGGGCTTTGTTCATGAGTCAGCCAAATTTTCATCTATATCAATCTTTTTATTTATATGTCACAATGTTAAACAATCACTCGAATCAGGTAATATCATTTGAGTATCTGTTTGGACCTCTGATGAGACTATAACTCCTTTGCTTGAGCAATCACTTTATTGTTGTTACAGTAAAGCTCAATCGACTTGACAATACTTAGAACCCCTTTAAGTTCAGTCATAAACTTCTTGATCCATACAACCTCTTTCACTGCTTCTAACAATGAGTTCATATTCCCTTACATAAAGTAAGAACACATCCTTAGTCCTTTTCAAGTACTTCAAAATGTTTTTTACAACGATAAAGTGTTTGCCACCTGGATTAGATTGATATCTACTATGAACGCTTTAGGCCTATAAGGCATCAATCCTCGTATATAGTATGGTGTACATGATTGATCTTATAATCAAGACATATAAGATCCTACTTATCTTATCACTCTCAGATTGTGCATTTGGACACATATCTTTTAAAATATATGCACCATGGACATAAGTAAAAATCCTTTTTTGGATTCTTCCATATAAAATATAGTTAATACCTTGTCTATGTACGTGCTTTGACTTAGGCCTAGCAATTTATGCTCTCTATCTTGGTAAATTTTAATCCCAAGAATGTAAGTTGATTCTCCTAAGTCTTTCATGGAGAAATACATGGATAACTAATCCTTTATCGATTGCAAGTTCGGTATTTCATTTCCAATAATCAAGATGTCATCGACATACAATGCCAAAAATGTAATCATGTTCCTATTGGCCTTTTTAAATACACACAGTTCGTCTTTGTTTTTGATGAATCCAAACTGTTAAATGACTTTATTAAAACAAATATTCTAGCCTCTTGAAGCCTACTTAAGTTCTAAAATGGACTTTATAGCCTACATACTTTATCTGTCTATCTAGCAAGAATTAAACCAAAGGGTTACCCTATACAAACATCCTCTATAAGGTTACTGTTCAGAAAGGTAGTTTTGACATTCGTCTAAAAGATTTCATAGTCATAATCTGTAGCTATAACAAGCATAATCCTAATAGACTTAAGCATAGAGACTAGCGAAAAGGTTTCGTCATTGTTAATGTTATACTTATGAGTGAAACCTTTGGAAACCAATCGTGCTTTTTAGGTATGCACGTTACTTTCCATGTTACTTTTCATTTAGAAAACCCATTTACACCTTGCAGGTTTTACCCCTCTAAGTGTATCTAGCAAAGTCCATACTTGGTTCTAGTATATGAAGTTTATTCTGGATTTAATAGCATCCAACCATTTGTCAAAATCTAGATTCAAAATAGCCTCATCGTAGATCTTAGGTTCATTATCATGGATGACTAGTATGTCACCATTCTGAGTTAAGAGAAAACCAAATCTCTATAGCTCGTGACATACTCATGTAGACCTACATAAATCTTGTGTGCATTGAAGTTGTTCCACCTAAAGTAGAGGAACTTCCGCATCATGGTCAACCATCTATGATAGCATAATGTCCTATCTAATATTTATGGTATCTTATGGTACAAGAATTTAATCAAGTTCCACCCTTCTCTCGTTAGTTTTCTTGAGAATAAATTCTTTTGTAAGGAACACACTAGTGAGAGCTACAAAATCTTTTTGCTTTTTTAGACGATATAAGTAGTATCCTTAGTGACCTTTGGATACCCTATAAAGATAAACTTTTCAAAATTAGCTCTCAACTTGTTTGAAGTCAATTTTTTGACATAAGCTTCAAAGCCTCAGATCCTCAAGTAATCTAGATTGGGCTTTTGCCCAGTCCACAACTTATATGTAGTTTTATCCACAGATTTAGAATGGACACTATTTAGTATATAGGCAATAGTTTATAAGGCATAACCTCAAAAAAACATGGATAGATCAGTAAAACTCATCATAAACCTAACCATTTCCATCAAGACCCTATTCTTCCATTTATGTTTTGATGTATGAAAAGGAATGAGTTAAGATACTATCTTATTTTCCTTCAGGTATTCTCTTAATTTGGCACTTAGGTATTGACCTCTTCGATCACTTTGAAGGATTTTAATGTAGTTCCCAAATTGCTTTTTTACTTTGTTCTTAAATTTTTTGAACTTATCAAAGCATTCAAATTTGTGTTTTATCAAAAACACATAGCCATATCTACTGAAGTCATAAATAAATGTGATGAAGTAGGTTTTCTCAATCTGTTATTCATTGCCATGTGCCTATACATATTATTATGTATGATCCCTAATAGTTTAGTAACCCTTTTATTGTGTCTAGTGAAAGGTACTTTAGCCATCTTACCTATTCATATCATTAAAAGTCAAATGATTGTAAGACTCCTTGTTCAAGAAGTTATGATATATGTTTCGGTTCTATATGGCCCAGCCTGTAATGTCACAAATATGTACTGTTCAAATCTTTTGATTTTAATAGTTTATCATTTTGTACATTGAGAACTTCATTATATAGTTTTAGAATATATAAACTATTATGCAATGAAGTTATTCCATAGAGAATAATATTTAAGCTAATAGTTATAATACTACCAGCAATTGAAAATAAATATCTCTTTTTTTTCCAAAATAGATACGATACTAAGTTTCTAGAAACAAAAGGAACATAATAACAATTTCTTAATTCTAAAACTAGCCCATGGGTAACCTAAGATAATAAATCTTTATGGCTAATACAGTAACGTAAGCTTTATTTCCAACATGTAGGTCAACCTTTCATTTGATGGGTAATCTACTTTGTCACAATCTTTGCATATTAGAACAAATATGAGAATCATATCTTATGTCTACAACTCAAGATAAACAAGGAGAATAACTTATTTTAATGACAAACATACTTGAAGTAGAGGCTTCAACTACCTTCTTTTTCGTGTTTTCTAGAAAGACCTTACAATGTCTCTTCTAGTAACCTGTCTTGTCACAATAGAATCAGACAACCTTTCTTTTCCTTATAGCCCATATAAGCTGAGTAACAGTATTAGGTTACTTATTTGCTTTGGGCTTGCCTTACCCTTAGCCTTGACTTTTGGTGTTTGGGTTTTAACCATAAGTATATTAGTTAAAACTACCTTTCATACCTCTCGTTAAATAATCCTGAGCATATATAACAACTTCTCAAGGGGTTTCTCTTTTTCATTCAAGTTAAAATTCATGATGAAATTAGTCCATGATATAGGGAAGGATTTCAACACTAGGTCAATGGCAAGCTCATTATCAGCCTAAGTTCATTAACTATTTAATGTAGCCAATTATCTTGAACATATAAGGACCAACTTGTCCTCCCTCAGAGAGTTTGCAATGAAACAGAACACCTGATTGCTTATATTATTCAACCTTCACACGAGTGTCATATAACTCTTAAGGTATGCAAGTATGAATTGTGCATTCGTTTCCTTATGTTGTTTTTAAAGCTTAAGTGACATAGAAATTAATATAAGACACTAAACTTCCACAAAGTCATCAAGATGCTTATTAAAAGTATCTTTTTGGTCCTAGGTGACATCAAGACCAAGCTTAGAGACAACAACCCCTCAAGGATATACAACCTATTTTCCTTGCACAAAATAATCTGAAGATTTTTGTACCAATTAGTGAAGTTGCTTCTAGTGAGCCTATTTTCTTTTTAGAGGATTAATCAATATGTTATGTTTGACCTCAGATGTAACTCTTGATATTCGTAGGGTAGATATTACATATCTCCTTGCATCGACAAGTGCGTTCCCTACTTATGCCTCTAAATACTTTACCTTCGCTTTGGTAAACAAACAAAGTACATTAGTTAAGTTGGACCCAATATAATCAACTCCTAATTTTCTCTCTAGTAGAAGTATACCTTTTGCTTTGCCAAACAAGGTTTCAATAAACAGAAGCTTAATTAGGGTGTTATATTGGAAGACATCAATTAAATCTTAGATTTAATATTTAAATTAAGGGTTTATTAATTAGTCTTGTCATATTTTAAACAGTATGTTAGGTAATATTTACAAAATAAAACCTACACATACATTTTACAATGCAAAAATAAAACATGTTAGCACATAGCCATAACTAATTTCAAGTCCCTCGAGCCAAGGGAAGTTTAACTGGTCAACCTAGGTGAATTTTCATCTTAGGGTCTTCGCACTTGTCCTTTCATCTCCAGTCTTTAATTATTACATGACTTTATTTTCTAGTTACATAATTCTAAGAAAATAAAAACAACTTAAACTAAAAGAATAATAGGGATAAAGACAGGTTGCACACCTTATTTTTATAATTACAACACAAAAAGAAATAAATAAAACATTCAAAAAACTCCATTGACTATGTATTGAGCACCATGCATACATAAATCCATACATATACATATTAGTTATAATTAAATTTTAGTTATTATTATCCTAACTGCCAAATTACATTTTGGTCTATAAAGTTTTACAAAACTGTAACGCCAAGACTCAAAAAAATCTTAATTTAGTTCTAATTCAACAAAACATAATTGAATTGATATTTTCAACTTTATTGGGCATGTAGGTAAGATATCCAACCATGCTTCTAAAATTTACCAAAATTCTAGAATGATGCACGGTTGGAGGACACTGGGCATGATTGGAAATCAACCAAGGTGTATGGTTGGCACCATTTAAAGGTCACAGTTGGACAAGGGATGTCCAATCACGCACCAACACATGGTGCTAAGAAGGTTCCACCCAACACCACATGATGATGCCAAGTGGTGTGCACCTGGCAACCACTATGCAAGGTTTGCTTCCAGCTGTGTATAGTAGGCTTTTCTAGAAAGAAATTTCTAGATTTTCAGAGCATCGAAAAATCCAAAAATCTTTCACCTTTAGACAAAACATTTTGTCAAAGTGAGAGAATACGGTACGTAAATTGTACTCACTCCAACAACAAGCCTTAGATAATGCAACAATACGATTCAAGAGTGATTTTGTTCAATAACACAAAACCCATGGTATTCAATCTATTTAAAACTTGTATATGTCAACAAAACTCAAACAAAAATCTAAGAATCATCACTCTATAATTTAACACAGTTTACGTTGTACATGACACTTAACAAATCATGCAATAACACGATTGTAAATCATCTTTATAAATTCAGTTTTGATTAATGCCAATTACATATTCAACATATAAAAATTAATCGAAACTAACTACATGTATAATTTTCATGAAAATTATGTTAATAGTGACTCTAATACCACTCTAGAGTTTTCAAGATGCCAATAATAGATAGCATAACAAAATTTTGAAAAATTAAAAAAAAAAACTATTGTAGCCATAACTAGGATACCTATTTTAAATATAAAATTCATTAAACATGCAAAAGAAAACACTTATAGGGTGTTCTAGATTTTTTACGTGTGTTGATGGCTTTTTTAAACTTTACATGGCTTGACAGAGAAAGTTATCTAACCCTCATGAGGTGATGCCTTAGTATCCATGTGGAGCACAAACACAAAAGAGGAAATCTAGGCGAAAAGGTTACTAGGGCTTTTAACTGGATGGTCTTGTGCTCACGAGAATGAAAGAAATAGAGTTCTCTAATTTGTAATCTATATCTTATTGCTAACTTACGCTTTTAATTTATATGTATTGGTGTCCAAGTATGGCTAGAATTTCAACCAAGCACGACAGTCATCAACACACATGCACGACTGGCATGATATTGCAAGGCCAATGTGTTTTAATGCTTGCATGACCATTACCATATATGTATGCTAACCAACATGGTCAAAAGCTTACACGGTTGACACCACATATGTGTGCCAACCGACATATCATTTTTGTATAGTACTAGTAGACATCATGCATATGCATGGTCGACATCATCTCTCCAAGTGCATGACTAGCACACTAAAGTGCATGGTTATGCACTTGGTCAAAGCATGGTCAACTAGGCTTTTTAACCCCAATAGGTAAACCTAATCGATTCTTAATCTCTCTCTCAACCCTAAACACTAGAATCATTAACAAACAATCATCACCTTTGAATTCAACTCTTTTATGTGTGTGACCCACAAGCTCTTTATTAAGCTGGTAATGTCTGAATTCAAGTAGAGTTTGTACACAAACCAAGATTGGCCTCTAGCAAAGTATCATGATCACTTGGACAATAAAATGTTAATGAATATTTTTTAAGCTTTTGCAATATCATAGTTACATGCAATTCAATCCTTTTGTCAACTAATATCTCTTGAGGACAAGACATAAAAGTGTGTTCATCTCATTTGGCTCTTGGTATGAACTATGATACATATTAATGACCAACATAGATTAGGCTATAACTTTATCCTATCGTGGTCATTGATTCATATAGTCATAGATGTCATTCAACATTCTCATACGAGATATCTTTTTATGTGCTTAAAAGTAACAAATCTTTTGTTAATCAACCATATCCTCTATGTATCTCACGATAAGGTCAATTACTATCTTTATAGTTACACCAATTACGATGACATGTTATTGGATAGCATCAAGCCATATCGATCTTTACACGAGACAGTCTAGTGACCTTAAGTCAAAAGTTCACATACACCTATGGTGTTCAGAGGATTTATTCTATAGGCACTGAAGTAACCATCCATATGAATATTCTCTGGTTAGGTCAGTCCAATGAACACATCTTCAACATGCACCTATGTGTTACACCAAGTTATCTATAACAAGTTTGATATATGAGAACTATCCCCACTTTTGGTGGGATTGCTCAACATTATGATAATCCCATCATAATTAAATGTGTGTTTGTTCATTACAATGACGAGATTATAGATGTTTCTAGAATGACCACTTAATTTGCACATAGGGTTCCCATGATAAGTCATCTAATCCCTTCGTCACAATTCTACCATTCTAAGGGTATATCCGTTATATTATTATATAATTAAATACATATGAATTAAACAACAATAAATCATTTTATTAATGATTATAAAATTACATCCACAAATTTCAAATACAATTGACACTAGGGCAGCTACCCTAACACCCTGTTTGTTGGAACCTTGTTCGCTAAAGCGAAAGGTACATTTCTACTAGGCAGAAAATAAGAAATTGATCATTATAACACCTTTATCTAGATACATACATTTACCTAAAATATGACCTAAAGAGACGTGCATGACTTGACTAAATAGTTAAATAACATGATAATAAATATTTAAATTTAAAAGCATGCAAAAAGGTGTGACTCGAGTCAATATTGAAATACCTCATTTAATAAACTTCTTAAATGAAAGAAATATTTTAAAACTAAATCATATTAGTTAATATGCATAACAACTCATGAACTATAACTAAAATGTATGAAAATATATAAATGGAAAGAAAATCTAAAAATGACAACTATATCCCTCACCCTTGTACAACTGCTTACTGGACCATTAGCTCCCTTCTCTCTTGCATGCCTTCCTATTGAATCTGATACTTAGGACATACAGTCTTATCCAAAAGGGTTACTGAATCTGTAGGCCTACCAATACCCTATGATTACCTTTATCTACTCTCTCATCAACTTTTTTTATAACTCTTGGTGAGCACTAAACTACGATAAAACTATTTTTCTATTCAGAGCATCTATAACTATATTAACCTTGCCCAGGTGGTATCTAATCTCACACTCATAATCTTTCACTAACTCCAACCATAGTTTTTGTCTCTTATTGAGCTCTTTTTTAGCAAAGAAATACTTAGGGCTTATGTAATCTATGTATATATTACTATTGACCCCATATAGATAATGTCACCATATCTTAAAAGCAAACACGATAGTTGCCAACTTAAGGTCGTGTGTCAAGTATTGAGTCTCATAGTCCTTTAATTGGCAAAACGCACATGTTATTACTTTACTATTTTGCATCAAAACTACTTTTAAATCTCGATGTAAGGCATTTATAAAGAGATCATATTCTTTACCTTCTATTGGCAAGGCTAAAACAAGAGCTAATGTTAACCTTTCTTTTAACTCTTGAAAATTTTGATCGTAAGCATCAGACTCCTAGCCTCTAAAAGAAACTATCAATCTAATCAACATGTGCCTACTATAGATTTTGTCTCCATCTAGCATCTCTATACTGATTTATGAAATAGTTATGGGCTTTAGCCCTAATCTCTCTACTATACCACTAGCAATTAAACAATGTGTAGCACCAAAGTCAATCAATGCATACAAAAGATGAGTGAAGAAATTAGTGTCACTTGGCAAAACTATAGTTTGAAGCATATAATGGATAAGCCAAACTTTTCTACTATTGTATATATGTTTTGGAAGGAAAGAAATGACCGTATTTTTTCAAATGGAAAGGCAAACAAGATGGTTTTGATCAAAAGAATTATAAAGGTTGTGGAAAAGAAGCCTTTGGATCTCGCAAAGATTTCAAGCACTCAAGAAAATTAGCGAATAACCATGAGGTGGGCCTCTTAAGAACCATTTTCAAGTCTTCTACCTGAGGGCTTAAATGGTTTGGTGTTTATGTTGTAACTTTGTGTTTCTTTCTAGTGTTTGCATTTTCCTTGTTGTTTATTAGTTATCTCTTAAGTTAGTTTCTTAAAGAGAGTTTGCATTTGGTTGATGTGTTTTTCTAGAATTATTCTTGGTCTTTTATTTTCCCTATCACCCAGGGACTTATCTTATGGGATGTGGTTATTTGGCTTTATATTACATCTACTTTCTTGTTTGATACCTTGTCAAGCTAGAAGAGTTTAAGTTGTTTCTCTTTTTTGGATCAATATATTATCTTACTTACCCAAAGAAAAAGTTATTTTCCTTCCACCTTCTTGAACAATTTGTGATAATGTCAGGCCAAGTTTGCATGATATATCTCTGGTTGTAAAGACTTAAGAGATAGATCTAAATTTCATGACTAAACTCGCAATTAAAGAAGAGGTGATCCATGTCTTCCTCCTCCTATTGCATAAAATGCAAGTTTCATTTGTTATTATTTTGTATCTCAAAAGCTTGTCTTTGGTTATGAATTTCTCCTTAATTGCCAACCAAGTTAAGAAAGCATGTCTTGGAAAGTGCTTATTGAACCAAATCAAGTGATGTCTTTCCACTCTATCCTTCTTAAGCCAAATTTTATCCCAAGTAGATCTAATAAAGAATTTTCCACTAGAATGGTGTAGCCAAATGAGTTTATCCTCCCTTCCATACAGTGGGCAATCAAAGGCTATTCTAATTTCCATTAATTGCAAAAAGCAATATGTATTTTTGTGGTAGCCTTGAATAAATTTTACACTTGGTCTGGGCTTAAGTATAATAATGCAAAAAGCAATGTGCTTTTTTTTTTTAGTATTTCCAATCAAGAGAAATTTAGTTATAGGCAGCTTTTTGGTATGGAAGAAGGCATTCTCCCTTTTAAGTATCTAGGGGTTCCAATGGTGGACTCTAAGCTTTCCTATAGTGATTGCAAGTCATTGGTGGACAAAATTTTAGGAAGAATTAACTCTTAGAGAAGCAAGTTCTTCTTGTATACGAGTAGATTGGTCCTAATAAATTCGTATTCTTTAGTATCCAATCTTATTGGTCTTCAATATTCATGCTTTTTGCAAAAATTCTCAAAGAAATTAATGGCAAGCAAGGGATTTCATTTTAGGTAGGTATAGGTCATGAGAAAAACAAAGCTAAGGTTGCTTGAGAGGAAATTTGTATCCCTAAAGAAGAAGGAGGATTAGGGCTTATGAGATGTAAAGATTAGAACAAGGCAGCTATTACTAGGCATACATGGAACCTTGCATAATCTGTGAGTCCATCCTTATAAATGAATTGGGTGAAAGAGGTTCACCCAAAAAATATAAGCTTTTAGAACCCAAAGTAAGTAATGGATGCCCGTGGGCTTGGAGGAAAAATCCTAAAACTAAGTGAGGAGCTACATATAGACATATGAATTCGGATTGCTAATAGAACAAAGACTTTCCTTTGGTTTGATAATTGGCATGGGAATGGCCCTCTCATAGAGAAATATGGAGAAAGATTAATCTATGACTCGAGCTTAGGGTGTTATACAAAGGTTAGTTTTACTATTAATAGGAATAGATGGAAATGGCCTTGTACCAACTTATTGGCTCTCATAGAGATAAAGGAAGGAATGTTGGGGCTGGCCTCTTATGGTGAAGACATGACATTGTGGATGCTTAACCCAAGCAAAAGGTTCACTTGTTCAAGTGCTTAGGAAACATTTTGTACAAGGAAAGATCAAGCTCCATGGCATGACATTGTGTGGCATAAGCTCTAAATTCTAAGACAAGCTCTAATCACTTGGATAGCAATGAAAAAAAGGTTAATTACAAAAGAAAAGCTTGTGAATTGGGGGAAATTAGATACAACAACATGTGTCCTTTGTAGAGGAAGATGAAACCCTTGACCATCTTTTCTTCAATTATGACTATAGTTATATGGTGTGAAGCATTATCCTTGATGCATGTGGTCGTCATTACACCGACCAAAACTGGATGGACTATGTGGAAAGAATTACTCATGAGTGGAAAGAAAAGTCTTTGAAGAATAACTTATGCAAAGCTAGTTTGGCTAGCACCATATACCACTTATGGATTGAAAGGAACAATAGTATTTTCTCTTATACCTCCTCCACCAAAGAAGTGTTGGTGGCAAAAGTTAAAAAGGACATTAGAGACAAAGTTTTGGAAGCAAGCAAAGTAGCCCACTTAAGTGAAAACCATTGGCTTACCTCAACAAGTCTTCTTCCTTGTTGCATTTTCAAAGAAAAAAGAATAGGTGACCCTCAAGTTGTATAGTTTGGTGTTACCCATTACCCTCATTTGAGTTTGTATACATCTTGGTGCATTTTATGTATTTCTCTTATTTGAGATGTTCTCGTGTGTACTTGTGCTATTTTGACATGACCTAAGAGCTTGTCTTAGGTATGCTTTCAATGATTAGGCTTAACCTATAAGATTGTCCTAGGTAAACTTTGTACATTGTACATTTCTCTTTGGTATAAAATTAATTTACTTACCAACAAAAAATTTCCATTAAATGTGCAGTATTAATTGGAGGCCATCTCCATTGAGAGCCATTGATAACCTCTTTAATTTTAGCAAAACATAGTGATGTCAGAGTCATAAACTACTTTTCACTTATATCTATCTAATAAAGGGCCTTTTGGACGCCAATTATCGAGCCAAATAAAAGTTCTTTTTCCATTTCCTATTTTCTTTTTGCATCTCATCTTCATATCTTTCCTGAGATTGAGAATTTTCCTCTAAGTCTAAGAGCTATCATTGTCGGCCTTGATATCCCAAAAGCTTTGTTTCTTTAAACTGTTGGAAACAACCCAATCTACCCAAAGAGCTCAGTTTTCATTGCTAATAAGAGCCCATACATGTTTCATCATAGTCGTCTTGTTCTAATCTTTGCTTCTCATCAACCTAATTCCTCCTTCTTCTCTAGGAACACAAACATCCTGTCAAGCCACCTTTCCCTTCTTCATATTCATATTGACACCATCCCAAAGAAAAGCTCTAAGATGAAAATCAATCTCCTTATGCACAGTAGAGAGGAGCACAAAAAGAGAAGACCAGGAAATTTGGATATTAAAATGCATAACTCTATTAAGGACAAGTCTCCTAGCATAGGAAAGAAACTAACTTTTCCATTAAGTAATTCTTCCAACAATTCTCTCAATTAAAGGCTTCCCATCCTGCACCAATAGCTTCTTGGAACTAAACAGAACCCCAAGATATTTGAAAAGGAGAGAACCTTCTTCAAAGTTGGGAATGCCTAGTAGCTTGCTATTATTAATTCTTGAAATTTCAAAGAAAACATGTTGCTTTTTTAAGGGTTAGCATGGAGGCCCGACCAACTATGAAAAGTCTCAAGAATAGATTTTAAAAGAGACACCGAATGTAATATCCAATATTTATAGATATTATTATTATTGTCATTTTATATATGATAAATTTTGTTTGGGATAAGAGTTAGAGATTGTGATATAATTTAAATATTAAAAATATGGGATAAGTTTGAATTTTAAAATTGATGAAATCAAATATAAATATTAATGATAGGAGATCATTATTTTATCTTCTATTTTAAAGGAATAAATATTTTTTAATATTAATATTTGAGATAAGGTTTTTAATTAAGGAATTGAGATATTTTTTAATATTAAAAAATTGAGGTATTAAGGACTGCTATTTGGAAAACAATTTTGAATATTATGGAGGATAAGAATCAACTTACCAATATTTCTCATTAATTGTAGATTAAGTTTGATCATTTTACAAACTTACATTAAAAGAAAAAAACTTTCAACAAACTCAAGCATTCTTGAGGAGCAAAAAGAGATTGAGACTGTTAAGTTTAGAAAAAAAAATGCTGAAAGAAGACTTGGAGTAGTGAAGCAATGTCATTGGAATAGTTTCTCACACTAAAGTAACTCTTAATATTTTCATTATTCATGTTTATACATGATATATGATTCAAAAATTAGAGTTTTTAAAATTGAAATTCAATTGTACTATTGTATAGTAAAACATGCCCTAATTTGCATTATAAATTATTTGTTTCATAATATTAGCACATTAGTTTTCAAAATAAATATATATATATATTTATTTTGGATTTTTATTTATAATATTGATATTCCTCTTTAATTTATCCGTTTGACAACAAAAAATATTTCATATATATTTTATTTTATCTATTAATTTAATTTTATAAAAATATGCAATTTTTAGTAGGTTGTTTATATGTTTATTTCTTGAATTTAAGTTGTTGGTTTATAGTATTTTAAAATTTTCTAAAATTTTAGTTTAGCTGCTAAAGAGTACTATTAACAGTTTTATTAAGTTTTATGATTTTATAAGTTATAAATATTTCATAAAATTAGATAGAATATTAAGGTGTTAAACCTAAAATTTTTTGTAAAGTTTGTGACCTATAAAAGAATTTAGTTTTTTATAGCTTTCTTAATCATTTTCAATTTGAATATTTTTTATATATAAATAAATATGTATATTTCTATTCTGTAAATTTTCATAATTTTACAAATTAAATATGATTATTAAAATTGTTATAAGATTGAGTGTTAAACCTAAAATTTCTTTAGCAGAATTTGTGATCTCTACAAATAATTTAGTTTTTAGAGCTTTTTAAATTATTTTTAACTTGAATATTTTTTTTATAAATAAATTAGTATGTCTAGTTTAATTCTATAAATTTCACAATTTTATAAATTATATGTTATTTATTAAAATTGTTATAAAATTGTGTGTCAAGTCTGAAAGATTTTTAACAATATTAGCAATCTGTGAAAGAAATTCATTTTACATGACTTTTTAAATTATTTTCAGGTTGATTTTTTTTATTTAAACCATCAATATGCTTCGTTTAATTTTGCAAAATTTCATAATTTTCTAGTTACATAGAAATTTAAAAAATTACTAAAAGCTTGAGCTATCAAACCTAAAAACTATTGATAGTGTTCATAAGCTATAGAAGAAATTAATTTTTGAGAAGTTCTTATATTCCTTTCAAGCTAAATATTTTATTGATATAAATTATAAACATGTGTTAGCTAGGTCTAGGATTGTTCATTTGAGTATCTTTGTGAAATTAGTTTTTAATTGAGGTTTTCAGTGAATTGAACAATATTTCTAAGATTTATTGATATAAATTGAATTCATTAACTGTGGCTAAGATCCAAATAGGTTGTGCGAGGTAGTTTGAAACATATAAAAGGTTCTATAGGTCTTTGCTCTTAATCGAGATAAGTAAAAACTATTCATTTTGTGTGTATATAAATGTTTGATTTTTGACCCTATACATTTGGAAATGATAGTCAAATATGAAAAAAATTTGGATTTTTTAAATTATAAAATATTTTTATAAACATTTTTTTAAACTCAAACATTTATACAAATATTTACGTAATTTATATAAATATTTCTTTTTTATATATAAATGATTTTATAAGTTATATAAATATTTCATTTTGTTTATCTATAAATATTTTTATAAGTTATATAAATGTTTTGTTTTGTTTATATATAAAGGTTTTCGTAAGTTATATAAACATATTATTTTGTTTATATATAAATATTTTAGTGAATTATACAAATATTTTGTTTTGTTTATATATATAATGTTTTTGTAAGTTATATAATCTTTCTATAAATGTTTTTATTTTACCCAAATTTTACTTAATTTGATATTGATTTATAAATTTATTTTTTAGCAACCAAAATAGAATTGTTTTTTATATATTTCCATAAGAAAAAGAAAAACTTATTTTTCATTGACGATTTGAAATTTTGAATATATATAGGTTTTGACTCATTATACGCAATTTGTGAATATCTACTCTTAGCTCAGAACTCATAAGTTTAGTCCAATTGAATTATCTATTCTGTTATGCACACTTTTGCATTTTGATCAAGTCATCAGGGTTACAAGTGACATATGATTATGAAAGTTTGGTCAGGTCATCAAGATTACAAATGACATCTGATTCTGAAATTCTAGCTAATTCATTGGAAGTATATGTGACATAATGTGAGATAAGTTTGAAATATATTTTGACTTATGTTTGATATTTGAAAGGTTATAAAATAATCTATTAATTATACATGGCTCCCAAAAGCATCTTGCCTACGACATTCTTCAAGGTGTTGGTTTTCCAATAGATGGCAAGTTCATCCACATATGTAGATTCATACTATCATTAAATGGCTCATAAGAGATTGGGTTGTCAGGCTTACTAACTTCACAAAGAATCAAGAATTGGCTACCAAGTAGGGTTTGTCGAGGTGCATATTCAAGGGGTGACAAATCTAGTTGGTTTGTTGATTTATCTTTCTATTGGGTTTTTTTACTCTTCTCAACCTAAGGAATTGTCCTATGGTGAAAGTATTCTTTCTTATTTGTACTTTGAATTTTTTAGTTTGCTTGTGTTTGGTGGAGTTTTCCTATCATGTTTGTTGGTGGGTGTATTTCTTTGGCCTTCACCTAAAGACTTGTCTTGTGCTAGGCTTTTTTACCTCAAGCTAAGGTTCTTGCCTATGGTGAGGTTTTTTCTTCAGTTTAATGAAATTTACTTACCAAAAAAAAAATAAGCTCCTTCACAACTACCATAAATGCTCAGAAAAAGGAAATAATTGTGCTATAAAGATTAACATAATGAAGGTACTTAAAACATTGGGATTTCCTAATTCCATGATTAAATGGATTGAGGTTTTTATCTCTTCCCCAAAATATTCCATTAGCTTAAATGAAGAACTAGTTGGTTTCTTTGGTGGCTCAAAGGGGCTAAGACAAGGAGATTTGTTGTCACCTTATCTTTTTGTAATTGCAATTGAAGCACTTTCTAGGCTACTAAATAGAACAACCATGAATTCGAATTTTAAAGCCTACAAACATTGTAAAGATCTAAATATAACCCACTTATGTTTTATAAATGATGTGATGTTTTTCTCTGGTGTAGAGGAGAAATCTATTTAGCTCTTTCAGAAGGCCTTTAAAGCTTTTGGGAAATGGTCTGGATTAAGAGCAAATGAGAGAAAGTCCCTAATATTTTTTTAAGGTAAGACTTCAACTTATCATAGAAGACTTGCAGATTGTTTGGGTTATGTAATTTGATTTCTTCTAGTCAAATAACTTAGGGTTCCTTTGATCACATCTAAGCTTAGAAGTAGAGATTGCAAGCCTTTGATTGAGAGGATCACTGGGATGATTAATTATTCTTGTCATATATGGGTAGAGTGCTTCTAATTAAATCTATCCATTTACAATCCAAGTGTATTGGTCAAGCTTGTTTATTCTTCCTATAAGTGTGAATAAAAGCATTGAAGGAATCCTTAGAAAGTTCCTTTAATTGGGTCATTTGGTGAAAAAGTCTAGTGCCAAAGTTGCTTCGGAGGATGTTTGCTTTCTAAACAAAAATGGGGGTTTGGTCTAATACGTACAAAGGAATGGAACAAGGTGACAATAATGAGACTCTTATGGAACATGAAAAAGGATTCCATTTGGGTGCAATAAGCCTCACAACACTATCTTAAGAAGAAGTTCTTATGGAATTCGTACACTCCTCAAAATTGCTCATGGACGTGGAAAGATAAGGTTATCTTGAAGCTAAGAGATAAGGCTAAATCGTACATTGATTGTGTAGCTAGTGATGGGAAGAAGATTAGTTTGTGGTATGATAAATGGCATCCACTTGGACCTTTAGTGGATTGATACATAGACCATATTGTTTATGATTCCAAGCTAGGAGAAATGGCTAAAATGGAAGATATTATCAAAAAGGGATGCTAGTTATAGCTGAGTGCAAACACTTAGGAGTTTATAGAAATAAAAAGAAGTATCAACTTTCTTCCGAGCGGTGGTGAGGATAATGTAAGATGGAATGCAATGTCGAAAGGTGATTTTAGTACTTATTCGGCTTGGAGTATTCTTAAATTTAGAAAATAGTAGGTTAGGTGGAATAAAGTCATTTGGTTCAAGAATCATATTCTTAAGCATGTTTTCATTCTTTTGCTTGCAGTATAGACCTATGGAAAGTTTGGATCATCTTTTCTTCTTTAGCTTAATTACAAGAAGTATATGGCGAGAAATATTAAGTTGGAGCAAGCTTGAGTATGAAGTTATGCCTTGGAAAGACTATATAGGACTAGTGAGCTTAAATTGGAAGGATAATAATCTAACATATTTTTTAGCTAGACTTAGCCTTGGCACAACAATTTATTTTATATGGAAAGAATGCAATAGTAGAACTTTCACTTAAGTTGCAAGGGATATCCAAGATTTGATTTTAGAAATCAAGTCAGAGAAAGCTCTTTCCATAAAGAAAATTAATCTTAGAGCTAATGATGAAGCCATTATTCGAAATTGGGGGTTACCATAGGAGTTATCACAAGAGTTGAGAAGAAATGGAGAATAATCATGTATGTTGTAGTTTATGTATTGTGGATTTGGTCTTATTTTAAATGCAATTTCGTGTGAAGAATCCAAGAGCTTATTGTGGTTTTGTTTTGGCATGGTGCTTTATCTTTAAATGCTATCGCATTGAGTTTTGTGTTTCCTCCTAATAGAGCTTTTAATGTATTTGGTTACTTACTTCCAAGCCATTTTTGGTATTCATGTAGGATTACTATTTGTATTTTGGATATTGGGCTCTCTTGATTCCTATCTAAGAATTAGTTTAGATAGTCACTCAAGAGACATGTCCCTTTGTTTATTTTGACTTTGGTTTTATATTCCTTTTCATCTAGGGGTTGTCTTAAGGGGAAAGGAATTTTGCATCTTTGTTTAATTTTGATTCTTGGTTGTATAGTCTTCACTAGCTTGAAGCCAATCCCATCAAGTTAAGCTTAAGTTTGTTTTTGTTTTCACTTCAACGATGTTAATATTTACTTACCAAAAAAAAAACATAGTGCAACGTCAACTACCTTCATGTCCATTTATTATAGTTTCATTGTCAGATTATCAAGCCTTGTATTAACCATAGTTATGTTGTTTACTTCGTGAATACTTGATGATTTTTTTGGTACTGAATCATCATTCTAGCCAAAGTTGTTTGCTACCATTCGTTTAATCAATTGTAATACATACTTTGTGGTTAGTCCCATGAATGATCCATTAGCTATTGCATCTAAAATTATCTTAATATGTCCAGGTGGCTATAGAAGGTTTGTGCTAGCATCTAGTTAGGTAGACTTTGATATAGGCAATGCCTCTGAACGTATTTGTATCTTTTCCATACTTTGTATAAGGTCTCATCATCCCTCTTCGTGAATGTAGTGGCATTATTTCCTATTTTTGTTGTTTTTCTTGTTGGAAAGAGCTTGGTTTAAAATGCGTGTGATAAAGCCTGCCATGTAGTGAATGATCCTAGAGGTCTTGATTCGAGCCAAATAGTTGTTTTGTCTTGAAGTGAGAAAGGAAATAGTCATAGTCTCATTACTTCATCCAACACTCTATTTAGTTTACATATTTGAATAAACTTGGCTAAGTATGCATGTAGATCTTCAGTTGCTACTCCTCCAAATTGGTTTTGCTGGATCATATGAATTATAAATAGTTTTATTTCAAAGTTGTTGGCATTGATGGTGGCCTAACAACAATTCAAGTGGTGTCGCTAGTTGTAAAACAAGAGTTTAATTTTAGGAGCAAAGTGATGAGAAACTTAACAATATAAAACAAAGAACAAACTAATATTTATGAAAATACATTTGTGATTCTTGTTTTTAACACATTGGTTTACAAAACTTTATATAGAAATAAAAAAATACAAAATCTATATTATGATATATCAGTAAGACTCATCACAATTATTGAAAGCAAACACAACATCAGCATGAATAAAAAAAACTTACACCCTTGACTTATATTATACACACCTGTGGAAAGAAGAGTCTCGAATATTCTTATGCAAACAATGAAAGGATTGTCAGAGGTACTTTTATATAACAACACCAATATGACATCGTTTCTTTAATAGGATGGAAAAATAATAATGGTTGTTAGTTCAACTTCCTTTGTTTTAACTCTGTTACTTGAAATTAAAATCACTTGGTCAACACTAATATTTGACTGCAGCTTTGATACTCCTAATATCTTCCCTCGTAGTGATCTTGTAAAGGTTAACTTGCTTTGGAATATCATATGACTTAAATCATGTCACAATTCAGAAACCAAAACAGGAAAGAAAACCAATAAGAGTGAATAGATTGCAGAAATAGTGTCTTCCCTAAAGATAAAACTTAAAGATTATAACTAGCAACCATAAAGAAAGTCAGTAAGCCATATAAAACAAACATACTCCCCCTTGAATCAAGACACTCAACTTCTGAATTAGATTTAAGAGAAAAAAAATCCACAAGGAATCTATTTGTACTCTTTCTTGAGTTAGAATTCTTTTGGATGTATAAAAGGAAAACACACAGTTTATTTATCCATAAAAAAGATAATTGTTACCACCTTTCAATAGAGTCATTCAACGTTTTGATAATTTCATCTCTAATACTTGCGCCCATAGTCAAAGTAATGTCAAAATTATAGATGTTTCTCGAATGACCACCAATGTATTCGTAGGGTTCCTATGATCAGTTTTCTAATACTATCGTTAGGTTTCTACCATTCTAAGAACATATTGTTTATGCAATCATATTGTATTATACATATATATATAAGCAAATAATCAAATACCTTTCATTTCATCGAATCGAATGTTCCTACTCCTTGAAGCTTATTTCAATCCATGAATAAATTGATGCAACTTGCATACCCTATACCTTTCAATAATAAATAAAAAACCTATAGGGTGTTCCATATATATGTTTTTCTTAATGAATCCATTAAGGAATGTCGTCTTGACATCCATTTTCCAAATCTCCTAATTATGGTATGCGATAGTGGCCAACATTATCTAGATGGATTTAATCATAGCTATGGGCAAAAACGTTTTCTTATAATCCAACCCTTGTTTCTGAGTATAATCTTTTGCTACCAGTTGAGCTTTGTAGGTCTCCATCTATCTATCCCTACTAATCTTTCTCTTGAAGACCCAATTACAACCAATGGGAACAATTCGTTCTAGTGAATCAACAAGTGTCCATACTTGATTAGCATGCAAGGATTCTATTTCAAAATTCATAGCTTCATGCCATTTACCTAAATTAGTATCCAGTATAGCTTTTTTGTAACTTCTAAGATCATCAACATGATCTATTTCTCTCACTATGAAGGATTTGAAATCTTGCTCATGAAGAAATTTGTATATGTCTTAAGGTTTCATTATTCTAGAAATCATTAAATTGGAATTAGTACATCATATGTAGATGTCTACTGAGAGGATTTCTTGGTTTAGCGTGTTCAATTTGAGGCTTTTGAACTCCTTTTTTTAGCTTTATTCTTCTTCTTATGCCTCCTTATTGTAAGAACTTTTTCTCTAATAAATACGCATTTCTAATAATCAAAATTCTTTGATCAACCATAAAGTAGAAGCAATATCTCAAACTATTTTTAAAATAACCTATAAACTGACCTTTTTCAAATTTGGCATACAACTTATCTGTTTTAATTAATTTAACATAAGTTAGACATCCTTATATTTTAAAATAATTAATACTAGGAGACTTGACATACCACATCTCATATGGTGTTTTCTATACAAATTTGAACAGTGTTCTATTCAAAATATGTGTAGCAAAAAGTAATGCATATCCCCATAATGACATCGATGGGTCTATAAAATTTACCATGGATTGTACCATATTCAGTAAGGTACGATTCCTCTTTTTTGATACAT
This sequence comes from Mangifera indica, assembly GCF_011075055.1. Taxonomy (NCBI): domain Eukaryota; kingdom Viridiplantae; phylum Streptophyta; class Magnoliopsida; order Sapindales; family Anacardiaceae; genus Mangifera; species Mangifera indica. The sequence goes on along the minus strand of NC_058141.1, from coordinate 4,919,836 downwards.
CATTGTGTTGTAGTGTATATGGAAGAGCCATTTAGGATATAGTTCTATTTTCCTTCAAATAATCTCAAAATTTTATACTCAAATAATCACTTCCACAATCTGATCATAAGGTCTTAATAGTCTTTCTAGATTGTTTTTATACTTCATTTTTTATTCTTTGAACTTTTTAAAAGATTCATATTTGTATTTCATCAAATACACGTACCCATACCTTGAATAATCATTGATAAAGGTGATTAAATATTGGAAACCACCTCGTGTCATTTCATTAAATGGCTCGCATACATCTGAATGTACCAGTTCTAGCAGTTCTTTAGATTTTTCCCTTTATTTTTAAAGTGTGATTTGATCATTTTTCCTTAAAGGCAAGACTCATAAGTTGGATAAGTTTCAAAACCTAATGCATTCAAAATCTCATTCATCTCTAATCTCGTTATCTTGTTGTCTACTATATGATCTAACTGATGGTGCCAAGGTAACCTTGTGTTGATTTTACCTTGTGTTGATTTTTTCTTGAGATCTTTTATTTTTGACAACATTCATGACACTCAGATCATTCAGTTCTAAAACATATAACCATTTTCATTTACAACTTTGTCAACTAAATAATTTCTAAAATGATACAAACATTCATTTCCATTAAATTGTGCATTGTAACCATTTTTACATAGAATAGATACTAATTATATTTCTAGTAACATTGCATAATGAAGAACTCTGCAAAATCTCAAAATATGTCCAGATGGAAGTCTTAGAGAATAGTTTCTTTTTTTTTTGGGTAACCAGGGAACCTACCCATTTTTATTGGACAAATAAAACTAGAGCACAGTGATCAAACCCACAACCACAACACTAGGTAACTCAAGGTTTTATAAATGTGACAAAAACACAAACCTAAACCTTCACCTTAGAAGTACTAATGCTTTATCAATTTTCCTTCATCTTGTCACAATTGTGAAACCTTGACTTACTTGCTGCAATGGTTGTAGGTCTAATCATTGTGCCTCAGGTTTATTCATCCAACAAATACAGGCAAGGTCCTTGATAACAAAAAAATATATATAAAAATTAATTCCTAAATTTAAATAGTCTAACCTAAAATGCATCTAATCTACAAATCTAAACCATTGAATGAACATAAAAATTAAGTGCAATATATAAGCTCTTGAACCATCCTTTACACAAATGCCTCTAATCTCGAAGCACTATTTAATGTTTCATTATGACTCTGAGGTGGCAGTGCTCCTATCATAACATTATGAGCTATTGTTGGATTGATTCCATTGATGAAATTTCCCATCCATCCTAACTTAGTGTTTGCCATCCTTGAGGCATACCATGATAATGCATTGAACTTGGTAGTATGTTCTTTTACCAAACTGGTCCCCTATGTTAGAATGATGAATTATGCCCTTTTACTAAACTGGTCCCCTATGTTAGAATGATGAATTATGCCCTCAAGTATGTCATATTTGTAGTCTTGTACTACATCTTAAACAATTTTATAAAATAACCCAAGTAATATCTGAAGCTCAAATTGTCTCTAGGGTCAAGCTCCACCAAACTTTCACATCAACCTTGAGAAGGTGGGTAACATATCTCACATTTTCCTTGTCAGACATATCAAATAATGGCACAATTCCTTCCACTGCTTCAACCCATTCCTCAACAACTAATAGATCTTTGATACTAGCAATTTTTTTTGGCTAATTGGTAGCAATCATTGATGCATACTCGGCTCCATCACCATTGTTGGGTTTCGTATTCTCCTCAGGCCTCTATGTCATCCAAGAGCTTAAAAAGAATGAAGATCCAACCCTTGACAAGCCAAAGGAAGCAATACATGCTCATTTTTTGCCCAATCTCACTTTTGGACATAACGTCATTGAATGGACTCAAGATCCACTTAAGTGTTTATTTTATTTGGCCCAAAGAAGTCTCAAAATCAGTCCATCACAACCCCAAGATGTCCAAGACTCATTGGGAAGCTCATTAAGTCCAAAATTGAGTAATTAGTTGTTTTGGAACTAAATGGGAAGTTGGTTGATAAAATTAGGGAACATGATTAAGGAAAAGAGCAACAACTTTTGTCTTCTAACATATCAAGAAGTATGGGGTTAGTTTATACTATGAAGCTTAGCTTAAAATATGTATATTCATGTTGACTGTTACACGTGTCAATAATAAATAAATATTTATAAAATATTTAAAATTTAGAAATATTTAAAAAGTTTCATCCATGAAGGGATTCCATTCTATCCATAGGACCCTAATGGTGGACTAATGATAAGGGTCAAAGTTAAGAGGATGAAAGAAGTGTTAATTGCACTAATCAAGGATATTTAGGCCTATTAGTGCAACCTTTCTTGATCGAATATGAAGATATGTTCCTCAATGAGCTTTCATCCAGCCTTCTCCCTTAAAAGGTATTAAGCATCAAATTGACTTGATTCTGAGAGCACCATTGCGTAACAAGTCAACCTATAGATGCAAGCCTACGGAGACTAAAGAGCTACAAAGGCAGTTGGATGAATTGATTAAGAAAGGCTATGTAAGGCTTAGCATGAGTCTATGTTTGGTTCCAGGGCTACTTATTCCTAAGAAGGATGGCACCTATAAAATGTGTGTAGATAATAGAGTCATAAATAATATCACTATCAAGTAAAGGTATTCCATTCCTAAACTTAATGACATGTTTGATGAGTTGCATGGTGCTTGTGTGTTTTCAAAGATTAATCTAAGGAGTGACTATCATCAAATAAGGATGAAATATGGTGATGAATGGAAGACAATCTTCAAGACTAAAGGAGGCTTGTATGAATATATGGTTATGCCCTTTGGCCTCTCCAATACTCCAAGCACATTTATGAGTTCTATGAATAAGGTAGTAAAACCTTTTATTGGAAAGTTTGTTGTTGTTTATTTTGATGATATACTTGTATATAGTAAAACTTATGATGATCATGTGATACACTTGAGAAATATTTTTGATGTTTTGAGAAAAAAAAATTGTATGCAAAAATAGAGAAGTGTCAGTTTTTTGTAGATCAAGTTATGTTCCTTGGCTAATGGTATCAAGTCTTGGCCCCAACCCAAAACCATCACTGAAGTAAAAAGCTTTCATGTTCTAACATCCTTCTATAGAAGATTTGTGTCTAATTTCAGCACCATCATGGCCCCCATTATTGAAAGCATGAAGAAGAGTAGTTAGCAATTGATTCATTAAACTTCTTAACCATTAGAGTTGGCATTGGGGTAGTCCTCACTCAAGCTAAAAGACCAATTGCTTACTTTAGTGAGAAGCTTAATGAGTCAAAAAGAAAGTACTCCACCTATGATAAAGAATTTTATGCTATTGTTAGGGCTCTTAACCATTGGAGTCATTACTTAAAGCTTAAGCAATTCTTGCTCCACTCTAATCATCAAGCCTTGAAGTTCCTTAGTAGCCAACATAAGATTAGTTCAAAGTATGCCAAATTGGTGGAATTTCTTTAGTCCTTTTCTTTTGTTTCATCCTACAAGCAAGGGTCTTCTAATATAGTTGCTAACTCACTTTCTATGAGGTATTATTTGTTGTCTATTATTGATGCAAAAGTTCTTGGTTTCGAACTCATGAATGAGTATTATCAAGTTGATAAAGAGCTTAGGGAGATCATAAAGAGGTGTTCCAAGGAAGTGTATGGAGATTATTTAGTCCAAGATAACTTTCTCTTCAAATGGTCTAAGCTTTGTGCTCCAAAGGGATCCTTTAGGGAGCTCTTGATTAGAAAGACTCATAAGCAAGGATTAGCAGATCATTTTGGGATTAACAAGACCTTGGACATGCTCAAGGAGCACTTTTACTAGCCTAAGAAGGTAAGGGACGTCCTAGCCATTATTGCAAGGTATGGCACATGTTAAAGGTCCCAGTCACACTTCAAACCAAGTCTCTACATGCCTCTGCCTATTTTGGAGTAGCCATGGGAGGATTTAAGTATGAATTTTGGGGTTGCTCTATCAAGAACTCAAAGAGGGAAAGACTCTATCATGTGGTGGTGGTGGATAGGTTCTTAAAGATGGCATACTTCATTCCTTATACCAAAACTGAAGATGTAAGCAAAGTAGTTGAATTGTTCTTCAAGGAAGTGGTTAAACTCTATGGAATTCCAAGAACTATAGTTTCAGATAAGGATACTAAGTTTTTAATCCATTTTTTAAGAACTTTATAGAGTAAATTGGGGACTAAGCACATGTTTAGCATTTCTCATCACCTCCAAACTGATGGTCAAACTAAAGTAACAAATAGAACCTTAGGGACAATCTTAAGAGTTTTGGTTAGCAAGCATTTGAAGGAATGGGACTTAAAATTTGCTCAGGTTGAATTTTCCTACAATAAAAGTCTAAGCACGACAACCAACCAATCCCTATTTGAGGTAGTATATGGCATTGATCTTTTAACTCCTTTAGATCTAACATCCTTGCCTTTTGGTGTTCAAGTTTACGAAGAAGCCAAGGAGAAAGTAGCCACCATTAAGAAGCTCCATGAGGTCGTCAAGTTGCAAATTATAAAAGCTAATGAAGCTTCCAAAAGAAATATCAATAAGCATAGGAAGCCTTCACTTTTCCAACTAGGTGATTTGGTTTAGATGCATATGAGAAAAGAGAGGTTTCTTAACAAAAGGAAAAGTAAGTTTGCTTCGAGGGTAAATAGACCATTTGAAATCCTTGAGAAGGTCATTGACAATGCATATAAGGTGAATCTTTCGAATGAAATAGGAGGAGTTTCAACTACCTTTAATGTAGGTAATCTTTCACCGTATTTGGAAGATAACTACCTTGAGGATTTGAGGAAAAATCCTTCTCAACCTAGGTAGGATGATGCATACCCAACTCCATCACCATTGTCTGGTTTCAAATCTTCCTCAAGCCTTTATGCCATCCAAGAGCGTAAAAAGAATAAACATCTAACCTTTACAAGTACATGCTCATTTTTGGCCTAATCTCACTTTTGGGCATAGCATCATTGAATGGACTTAAGATCCATTTAAGTGACTTGTTTTATTTGCCCCAAAGAAGTCTCAAAAGAAGTCCATCAGTAGTCTAAGATGTCCAAGGCTCATTGAGAAGCCTATTGAGTCCAAAATTGAGTAATTAGTTACTTTGGAACTGAATAGGAAGTTGGTTGATAAAGTTAGAGAATATGGTTCCTAAATTTAGGGAAAAAGACAACAACTTTTGTCTCCTAGCACATTAAGAAGTATGGGCTTAGTTTATAAGGTGAAGCTTAGCTTAAAATATGTAAACTACTTGCTTTTTAGTTGACTTTTATTGGAAAATTGTAGCATTGTCGTCATCTCCTTATATATAAAAGGTGGCCTCTCAATTGTAAAGTTTTAGCTTATGTTTTGAATAAACTTGGTGATAAAGTTTTGAAGTCTTTATCTTTCTTTTCCTTTATCCGGTCATCTTGGAAGAAGATTGATGGTGGAAGACCTTAAGGTTGGTGAAATTATCCTTTTATGTCTTGGTTTCATTTATACATCTTTAGAATCCAAAATTGAACGCATTTGTGTGCGGCTTGCTAGACATTGTAGAGAGTTGCAAAGAAATTACCAAATCTACCACTGACTTTTATCTTTATTTTGATTGCCTTATCTTATGTTTTTTTTTTTTTTTTGCTATCATAGATCAAAAGATAGCTCATTGTGTTGTGAATGCAGTAATATAAGTTTGGTTTGGATTGGAATTCGTCTTGGCTGTCAAATTGAATGAATTGAAAAACTACCCTTATCAAATAAACAGTAAAAACATATTTTTGCATTGGGATGTTATTGCATGTTTTGATGAATATGCATCAACATATAGAACGACAAGACAACTCCAATGATCCTTTGTGTATCAATGGTGGACCAATGACAAGAGTCAAAGCTAAGAGGATGAAAAAAGTGCTAATTGGACTAATCAAGGATATTTGGGCCATGTGTCATGCGCAACATGATTTGCATAGCTTGAAGGAGACACAAAGGCCTTAGGGTCTGTGATTCTAATTATTGATGTGGGTGTCATGTTGGTATATAGGGTTCACATCACTAATGCATCCTCAATAGTATGAGTAAGCATAGGGCAAAGCTAAGGTCAAGCCCAAACCCAAGCCCTAGGCACAAACTTAGTGTTATGTATCAAGTGGATTGTATCATCTTAAATACATTTCAGTTTTGGAACTATCTATGATCTTTTTAATGCTAGCTTCCTTAAGGTTTACATAGAACTTCTAATCTTTTATATTTCAAAAACTTGGTGACATTGAAAAAAACTCTTTCGGCCTGAATCTAATATGGCTTGTTATACGTAATGGTCATGTCATACCATAGTTAGTGTAACATCCGAATTCAGGTGTGTCAGTAAACTCCACTTCCAAAATTACCCCTAGAATGGATTTTATAACTTGTTGTGTAAAGAAATTGCAAAAGAATTAGAGAAAACTACTAAATGAGCAATATTTTTCAAAGGGGGTAAAATGGCCATTTTATAAAGATTCAAGGGACAAAGTGGGAATTAAAATTGAAGGGCACACTTGAAATTATATGGTGGTGCTAAGGGTTTTTGGTAATTGGCTAAGGATAAAATAGTAATTTATGGAAAAGGTTAAGGGCAAAATGGTCCAAAAGGCTTATAAAATATATAATCTATTCATCTTCTTCCTTATTGCCGAGAACTCCATTATTTTTTAGCTAAGCTTTTTCCCTCAACCAAAATTCACCAAAAAACCTAGCTAAACCACCTAATTTCCAGTGCCTCCAATTATAAAAAGTGTAGATCTGTCAATTCTGATCAGTTCTAAGGTAAGAAATTTAATTTTTAAGATATGTCAAGTTTAGGGTTTTGATGGATGATCATATTTTTGGTTGATTAAGGTTGCCAGAAAGAAGAAAAGAAGGTGAATAAGCTTAAATCACCAAATTAGCAAAGAAAAGGTAAAAATTTCATACTTTACATACTTGAAGTAAATTTGAGTTAGGTTATTTAAATAACCTTTACTTATATAAGTGTGTAAGGTATTAGAATTACGATGATTTATGCTTAAAAGGATAAAGAAATTCATTAGGATTCATGATGTAATTTTTGGACATAAGGGTAAAAAGGTAAATTTTTGCCATAAGGGCAAAAATGTCATTTTATGCGTTATAGGTTAATGTTGCTTAATTATGTGCATGTTATGTGAAATAACCCTTATATTAAGCCTATATTGTATAATTGAAATTAATTTGAGACATGATATATATTTATATATAAATGCATGAGAAAATAACATGATGTTTGAGAAGGAATGAAAAGAATAAGGGAAAATAACAAATGCGCATATTTCATATTATGGTTATATATGCATACATGAGGAATCATAACATATGCATGATTTAAAAAAAAATAAAGAAAGAGGAAAAATATTTTCTAAGTCATGCATGCTTTTAGAAAATGGAAAACAAGTATTTTTGGTTTTATAATGACTCATATGATACAGGAAAGCAGAAAACATACTAAAAATCCTTACACGCCAGCTGTATTGTGTGGACAGCAAATAAAATAATCGGTTGTACTGTGTGGACAACCAGCTGTACTGTGTGGACAGCAAGGAAAAAAATATCAGTTGTATTGTGTGGACAGCAAAAGAAAAATATCAGTTGTACTGTGTCGACAGCAAAGAAAAATATTAGCTGTACTGTGTGGACAGCAAAGAAAAAAAAATATGCGTGTAAGAGAGAATTATACTTTGTATGGGACTGCAAGTACTATCATATGTAGTCTAGATCGATCAATGAGAAAGAGAGAGAAACAAATTAGTAAATATTTTATAAAAGTCATTTGCATTAGAATTATGCATACAAGCCTGTGTGACTGATAAAGAGTTGAGAAAGATGTACGATCAGAAAATAGAAATGTCATGACACTCATACATGCATAAATCATAACCAGTGAATCATGTCTATATAGTAAGGAAATGAATAAATGTGTGAAAGAAAAGAATTATGATATGTGTTAAATGCGTGTTCTGTGTCAATTATTTTGTTGTAAATAGTTCAGACACGCTGAGTATGGAAAAGATTATAAAAGATTAGTACTGGTATAAAATGCTTTAAGTGTTTAGTATGATTTTCTTACTGAGCCATAGTCGCTCACTCCGTTTAATTTAATATTTTACAGGTAAAGAAATGCAGCAAAGGTTCTCGGGGAGCACTAATGAGACATGAGGCTAAGGGAGGAAGGCACCATAATTTTGTTGACTTAAATGTTATGATGTATATGTAATATATATATATATATATATATATATATATATATATATGAGTAGTTTTGAAAATTGGTTATAAAGTTTTTGTGGGTGATAATTTTTATGATAGTTATTATTATGTGATAAAAATCCAGTCGATTGATAGGACTGGTTTATGTGAATTGTTAATTGGGAGTGTTACAGGGCATAATTAAATAGAGAAAAAAATTCCCCGGGCCCTCTAAAATAGGGGAACTCATGCCGTTTTTCTGTAACACACCCAATGGTTAGGAGAGGTTACAGTTAGTCAATTAGTAAGCACAACAGATTGTGCTAACCGATGGCATGGCAAGGCCAAAGCATGGCCTAGGGCCACTTAGACTATGCCTCCATGCCCTTAAGCGAGCCTTGATACTAGCAAATTTTTTAAGCTAATTGATAGCAAATTTATAGGTTAATTGATAGAAATCAAGGTAGCAATCATGGAGAACAAAAACACAATTCCAATGATCCTTTGCATATCAATGGTGGGCCAATGGCAAGGGTCAAAGCTAAGAGGTTGAAAAAAGTGCTAATTAGACTAATCAAAGATATTTGAGCCAAGTGTCATGCACAACATGATTTGGATGGCTTAGAGGAATCACAAAGGCCTTGAGGGTTATGATTCTAATTATTAATGTGGGTGTCATATTGGTATATAGGGTTCACATCACTAATGAATCCTCAATGGTAAGAGTAAGCATAAAGCAAAGCTAAGGTCTAGCTTAAACCCAAACCTTAGGCACAAACTTAGCGCTATGTATCAAGTGGATTGTATCATCTTAAATACATTTCAGTTTTGGTATTATTTGTGATCGTTTTTGTGCTAGCTTCCTTAAGGCTTACTTTGAACTTCTAATCCTTTACATTTTAAAAACTTAGTGATATTTAAAGAAATCTCAAAAAAGTTGATACGATAGTAAGCCATATCAACCTAAATTTGATATGGCTTGTTGTACCTAATGGTCATGTCATGCTACAACGAATCAATTGGCGAGCATAATGGGTTGCGCTAACTGATGGCAATGGCAAAGCCAAAGCATGGCCTAAAGCCACTTAGACCATGCCTCCATGGCCTTAAACAGACCTTATTGCATGTTTTTGCAGGCCTTCTCATCAATTATAGGTTTTTATTAATTTTTTAAAATATTTTTAATTACATATTATTTTTTCACAGGCTAATCCGTAGATTGTGACCTTAGGCCCTAACATGGCCTGCAAGCCTAACACGGCTCGTAATTTGTGAATAGTGCCAAAATTAAGTGACTCAAGTTATGACTATAGTGCAACCCAATCCCCTTAAAATGTCTATAAATGAGTTAAACAATAATTACATGGAATATTAAAGATGATTTTAGGTAAATAAGGGTATGCTTACCAAGCAGAAGTATTAACTATGGGGTAAGGTGTTACCAAACACATATTTTGTCTCATTTAAGATTTAATCCTATGTATAAAGGAGTTAGATCGTCAATATTATTAAGGCCAAAGGAGGATTGTTTCCCACCCAAGTTTAGGTGTGATCCCAAAGTTACACTCACAAGATTTAAAAAGCCTAAAATCTCACCCATAATGTAATTGCAGTTAAAATTCTGTTAGAGACAAAGGTAAAATTGCTATTTTACTAATAATATTAAAAAAATATAAAATTCATTAAATTTTCTTTCCTAACTTTTAAAACCTAACAATTTCACCCTTACCTAAAGTTTTCTAACTTGAAAAGTCATATTTTCCCCTCAAATTTTTTCTTCAACTCTCCGACCACCATCTCTAGTGCCGACAACCTCCCCTCTCCACCCTAAACTGTTGGTGAATGCACGTAAACAAATCTAGAACAAATCTCTTAGTCGGAGACAAAGAAATTCAACGAGATCTAGGCAAAAAGATTCCAGATCTCTTCGTCGAAGTAAAGATCTGGAATCTCTTCGCTAGAGATGAAAAGATTTGCAATCTCTTCATTAGAGACAAAGAGATTTAAAGCCCAGATCTCTTCGTCGATGAAAATGTTTCATCATCATCCTTTCTAGATTGCTAGAGAAAGTGATATGAGGGGAAGAAAAAAATTCTAAGGTTTTGGAGGGAAAAATATGACTTTTCAAAATTAATAAAACTTTAGAAGGGGTAAAATATTAGTTTTTAAAACTTAGAAGAGAAAAATGTAATAAATTTTATTTTTTTAATAATATTAGTGAAATGATGACTTTACCCCTACTATTAACAGAAAATTTTAACCCCAGTTGGTCAACGGGTGGGAGTTTAGATTTTTCAAATCCCATCAGTGTGACTTTAAGATCACACCTAAACTTAGGTGAAAAATAGTCCTTTTGCCATATTATTAATATGCAATAACCCCACACAGGGTAACAATGGCATAAATTGAACTCTAGCAGGCAAGAGCAAGGTTTAATGCCATTTTACAGAATCTGAAAAATTCCAACATACTATTCAACATCCATCATGATACCGTAAAACATTTCTGTATTAACATCACATTACAATATATGCTTTACAAAATTCGATGTTGCTCCTAGACTAATTTTCCAAATGGTAGAACTTACTTTCAACAACAATCTCAATGACTATTCCCCCATGAGCACGGTACAGCGACTGTTAATTTGAAGTTAACTCTGATTTCTGAGGACTTGACAGACTATGGAAATACACATACTAGAAAATAAGATGCTCTTTTGAGTGATGTACAAAATTTCAGTCATTCAACCATTACTGATATTATATTAAAGCTGATCAAATCTTCATTTACCTGCCATATGAAATCTCCAAACTCAAATTTGAAAATTGAACGATTCATCAGAATGAAAATGCAAAGATTTGCCAACAATTTTCGGATGTATCAGCCAAATCTTCCTAGCCATGTAGAACCAATCAAATTAAGCAAAAGGTTGTTTAAATAAAGGAAAATCAGTACAACTAGCCTAAAAGAAATTCAAACAATTGTTTTATGAACAAAGCATATATTACAAATAATGTATAATATTTCATCCCTTTCCATAATATTAAAAGATGAAATTATATTTCTATTGGGAATGAAAGAAACAAAGGAATGAAGCAGATACGATAAAATGCTGAGTAAGTAGGATAAGAAAGAATGCAAGTTATCAATAAGTTGCCTGGTTACCACAAACTTTAACCTTTTGCTTGCCTGGTACTGAATTTTGTGTGTAAATATAAATCAATGTGATCATTTCTTCCCTTCTGGTTGGCCTGTACTTGATGAATCATAATGATGAAGAGAATCAAGACTGTCATGAAAGTATACATAATCCAATTCAGGGATAAGATCTTATTAACAGTGGCTACGAACAAAGCAACTGAAGTCAAAATGATTATCTTACCTACAATTGTTAGGGACCTGCCAGGACAAAATCAATGATCTTTTCAAAGTTGGAGGTAAAGATAAATAACTTCTCCAATCCTGAAGCATAATTCTGAGATCATGAAGTTTGCTATCCAAACCAAAGCAGCAATTTGCATGCATTGTACAAACTACATTAAAATCTTCACTAGGTTCACATAGCCCACCAAAATAAGAAGTATCCAAGAATTTCATCTTCAGTCCAATATCCATAACTAAAGGATCAAACTTGATATAATTTAGGACATCTTGATCATGAGAACCAGGATATGTTTCCCTCGAAGAGTACCAGAATTTGTAGAACTCTATTGATCGATTATTGGACTTCACATGGTTGAACCCTCCATTGGGTCTGTTTTGTAGATCATCAGAGGTCCCTAGAAAGTGATCGCATGCAATCTGGAAATCTGCATCTGAATAAAATCGTGGAAATGGATTTCTGAACCACATGACATCAGCATCCTGTTGGAGAAAATTAACCAAAAGCAAAATGAATATTCTGTAAAAATAAGAGATCAGATACATATATTTAAACAAATTTAATAAAAATTTCTAGCTATTAAAATGATAGGAAACGCTAATGGTTAGTAACAGGCATCCTGATCTGAATTTCATGGAAGAATGTAAAGGCCATTATCAAAACAAAGCATATCCTACTCAGCAGAAACTCAAGCAATTGGGGACTCAAGTTTACAAATCCTGTCAAATTGGGACTGCAAAGCCAAATGCAGCCTTAATATCATTATAAAGTTGAGAAAAAAAATTCTAATCAATACTATCAACTGCCCCTATCAAAGATCTTTAGCACTGGAGAAAAGCTTGATGACTCCTAGACTATAACAAAAAGGTTCAATAAAATATTTTTTATATATTTCTGCTAGACATATTATCCATCCTTTCATTCTTTTTCCTTTTTCTGCCATTCCCTTTCAAGAGAAAGCTATTTAATTCTAAAGATACATAATCAGGAGAAAAAATGAGTAACATCTAACAGAAGACAAAACAGATCAAAATGTTATACTGGAACTGCATTTAAGTCTATGAATGCAAAGCAAAATTAAATATGTGCAGTATATTCAAGTCTCTGCCACGACTAGTAAAACCTTGAACTTTACTCGGTGCAGTGATTGTGGGTCCAGTTACTATACCCCGGGGTTTACCTATCCAACTAAGTCAGGTAGGAGATACAAAGCCGCCCAAGGAACCATTAGGCTCCACCATTTTAGTTCAAGCCCATGCTCCTATCTCTTGTCAACTGCCCCCACACTTATTATTGGGCCCAAGATGCTCCATTAGGTATAATATCCTCACTCAGATCCAAGTTTAGTAACTAAGCATAATGTTGCATGTGTGCTTAACTTGTATTAGTTTAATCTTGTATTAGTTTTAATCTAGTACTTTATTATCATATACTTCATCATCATTTTGTATTAGCTTACATTGGGAAGGCACAAAACCAAGTCAACAAGCAAGAGGAAGCCTTAATGGAGGAGACAAGTGAGTGGCTTAAGGTTTCCTACTTTGGCAAAGACAAGTTGTCAATTTTGGGCGGTTCCTTGTCTCTTGCCTTTTGGGGAAAGTCCCATAAACTAATATTAGTTTTGCCTTTATTTGAATTCAAATGTATTATTATATTACTTATTTGAGGCCTATATAGATGTCCAAGTTTTCTATGTAATAGTTTTTTTACGACTTGATTAATGAAAATTCATGTGCTTGCTCTTTGAGCAACTATTTCTCCTTTATCCTTTCTCTTTTGACCAGAATTAGGTGGTGGATTTGCCCTTGGCCGGTGGTTATCCTTTAAGTCATGGATGTGTTCATGGTCAATTAATCTTGTTTGTTTTCATCTTAGTCTAAATTCCTCCATAGTTGAACTAGACTCCTAATTGATACAAAAACTATAATTTCATAACTCACTTGATTTCATTCGTGCACTAATGGGATCCATATCAACCAGTATTAAAGCTTTGGTTTCTTAAGGGTGAGTTACTCTTTTTCCTTTCACTTGTTGGTTGCAAGAAAAGTTGGTTGTTGCAAGAAACTTTTGGTAAGAATTTGTGTGTTGACTGAAATTTGTTATTTGAACTTTCTTTACCCTAAACTCTATCCTAACATTTACTAAACACTTCCTACACCTTTCTACACAAATTTAGCCTAAATACACCCATAACACTCACAAACACTACTTCTCAAACCTGCCTAAACGCATACTTACCCTTACCTTAAATACTTATAGTTAGCCATGTCAAATAAGAGCCAATCTTCATCCCCACCTCCACCTTTGGCCACATGAGGTTATAAGGAGAAATCCGTGAACTTAGAGAACAACTTGCCGAAGGTCTCCAAGTTGTGAAGACATTCACTCAATACCAGCCACCTCAAACACATGCACCGCTAAACCAAACACATAAACAAGTTGCACACCTCTACCTCAAGTTAAAGAAATTAAAAAAACTTATCAAGAAGAGATTTCTACCCAAGAACCATAAATAAGAGCTCTACCTCAAGTTGCACGCTCAAGCATGGAGATGGCAATATAGAAGAGTATATTCAGGAATTTAAGAAGCTCATGATGAGGAGTGAAGTGTCCGAATTGAAGGAGCAAACCATTGCTAGATTTCTCGGGGGGTTATAGTAAGATATAGCTATATGGTTGAGTTGTAGCCTTATTGCAACTTTGACGATGTTTGCAAGCTTGCCATTAAAGTGGAAAAACAAAAGAAGAACATGAGGAGTTCGGTTTCAAGGACATTCTCCATGGGGACTATTTTTACTAAGGGGACTACTTATTCCAAACCTGAAGTCACTTCCAAAGACAATGGCAAGGAAAAGTCAGTGGAACCTTCTAAAGAAAAACCCAATCCTATGAAACCAAGCCAACTTGACAAGAAATGCTTCAAGTGTCACGACTATGGACACTTTCAAGTCAATTGTCCTAGTAAGAGGGTGATGACGCTTAAGGAGATATAAGAGATTGAGTAAGCCATCCAAGACATGGAAGATGATGAAAATAATGAAGGGGTCGAGATTGAAGAAAAGGAAGAGGTGATTGAAGAGGCGGATAATGGCAACATGTTAGCGCCTCGTAGAGCCTTACACATTCAAAACAGCCCCTATGAAGATCAAAGGCTCAACATTTTTCAAACTAAATGCACCATCAATGGCAAGGTGTGTTCGATCATAATGGATAGTAGGAGTTGAGCTAATGTGGCTTCAACAACACTTGTGGAGAAGTTGAATCTACCATCCTCACCATATCCCCAACCCTACAAATTGCAATGGCTAAATAATGGAATTAGTCTCCAAGTAATTAGGTAAGTGCTTTTATCCTTCTCCATAGGCAAACACTATGTTGATCAAATCTTGTGTGATATTATTCTTATGGATGCATGTCGTGTGTTGCTGGGAAGACCTCGGCAGATTGATAGGAGTGTGAAGCATTATGGCAGAAAGAACACCTGTTCATTTCAATTTAAGGAGAAGATTATCACGTCTTCACCATTAACCCTAACCAAATCAATAAAAAACCAAAAGAGGTAAAAATTAAAACAGATAACTTGTTTTTTGAATGGAGGCCGAACTGAGAAGAGTCTTCTACAACACAAACTGGTTCTTGCCTAGCTAGTGGTTGAGAGAAAAGAAGATAAGGAGGTGAATGAACCCCACCCCTTAGTCCAATCATTGCTAAAAGAATTCGGTGATGTTTTCCCTAATGATCTACCACCCGGTTTACCACCTATTCGGGAGATTGAGGACCACATTGATTTAATTCCCGAGGTAACATTATCTAATAGAGTAGCCCATAGATATAACCCTATAGAAACTAAAGAGCTTCAAAGGCAGGTTGATGAATTGATTGCTAGAGGGCTTGTGAGGGAAAACTGTCTTCTACCCAAAAAAGATGGAACTTATAGGATGTGTGTTGGTAGTAAAACCATCAATAACATCACTATAAAATATAGATATCCCATTCCTCAGTTGGATGACATGTCTGATAAACTGCACAGTGTTAACATCTTTTTAAATATTGACTTGCATAATGGTTATAATCAAGTTAAGATGAGGGAAGGAGATGAGTAGAAAATGGCTTTTAAGACCAAGAGGGGACTATATGAGTGGTTGGTGATGTCATTCGGTCTTTCTAATGCTTCAAGCGCCTTCATGAGATTGATAAATAAAGTACTTAAGCCTTTCTTTGGGAAATTTGTCGATATCTACTTTGATGATATCCATAAGATAGAGAAATGCATGTTCTTTGTGGACAGCGTTGTGTTCCTTAGTTATGTCTTTTCTAAAGATGTAGTTATGGTGGATCAATCTAAGGTGGAGGCAATCTACACATGACCCGAACCTAAGACATTTACCGATGCTAGGAGCTTCCACGGCTTTACTTCATTTTATAGGAGGTTTGTGCCTAATTTCAACACTATTATGGCATCTATCACCGAATGCATAAAAAAGGGTTCTTCTGAATGAACTTTGACAACAAATGATGCATTTGGTGTTATCAAGCGAAAATTGTGTGAGGCTCTCTGTTAGGAACCCAGATTTATTTAATCAAAACACAAAATACATAATAACAAAATATTTCATTACTAAAAACATTACAAGATAAACCGAATAGTTCGAGGAATTCGGAACCTCCCATTTTCCGGCCATTCGAGGCGCCGGAGACCTCCCTAAATCAGCCAAAGGTGGCTGCCCTCAAACCCCAAACCCTAATATTTTTTTCTCCTCCTTTTTAAAACTCAAACATATATATTTATAAAAGAAATGAGCCATTGGATTGGGGACAAGTGTCCCAATCCTAACACTCTCATTCTTGCCTTACCCAATTTCGACAAGTGTGATACGAGTGGAGTGGGTATTAGGGTTGTCCTTACTCAATCTAAGAAGTCTTTGGCCTACTTTAGTGAGAAGCTCAATGAGTCAAAGAGGAGATACTCTATTTATGACAAGGAATTCTATATCATTATGAGAGCACTTGAACATTGGAGTCATTACCTTCGACCCAAGCAATTTCTGCTGCATTCGGATCACCAAGCCTTAAAGTTCTTCAATGGGCAACACAAGATCAATCCAAAACATGCCAAGTGGGTAGAATTTCTCCAATCCTTTTCTTTTGTTTCATCTCATAAAAAAGGTGTTCTAATGTGGTTGCTAATGCCATGTCAAGGAGATATCTTTGTTTTCCATTCTTGAAGCTAGGGTCCTCAAGTTCCAACTCGTGAAAAAGCATTATGTTGATGATGAGGAGATGTCCAATATCATGAGGGAGTGCTCTGAGGGGGCTTTTTTGTGACTACACTATCTAAGAGGGTTTCTTTTCAAGGGCAACCGATTATGTGTATCGAAAGGAGCTTATAGAGAGTTTTTGATAAGAGAGACACATTAGGGAGGCTTAACAGGTCACTTTGGGGTTCATAAGACCTTGCAGACACTCAAGGAACACTTCTATTCGCCAAAGATATTAAGAGATGTTCAAGTCATTCTTGCTTGGTGTGGAACTTGTCAAAGTGCAAAGGCTCACCTTTACCCATTTCAGAGTAGCCTTGGGAAGATTTGAGCATGGATTTTATTGTTGCCCTTCCAAGAACACAAAGGGGAAAAGACTTTATTATAGTAGTTGTGTATATGTTCTAAAAAATGAACCATTTCATTCCTTGCAACAAAACAGATAATGCATAGTGGCGGAATTGTTCCTCAAAGAGATCGTAAGGCTACATGAAATCTCTAGAACAATAGTATCAGATAGAGACACTAGGTTTTTAAGTCACTTTTGGAAGACATTTTGGGGCAAGCTTGGTACAAAGCCCTTGTTTAGTATTTCTCATCACACCCAAACTGATCAACAAACGGAAGTGACAAATAAAACATTCTCCTTTTGAGGTAGTGTATGAAATCAATCCCCTTACTCCTACTAAACTAGTTTCCTTGCCTTTTGATATGCAAGTTCACAAAGATGCCAATGAAGAAGTTCTATGAAAGCATCAAGAGCCAAATTGAAAAGGCAAATAAGAGCTACAAAAGGAAGGCCAACAAGCATAGAAAGCCCTCCATTTTTTAGCTCGGATATTTGGTATGGCTACACTTGCAGAAAAAAAGGTTTCCATCCAAGAGAAAAAGCAAACTAGGCCCTAAAGCCAATGACCCTTTTGAAGTGATAGCAAGAATTGGAGACAATGCTTATAAAATAGCCTTACCGGATGAATTGGGAGGAGTTTTGGCCACCTTTAATGTGGGAGACTTGTCACCGAATTTGGAGGATAAAAACCTCTCAGATTTGAGGACAAATCCTCCTCAACCCAAGGAGAATGATATGAAGCCATCTGAGGAATTGTCAAGCTCCACCATTTTAATCCAAGCCCATGCTCCTACCTCTTGTCAACCATCCCCAAACTTATTATTGGGCCCAAGATACTCCATTAGGTATAATATGCTCACTTGGATCCAAGTCTAGTACCTAAGCCCAATGTTGTTGATGAGTGTTTAACTTGTATCAGTTTTAATCTTGTACTTTATTATCATGTACTTCATTTTGTAGTAGCTCACCTTGGAAAGGCATAGAACCAAGTCAACAAGCAAGAGGAAGCCTTAATGGAGGAGACAAATGGGCGGCTCCTTGTCCTTTGCCTTTACGAAAAGTCCCAAAAACTAATATTAGTCTTCCATTTATTTGAATTCAAATGTATTATTATATTGCTTATTTGAGGCTATAAAGGTCCAAGTATTCCATGTAATAGTTTTTGTCAGACTTGGTTAATGAAAATTCATGTGTTTGTTCTTTAAGCAACTAGTTCTCTTTTATTCTCTCTCTTGACCAGAGTTAAATGGTAGATTTACCCTTGGCCGATGGTTCTCCTTTAAGTCATGGGTGTATTCTTGGCCAATTAATCCTAGTTAGTAAATACGAGAACAGAAAAAAAACGGTACGCAAATTATATAGGTATAATATGGAGAAAAACATTTGTAAAAAAAAAAGAAAAACCCTAAAATTCCCATATGGGAAAAGTATTGAACGTACATATATTGGTTTAATAAGGCATATCATCAAAATTACATTTCTAAAAATACAACAATATCACAATAATTTTAGTACTTTTCATGAATCTCCTATTGATAATCAATATAACAAGTCAAACGTAAAGTATTTAATTAACTATTAAACCTAATACAAGATAAAACATAATCAAAATTCTTTATACAATAAGTACCATATCAGTTAGTTGGGAAAAACATACAAATTAATCAGTTTGGATTTTAGATTTCAGATCAGAGTGAATTTTTGTACAGGCCACAAAGGAAGAAAATTCAAAATTAAGAATAGGAATTAAGAAAAAAATGTTGTTGGATTTTTTATAAATAGCAGTTGCATTTTCGTAAATAATTAAAAATAAAAGGGACAATTTTGTATTTTGATTTTAGCAAAAATTCAAAAATACAGCAAATGTAAATTATGGCGTATAGTTCACATTTAATACGGGAAGGGTGTAAAATAAACGTTTAATATGTTTTGGGATCAAAAATTTTTTTGAACATATTTAATACACAAATTATATGGGAACGCGAATGATATACGTGTTTCCATCTTAGTCTAAATTCCTCCATAGCCGAACCATACTCCTAATTAATTCAAGAACTATAATTTCATAACTCACTTGATTTCATTCATGCACTAATGGGATTTGTATCAGCAGGGTTCCCTAGTTAAAAATAAATAAAAATGCTTGATGCAATCATCTAGTTGAATTTTCTGATTACATAAAGACAGCACTTTTAAAGATTAAGATCCAAATGACCTTGAATATGGGTGCACACTGCACACAAATGTTAAGGAATCAATTCAAGGGACACAACTCTAGTATAAGCTTAACAACCTGTTATCAGGTTCAACAATTAGACTAAGATCACGAAAGTTCATAAAATTATCAATGACATAGGATCCATGAACAGGTCATTCCATGAAATTTGATCTTTCGGAAAGAAAAAAAATTCTTTGAACCCTGAAAAATGTGCCGAGAGAAACAGCAAAAACCACTACCACTTAAAGGCCTTAAAAAGAAAACTCCTCTTCATCAATTTAAAAGCTCAGAATTACTGTTTAATCACCAGGGCATTGGTTTATAAGAAGCCTCCTCTAACAGATTAATCCATATATAAACATTCATCTCCAAATTAAAATGGTATTATCTACTTAGTTTTGTAAACTGACGAAACTAGGTTTTTGCATTTCTTTATTTCAACTAGAAAGAGAAAATGTTACCGTGAAAATGAAATTGTACCCCATCTCAAGAACAGTGCATAGAAAATCAATCCTTCTCCACGTCATCTTCAAATAATCAGTAGTCATAAAGTATGCCTCGTGACGAAAATCCGCACCATCAGTGACAAGGGCAAAGCAATACCTATGAACAACCAAACAACGTTTAAATGCTTTTTGATCAAAAGCAATAACCACCAAGTGATTCAAAAGACTTCGTGTTCCATATCCAATTCTAAAGCTCTCAAGGAAAAGATCAAACACTGAATTAGGAGCTGCCCATGCTTCGTTCAAAGTTGTTAATATTACAGTGTTGTCATCCATGGCAGCATTCTTCAGAACCTTTTCAAGGCTATATTCCTCACTAACCTAAAAATTTTTAAAAGAGAAATAAAAATAAATTTGCAAACAAAAATTGCAATTAATCAATATATTCTACAAAATTGAAACACACCCCACTACCATAAATCAAAGTAAGTGCTTTTGATAAAAGTACTTTCTACATAATCACTTAAAACTACTTTGCAAAAGATCACTTATGAACTGTTTTTTCAACTTTAAGTACACTCAAGAGCTTGGAAGTACTTTTCCTCAACGAAAAGCAATTTTAAATAATTTTGCCAAACACTTTAAAACCAATTTAAGCTTAAACAACATCATAATTGCATTAATTTTCAGGGCTAAATTGGGTAACCCATACAAAAGCTAAAAGTGAATAAAGCTGAACCCGCATAATAAAGAAACCCAGTAAGAGTTCCTTAGTCCACAAAATTAATAAACAAAATTATGCAATTAATCTTTATTTATACAGAATTCAACAATGGCAATGCTTTGGATGAAAGCATTTTCTACATGTTTCAATAGCACTTTCGGCTAAACCACACCATAATCATATTAATTTTCAGGGCTAAGTTAGGTAACCAATACAAAAACTAAAAGCAAATGAAGCTGAACTCACTTAAATGAACAAGAAAACAACGAAACTTAGCAAGAGTTCCTTACTCTAAAGAATAAATAAACAAAACTATGCAATTAGTCATTATACTCTACATAACTCAACCGTGGCAGTGCTTTAGATGAAAACACTTTCTGCATGATCACTAAAACCACTTTTCAAAAGAGCAGCTATGAAATGTTTTCCCAATTTTAAGTACTCAAAAAATTCTGTATAAAAAACGCATCAGTATTGCATCTTCAAAGGGTCTCTAAGTACTTTTTACACACCAAAAGCAAATTTTTGTAATTTAGCCAAACCCTTCGAAGGCACTTTCAGCTAAACGAAATCATGCTCATATTAATTTTCAGGGCTAAATTAAAAAAACCACTACAAAAGCTAAAAGAAAATGAAACTGGACCTACTTAGATAAACTATCAAATAAAAAACCCGGTAAGAGTTTAAGGAAAAAATTACCAGAAGAGATTCGGTCGTGCTGATAACAGAAGGGAAAATGGAAGGAAAAGCAGAGGAAGGACCAGAGACAGAGATGGGCAGGAACCGGAGAGAATCGACAATACCGTACAGAATTAAACAGGAGATGAAAATGCATGCGACAATGACAACATTGCGCCGAGAAGGAGATTCAATCAACATATTATTGCTATTTATAATCATAATATTGAAATTTTTATTTGGAATCGGCTTCAGTCTCCCAGTCCACCGCATTGATTTTAATGAATAGATTGTTCTTACAAAGAAACTGATAACATACGTCCCATCTCGTTCACTTTCCTTCCAAGGAAACCACGGATTTGTGGGGACTTGTTAACCCTTAATTTAAAAACGGACATTTTTTTTATTTAAATCAACGGCTAATTTAACATATATATATATATATATATATATATATATATATATATATATCTTTCTCGCCTATCCACGAATATATATTCCATTTTTTTTAATTTTTTTTCCAGTTTTTAATGGAGATTGCTGGGAAATTAATTAAAATACATAAATATATTTTCGTTTATATGATTTTATGTCAACCTTCATACTTTTTACCTTTATAAGTAAACTCATATTTTTATGTTAAATAATACTCTTTTTTCACTTCACTTAACTAATTTTCTTTCACCGTTTTCACCTTATTTTCATCATTATCTTTTTTTTCAACATTCCTCTTCTCTTAACAATCTGACGACAACACATCATCATCATATTCTAGTTGTTTTGTTTGTCATTCATCATCATCATCATCATATATCAAGTAAGCTTCTTTTATATAAATAGCAAGCTGTATTAAAACATCTTGACACTATTATACACATTGACCCTAATATTGATAATCAATTTCATTTTGTGATGTGAACCTTGATGATATGACTCAAAACCCAACGTTCAAGAAGATATTTCCCCAAGATTGAATTAGTTTCATCAACGTAAACCTTGATTTGAATCGATACAGAATCAAATGAATCTTAGTATCATTATTGGTGAACGTCACAAGATGAATCTTGATAAGTTCAAAGGTTGGTAAATCAATAGTATGCAAAAGTCGGCCAAAATTTTATTTATAATAAAAAAATTTAGTTTATATAATATAATACCAACTTAACCCTAAAACTACCTATGACCCAATAGACTTCCAAACTTCCTAAGCCCATTATCTAATTAACTACCCAAAATACTATTTAAAAGATAATATGGCAATTGGGCTCAATAAAATCTAGCCAAGTTACAAACAAGACCAAAATTCATAAAAACCAAAAATCCTAAATTTAATAAAAATAAAACTACATAATACACATTGAAACGACCTTTATTTGGGCCTACAGATTGGGCACAATTGGCAAAGCTAATTGTTGATATAGAGCTTGAAACAAGCTTCGTATTGATAGGTTATAAACCCCGTAACTTCTTTCGGATCAAAAGTTATGGCCATTCAAAGTCTCCCTACGTGTTTTGGATTTCAATTTCTCTCTAGGTTTTGGTTTGAATCAGGTTGACTTCTTTGTTGGCTCTTTCAAGCATCCGGTCATCCTTAAGTAAGCTAGTTTTAGCCTTTAAGCCCTTTACGAGCCCTACTAAGGCCTGTTGCACCTTTTTAGCTTTGTTCCTCGTAATTGGCCCAACTGGAATGTGTAGCGGATCTCTTTAATGGCTCAATGATCCCGTGATGCCTCCATCATTCCCTCCCACTTGACAAGGATTTGCCTTCAAATCTACATCATCAAAAGGAGATAGGTCAAAAACATTAAAAGTAGCACTGATATTATACTCACCTGGAAGATCCAATCTATAGGCATTATCGTTGATACACTTTAGGACTTGAAATGGTCCATCACCCCTCGAGTGTAACTTAGATTTCTGTTGGGATGGAAATTGTTCCTTCCACATGTGCACCCAAACCCAATCACTTGGTTGGAACACCACCCTATGCCTTCCTTTGTTCGCTTGTTTAGCATATTGTTCAGTTCTCGTCTTAATATTTTGCCTAACTTTCTCATGAGGCAATCGAACGAACTTTGCCTTCTTTTTACCATCTAAACTGGTATGTTCCTTAATAGGTAAAGGTAAAAAGTCTAAAGGTGTAAGTAGATTAAAACCATAAACAACTTCAAAAAGTAAATAACCAGTAGATATATGCACAACCCTATTAGATGCAAATTCTACTTGTGGTAAACTATCCTCCCATGTTCTCAAGTTTTTTTCTAATATAACACATAATAACTGAGATAAAGTTCTATTAGCTATCTTTGTTTGCCCATCCATCTATGGGTGACATGTTGTAGAAAACAGTAGTTTAGTACTTAACATACCCTACAAAACCTTTCAGAAGTAGCTTAAGAACTTCACATCACGATCAGAGACAATACTCTTGGGATTCCATGTAGATGCACAATCTCCCTTAAAAACATATCAACAATATAAGTTGCATCATTAGTTTTGTAATATGGAATAAAGTGTGTCATCTTTGAAAACCTACCAACTACGACAAAAATCGAATCACTATCCCTCCTTGACCTAGGTAACCCTAAAACAAAATCCATAGAAATATCCTCGCAAGGTACAATAGGTATAGGTAAATGTGTATATAAACCATATGGTAAGACTTTAGACTTGGCCTGTTTACACTTAATACAACGAGTATAAATACACTCTACATCTCATTTCATATGTGGCCAAAATAAATGCTCTTATAGTACATCTATCTTAGCTATATTGAAATGACCCATTAATCCACCCTCATGTGTTTCCCTCAAAAGTAATTCATACAAGGAACTCATAAGTATACACAATCTATTTTCTCGAAATAAATAACCATCAGGCCTATAAAACTTACCAAATGCAGTTTTCTCACAAGCTTCATAAATACTAGAAAAGTCAGAATCATTCACATACAAATCCTTAATATACTCAAAACCAAGTAACATAGTATCTAAAGTCAAGATTAGAGTATACCTGCATGATAATACATTTGAAACAACATTTTCCTTACCTTGCTTGTAATGAATGACATGAGGAAACGTTTTGATGTATTCAACCCACCTCGCATGTCTCTTGTTCAACTTACCTTGTCTCTTTAAGTGTTTTAGGGACTCATGATCTATCCTGATGACGAACTCGCGTGGCCAAAGGTAGTGTTGCCACATCTCTAATGCTCTCACCAAAGCGTACAACTTTTTATCATAAGTAGAGTATTTCAAAGCTGGCTCGTTGAGTTGCTCATTGAAATATGCTATGGGCCTATTTTCCTGCATCAAAACAACTCCAATACCTATACCTGAAGCATCACACTCAAGTGTGATGAGTAGAGTATTTCAAAGCTGGCTCGCGTGGCCTATTTTCTCTTTCTTTGTTTTTACTTCCATTTTCCTTTTTTTTTTTCATTCATCCTTCTTCTCCTCACTTAATCCTCACAAACCTGTTTTAGTGATAATGATACAAGTGTGATGAGTTTATTGTTCATCTGAAGGAGTATCTATTCTTGAATCCATCATGTGCCACCTTTTTGCCATACTGTTATGGTCTCCCTAATAAGATGTGTCTAGCATGTATAGGTACTACATCACACAACACCTCATCTTGATACCTACTTACAGATAAGTCATCACCACTTGTTTGTTCACCCTAATTTCTCCATAATCATTCAACCACTGAAGCTTATAAGGTTTAGGGTGTTTGATTGTGGTTTAAATAAGTTTTTCTACAAGTTTGATACTAGCTACATTCGTGAAACTACTACTATCTATCATTAAAGTGCACACTTTACCCTCACATGACATCTAGTATGGAAAATATTCTATGTTTGCTCATCATTTTCTTCTTTGTATTGTAAACTCAAAGCTCTCCTAGACACTAGTGTCTCACCCTCTACTGCATACTCCAACTTTACATCACTAGCATCCTCTAACAGTGACATAGACTCATCACTAGATTCTTCCTCTGTCTTATACTCACCATCCTCCCTCAACACCATGGTTCTTTTATTAGGACATTGAATGCTATGTGACCCCTACCCAAACACTTAAAACATTTGATCTTACTGTTTCTGTTTGGTGATTCGGGTTTGATAACAGGTTTCCCTTGGCTAGGCTCCTCTCCTTTAGGATTAGAGTACCCAATTTTTAGCTTAAAAAGTGGTTTATCATATCTCTTTGACACGCTCGATTTTTAAGGACTAGAATAGGAACCTACATCCCTTTTACCCTTCCACTGTAGTTGTCTTTCTACCTTCATCGTCATATGTACCAAATCCTCTAGCTCTACATAGTGTTGGAGCTCTACCACATTTGTTATTTCCCTATTCAACCCATTTAAAAACCTAGCCATAGTGGTATTTCTATCTTCTTCTACATTAGCCTTGATCATGGCTATCTCCATC
This sequence comes from Mangifera indica, assembly GCF_011075055.1. NCBI lineage: Eukaryota > Viridiplantae > Streptophyta > Magnoliopsida > Sapindales > Anacardiaceae > Mangifera > Mangifera indica. The sequence goes on along the minus strand of NC_058141.1, from coordinate 4,894,091 downwards.
GCTTTGTGATAGTCTTCCACACATTTGGTCCCTTGCCCAAGCCCTTGTAACTTCTAAAGTAAATCCCTATGGTAGTGGCTAAGAACCAAATGTTGCCTCATTACACTCTCCATATCATCCCAAGTGTTTATGGCTCTACCCAAGTTCCTACGTCTATTTTTTAGTAACTGGTCCCACCAAATATTGGCATAATCGATGAATTCTACAACAGCCAACTTTACCTTTTTCTCCTTAGAATACCTATGTATGTCAAAAACTTGATCTACCTTTTGCTCTCAATCTAGATAGGCTTCCGGATCGTTTTTACCTTGAAAATGTGGAATTTTCATTTTATGGAGGTTCGAATTTTACTTCAACAAACACGAAGAATTTGGATCCATTGAGCTATGACGAAGGCCCAATTACATGAGCAAGAGACAAGAAGATGAAAGCGGCAATCATTGGGCTAGTTCAAAGTCATTTGGAAATTATAGGGAAGAGTCCAAGCGAAGTCAAAGGTCAACTCATGGGCAACAACATGACAAACATGGAGTTTAGTTCAAAACTTGTGCATTTAATTCAATTTGAAGAATTAAAATAGCTTACTTTAACACAAGGAGTCCAAATACATGAATTGGTCTAAGGGTAGCAAGGAGCACGTGTTGGGCATTATTCCTAAGGCCAAATGTCATACTTAGCCGAATATGCATATGGAAGCCCAAGTCACATTAATTCAACTAGCCTTTTGTGATTAGTTATTATCTAGTTGGTATCCTAGTTTAATTAGGAAAACTTGTTTAGTTATTATATAATTGTTATTCTAGTTTAATTTAGGAAGGATATTTAATTGGTATCCTAGTTTAACTAGGAAAGATTGTTTAGTTATTATCTAATTGTTATTCTAGTTTAATTAGAAGAGTACTTAGTTGTCATGAGTTGCTATTATCCTTTTTTTTTTAAGGATTTGTTTAGTTTTTTAGGGTTAGAAACAACATATATAGATGTATTAAACTCAAGATTATGGGTAGCCTTGATTCTAATCAAAATTTCGAATTTCTCCAAAGTTCTTGTGAGAGTTTTCTTTGAATTCACTTCTTGAGAAAATTGTGAATTCTTTCTTTGATAATTACAGTTCCTTGTTGTTAGATAACAAGAGGGTTTTAATTCTTTTAGTTTATGCTAGATAGATCTTTGGGCAAGATTCCAATAGATTGTTATAGTTCTTGTTAGATCGATCAGCAAGGGTTATATCAGTTTGGTATTAGAGCATTGGGTTTAGTATAAGCTACGTAGCCTTTAAATTTTGTGTTCGTGCATCAATATATATATAAAAAATTTGTATTATTCATTATCAAGTGATTCGACAGCAACAAATTCAACATCAAAATTCTTCATACAAGTGGTTTGGGCAACAAAGTTCTATTCCTTGCTGATTTGCATCAAGTATCACCAAAATCACATATCATGATTCAAGCTTCAAGAGGTGTTCGAAGGCTTCCAGATCTATTTAGCTAAAAGTCTTAGTGTTAATCAGTCAAAAAAAAAAAAAAGATAAAAAAAGAGGAAGTCGAATTTAGTTGTGGCTGAATTTACCATTGAAAAAGGTCATAATTCAATTTTTTTTATTGTTAGCTCTAATTGTCAAGGGACCATAATTTGTAATTCTCTTTAGAAAGTGAGTAGTAAAGGTTAACTCAAATAAGAACTCTAAGGGGTAATTTTGTGTGTGATTATTTTGGTGAGTGTATTAGAGTGTTACAAACACATTCAAGCGAAACACGTGAAGGAGTGATAGAATAGGTGTTTTCTAACATTTTCTTGTAGGTTTACATCATGGACCCTAAGGAGAAAGTTACCTTAGAAGTAATACAAAGAATGTTACAAAAGATGATTGCACAATAAGAGGACATGAGGAGTCAAAACAGCAATGTCCATAAGAGGTTAGAAACGTTGGAACAAGGTACCCCTAGCCATAGCAAGACAAGAGACACAAAACGCAACCTCTTTGATGATTTAGAAGGGGAGGTTAAAGAAGAAAGATCTACATGTTCCAACAAAGGCAAATCAAAAGATGGGAATTTGGGATCAATCAAAATGAAGATTCCAGCTTTCCATGGTAAAAGTGATCCAGAGGCATATTTAAAGTGGGAGAAGAAGGTAAAACGTGTATTTAAGTGCCATAACTACACCAAAGAGAAGAAGGTAAAATTGGCAGCTATCGAATTCACTGACTATGCTAGTGTATGGTGGGATCAATTTACCTCTACTAGGTGTAGAAGTGGAGAAGGTCTTGTTTCTTTATGGTTTGAGATGAAAACAATCATAAGGAAGAGATTTGTACCACAACACTACTATAGGGAACTGTAAAATCAATTACAAAGGTTGAATCAAGGATCCAATAGTGTTGAAGAATATCACCAAGAGATGGAGATGACCATGATTCGAGCCAACATTGAGGAGGATAGGGAAGCTACTATGACACGTTTTCTTTTAGGTTTGAACCGTGACATTGCTAACCTTATTGAGTTGCATCATTATGTAAATTTGGAGGATATGGTACACATGGCAACCAAGATTGAAAAACAATTAAGAGCAAAAACCAAGGCTATTTCAACCCCAACATCATGGAAGTCACACTGGAAAGGGAACAAGGGAGGTGATGCGAATACAAATAAGGGCAGATCTGATCAAAGAAAAAATAAAGAACTCACTACACCAAAAATGCAACCTAAAGATAACAAATCCAAGGGTAAATCGCATGATATACAATGCTTTAGGTGCTTGGGATACAGACATAGAGTTGTACAATGTCCAAATGCAAAGGTGATGACCCTACACAATGGGGAGGTGGTGAGTGAAGATGGGAGTGAGGATGATGATGACTTGAGTGACATGCCACCATTGGAGGATGTTTCAGAAGAAGAAGACGATGAACCAACCCCTAAAGGACCAATTTTCACGTTGGTTGCAAGGCGTGCTCTAAACATGCAAGCTAAGAAGGATGAGGTACAATGCAAAAATATCTTTTGTACCAAATGCATGATAGATAATAAATTGTGTAGTATGATTATTGATGGTGGTAGTTCCACTAACGTTGTTAATGCTGGTTTAGTTGATAAAGTGGGGTTGAAAACAACTAAACATCCTAGACCTTATAGGCTGCAATGGTTGAATAATAGTAGAGATATTAAGGTCATGAGGCAAGCATTAATTTCATTCTCTATTGGCTGTTATCATGATGAGGTTTTATGTGATGTAGTACCTATGCATGCTAGTCACATATTATTGGGATGCCCTTGGCAATATGATAGGCATGTTATACATGATGGGTTTACTAATCGATATTCATTCAATATGAATGGTAGACCTGTCAACTTGTTACCTATGATGCCTAAAGACGCATATGAAGATAAAAAAACTTTGAGTGAATATGAGAGTACACGTGGAAAAGAAAAGATGCACAAGCAAAATGAGAGCTGTGAGAAAAGCCAAGAGAGGTGTGCCAATAGAGAGGAAAAAAGAGAGCAAATAGAGAGGATGTGCAATGAGAAAAAAATTCATGAGAGTGCACATGCAAAAGGAGAGAATAATGTGCAAAGAGTGGCAAAAAAAAAGGTAAAAGGCAATTTCTATGCAAGAAGAAGTGAGATTTGAAAGGCTTATTTAACAAGGCAGCCTTTGATACTATTGGTATTTAAGGATGCATGTTTATCTCTTGAATCTAACCCAATTCTCTATTCTTTCCCTAGTTTTTTTCAAGCTTTGTTATAGGAATTTGGAGATTTGTTTCCGGAATCTATGTCTGATGGTTTACCGCCATTGAAAGGGATAGAACATCAAATTGACTTCATTCCTGAAGCATAAATTCCAAATCGACCAGCTTATAAGAGAAACCCCGAATAAACAAAGGAGTTACAATGTCAAGTGGATGAGTTGTTGTCAAAAGGGTTGATTAAAGAAAGCATAAGCCCATGTGTCATTCTTGTTCTATTGGTGCTAAAAAAGGATAGATCATGGCGTATGTGTGTTGATTGTCGTGTCATCAACAAAATCACTGTAAAGTATCGACATCCTATTCCACGTTTAGATGATATGTTAGATGAATTGCATGGTGCACGTATATTCTCTAAAATTGATTTAATAGCTGGTTATCATAAAATTAGAATGAAAATAGGAGATAAAAGGAAAACTGCCTTTAAAACAAAATATGGTTTATATGAGGGGTTAGTGATGTCTTTTGGGTTAACTAATGCTCTTAGTACGTTCATGCGCTTGATGAGCCTTGTTTTGCGTGAATTTATTGGCAAATTCATTGTTGTCTATTTTGATGATATACTTGTGTACAACAAATCACTTGAAGACCACGTTTTACATGTGAGGTTTGTTTTTAGTGTTTTGTGTGCACAAAAGTTGCATGCTAAGCTTGCTAAATGTACGTTTTGTGTGCCTAAGGTTATATTTTTAGGTTATGTTGTTAGCAAGCATGGTATTGAGGTTGATAATGAAAAGGTTAAAGCTATTGAATCTTGGCTTACACCTAAAAATGTTAGGGATGTTGGTAGTTTCCATGGCTTAGCCAGTTTTTATAGGCGTTTTGTGTGTGATTTCTCTAGCATAGCCTCCCCTTTGACAGAAGTTATTAAAAGGAATGTTAGTTTTAAGTGGGGTGATAAACAAGATATGGCGTTTAATATGCTTAAATCTAAGTTAATTTATGCTTATGTTCTTGCTTTGCCTAACTTTGATAAAACCTTTGAGATTGAATGTGATGCTTCAAGAGTGGGAATTGGCGTTGTTCTTATGCAAGAGGGTAAGCCAATCACATACTTTAGTGAAAAATTGAATGGTGTAGCATTGAACTACTCAACATATGACAAGGAAATGTATGCATTAGTGAAGGCATTAGAGACGTTGCTACATTACCTTGTGCCTAAAAAGTTCGTCATCCATATCGACCATGAAAGTTTGAAGTATCTGAAGCGTTAAAACAAACTCAATAAGCGACATGCAAAGTGGAGTGAATTTCTTGAATCCTTCCCATATGTCATCAAATATAAGCAAGGTAAGGAAAACGTTGTGGCTGATGCATTGTCAAGAAGGTACGCACTTCTTACTACTTTAGATGTTAAATTGCTTGGTTTTGAGCATATTAAAGAGTTGTATGCATATGATCATGATTTTAGCAATGTGTATAATGCATATGAGAAAACTGCCTTTGAAAAATTTTATAGGCATAATGGGTACTTGTTTCGTTTGAATAAGCTTTGTATGCCTAAGTGTTCTTTGCGTTTGATGTCAATTCGTGAGGCACACAAAAGAGGTTTGATGGGTCACTTTGGCATAGCTAAAACTTTAGATGTTTTACAAGAGCACTTCTTTTGGCTTAACATGAAATCTGACATCTCTAAGTATTGCACTAATTGTATCACATGTTTACAAGCTAAGTCTAAAGTGCATCCAAATGGTTTATACACATCATTGCCTGTCCCACATTCACCTTGAATAGATGTTTCTATGGATTTTGTACTTGGACTACCTAGAACTAGATGTGGTAATGATAGCATCTATGTGGTAGTTGATCGGTTTTCTAAGATGGCACACTTTGTTCCATGTCATAAAACTGATGATGCTTCACATGTTGTTGATTTGTTTTTTAAAGAGGTAGTACGTTTGCATGGTATGCCGAGAACTATTGTTAGTGATAGGGATGCAAAATTTTTGTCCTACTTTTGGAAGACTTTGTGGGCAAAATTAGGAACTAAGTTGTTATTTAGTACTACCTGTCATCCACAATCTAATGGTCAAACTGAAGTTGTGAATAGAACTTTAGGGCAATTATTGCGTGCTATCATAAAAAAAAAATGTGAAGTCTTGGGATGAAAGTTTGCCCCATGTAGAGTTTGCATATAATTGGGTTGTGCATTCATCCACGCACTATTCACCTTTTGAAATTGTGTATGATTTTAATCCTTTAACACTATTAGATTTATCTCTTTTACCTTTGGACTACCTAGAACTAGACGTGGTAATGATAACATCTATGTGATAGTTGATCGGTTTTCTAAGATGGCACACTTTTTTCCATGTCATAAAACTAATGATGCTTCACATGTTGCTGATTTGTTCTTTAAAAAGGTAGTACGTTTGCATGGTATGCTGAGAACTATTGTTAATGATAGGGATGCAAAATTTTTGTCCTACTTTTGGAAGACCTTGTAGACAAAATTAGGAACTAAGTTGTTAGTTAGTACTACCTGTCATTCACAAATTGATGGTCAAACTGAAGTTATGAATAGAACTTTAGGGCAATTATTGCGTGCTATCATAAAAAAAAAATGTGAAGTCTTGGGATGAAAGTTTGCCCCATATAGAGTTTGCATATAATAGGGTTGTGCATTCATCCATGCACTATTCACTTTTTGAAATTGTGTATGATTTTAATCCTTTAACACCATTAGATTTATCTCCTTTACCTTTGGAAGAGCGTGTTAATTTCGATGGTGCTAAGAAGGCAGATTTTATGCATAATTTCCATGAGAAAGTGAGATAAAATGAACCAATAAGTGGCGAACCAAAGGAATCAAGGGCGTAAGAAGTTGGTTTTTGAGCTTGGCGATTGGATTTGGCTGCATTTGCTCAAAGAACGGTTTCCTCTGCAAAGGCGATCTAAACTTCACCCATGAGAAGATGGACATTTTCAAGTTGTTGCAAGGATCAATGACAATGCATATAAATTAGATCTCCCTAATGAGTATAATGTTAGTGCAACCTTTAATGTTTCGACCTTCTTCCTTTTGATTATGCAAGTGGAGATTCGAGGTTGAATCCTTTCGAGGAAGGGGGGAGGTGATGCGAATGATCAATGGATAGCTTTACCAAATTCACACATAGGGAAGCATAACGATGGAGGTTTGAATTCTACTTCAACAAACATGAAGAATTTGGATCCATTGAGCTATGACAGAGGCCTCATTACACGAGCAAGAGCTAAGAAAATGAAAGCGACAATCATTGGGCTAGTTCAAAGTCATTTGGAGCTTATGGGGAAGAGTCCGAGCGAAGTCAAAGGTCAACTTATGGGCAACAACATGACAAGCATGGAGTTTAGTTCAAGACTTGTGCATTTAATTCAATTTGAAGAATTAAAAGAGCTTCATTTAACACAAGGAGTCCAAATACATGAATTGGTCTAAAAGCAGCAAGGAGCACGTGTTGGGCATTATTCCTAAGGCCAAATGTCATACTTAGCTGAATATGCATATGGAAGCCCAAGTCATAAACTAGCCTTTTGTGATTAGTTGGTATCCTAGTTTAATTAGGAAAGCTTGTTTAGTTATTATCTAATTGTTATTCTAGTTTAATTAGGAGAGTACTTAGTTTAGTTTTTTAAAGGATTTGTCTAGTTTAATTTTAGGATTTGTTTAGTTTTTTAAAGGATATGTGTTAAACTCAAGATTATGGGCAGCCTTGATTCTAATCAAAATTTCGAATTTCTCCAAAGTTCTTGTGAGAGTTTTCTTTGAATTCACTTCTTGAGAGAGTTATGAATTCTTTCTTTAATAATTAGAGTTCCTTGTTGTTAGATAACAAGAGGGTTTTAATTCTTTTGGTTTATGCTAGATAGATCTTTAGGCAAGATTCCAATAGATTGTTATAGTTCTTGTTAGATCAATCAACAAGGGTTATATCAAGAAGGTTCTCACTAAAAGTAGTTAGACATATGAAAATTTTGGAATTACTAGGTTAGTGAGTGATACAACTTAGACAAGATATGATAGTAATGAAAGAGTCAAATATTGATGAGTATATGTTGGGTTTTAAAAGTTACCATAAGACTCACTTGACTTCAATCAAATTAAGACTATTATATGTTTTAGAATCATATTTGAGGTATATTATTAATTTGACTTTTATATGTTCTTGAATAATAGAAGTATAAAGTGAGGAGTCTTTAATAATAGGCTTGGTTGTTCAATTAATACCCAATTATAAAAGAAAAAGCAACAATACTAGTTTTAAATAAGGTTAAGAGTTTTGGGTATGAAGTTGGTTAGTAGATAAAAGCTAAGTAAATGGGAGCCTATATTTATGATTGAAAATTGTGGATATTAAGCTTATTAATAGGGCATAGTATGTTCTCAATTAAATTCCCTGTAAATCTATGCTGAAAATTTCTTTTGGATCCTTGGACATGAAGTAAACCTAGCCTGAAATGTTACTGAGTTAGGGATGGTATATTTAAAGTAGGCCATTATGATTCTAGCCTGAAGTGTTAGCCTTTATGATCACTTGGGGTATTCCAAAAGAAAGAATATTTATCATCCAATTCAAGGTACTAAAGAGATTGGCTCCGATATAGTAACCGTTTCAAGTTTCAAAATTGTAGAAAACAATACTCTTCCTTTTTAAAGAAGGTGAAATAGATTCGTCTAATTCTTAAAATGCTTATAAGGTATCGTGTTATAGCTAAAATATCAGTGGGAGTTAATAAGGTTTACAAAGACTTATGAAATCTAAGATCACTTTAGAAGATGTTCTTGCCAAAGAGCTAATAGCTAATCTTATGGTAGATGAGTCAAATACGATTGATGTAGTTGTGAAAACCTTGATTAGTCTACTAGAAAAGGATGATTTGCTATTATTAATAATTTTATGTGTATCTCAATAAGAGAGACTATATTATCGAAAGCTCATTTAGATTAGAGTTATACAAGATAGATGTTGAAGTGGTCATTCTGAATCAAGTCTTTATATAAAAGTCTATATGGTGCAATATGATTTATCAAAAACATAAGGAATGAAGCTTTTGGTATGTGATCTTAAGAAGTTTATCTATGGTTGAAATAGAAGTATTGATAATAGTATCTCAGATTTAATAAAATGCAGTTGCTCATAAACTTCATATGGAATGAATCATACCGATATAGAAATATGGAGATCAATGGAAGCATATTCTTCCTTCATGGTATGGATCAATATCTTGGTAGTAATGACGTCAATTTGTTTTTGAGATCAAGTTAGTTTTATTCAAGACTTTTGATGTGAAGTGTAACACCCAGATTCAAGTATGCCAGTGAACTCTACTTCCAAAATTACCCCTAGAATTGATTTTATAACTTGTTGTTTAAAGAAATTGTAAAATAATTATAGAAAATTACTAAATGAGCAATAATTTTCAAAGGGGGTAAAATGGTCATTTTAGAAGGATTTAAGAGACAAAGTGGGAATGTAAATTGAATGACATACTTGAAATTATATAGTGGTGCTAAGGGTTTTTGGTAATTGGCTAAGGATAAAATAGACTTTTTTGGAAAAGATTAAGGGTAAATTAGTCCAAAAAGCTTATAAAACCAACCAACTATTCATTTTCTTCTTCCTTGGCCGAGAATCTCCATAATTTTAGCTAAAGTTTTTCTTTCAAGCAAAATTCATCAAAAAACCTAGCTAAATCACCTAATTTGCAAAGTCTCCAGTTATAAAAAGTATACGTCTATTAATTCTGGTAAGTTCTAAGGTAACAAATTTAATTTTTAAGAAATGTGAAGTTCAGAGTTTTGATGGATGATTATGTTTTTGGTTGATTAAGGTTGCTAGGAAGAAGAAAATAAGGAGGATAGGCTTAAATCAACTAGTTAGCAAAGAAAAGGTAAAAATTTCATACTTTACATACTTGAAGTAATTTGAGTTAGGTTATTTAAATAACATTTACTTATATAAGTGTGTAAGGTATTAAAATTAAGGTGATTTATGCTTAAAAGGATAAAGAAATTCATTAGGATTCATGATGTAATTTTGGCCATAAGGGTATTTTAGACATTTCATATTCTTAGGGTTAGCTTAGTAGATTTTGTGTGTTGAATATATGAGAAATGATGAATGAATTAGCATTAAGGGTAAGCATGTAATTTTATACATAAGGTTAATTTTTGCTTAATTATGTGTATGATATGTGGAATAACTCTTATATCCATAAGGGCAAAAAGGTCATTTTATATGATGTAGGTTAATTTTGCTTAATTATGCGTATGATATGTGTAAAAAAACCATTATAATAAATATGTATATTCATATGGAATGCATGAGATTTATGTAAATGCATGAGAAAATAATCTAATGCTTGAGGAGGCTTGAAAAGAATAAGGAAAAACAATGAGGAAAAACAATGAATGGACATATTTCATGTTATGGTTATACATGTATACATGAGGAATCATAACATATGCATGATTTCAGAACAATAAAGATGGAGGAAAAACATTTTCTAAGTTATGCATGTTTTTAGAAAATGGAAAACAAATGTTTTTGGTTTTATAATGACTCATATGATACAGGAAAGCAGAAAGTATGCTTAAAATCCTTACACGAAAGTTGTACTATGTGGACAACAAAGAAAAAAAATGTTAGTTGTACTGTGTGGACTACCAAGAAAGATATTAGCTGTACTGTGTGGACAGCAAAGGAAAAAAAATGTCAGCTGTACTGTGTGGACAACAAGAAAAAAAAAGAGAAATATGCGTGTAAGAGAGGATTGTACCTAGAGATGGCAATTTAGACCCGATTTTAGGGGCCCCGACCCTAACGGGAGGGGATTCCCCGATGAAAATGGGAAAAGGGGCGGGGATGGGGATGGGGATGAAAAAAATCCCTGTAGTCGGGGACGGGTCGGGGACGGGGATAAATATGTCCCCGCCCCGCCCCGCCCCGCCCCGCCCCGCCCCGCCCCTCCCCTCCCCTCCCCGCCCCGCCCCGCCCCGCCCCGCCCCTCCCCTCCCCTCCCCTCCCCTCCCCTCCCCGCCCCGGCCCGGCCCATCCCCTCCCCACCCCACTCCTTCCCACCCCTTAAATCTAATATATTAATATAATAATTTCTAAACTATTAAGTTCTAGAAATTATAAACTTGATAAAATCAATTAAAGTGAATGAAAAGTGTTAAATTTAATGTTATTATAAAATTACCCTAAATCACATACATAAAAAGCTACTAATGAAGAGATTGATTATTGCATATTGTTAGATTTTATGAAAACTTTGTATTTGAACTAAAATAATAATGAATATTTTATAGTTCTTGTAGCAAGTGATATTTGGGGAGAATATAATTTATTTTATTTATTGAAATACATAAAGGAATTAAAATTTATATTTACGGGTATGGGGAGGGGATTTTTCCCCGCGGGGACGGGGCGGGGATGGGGAGGGGATTTTTCCCCGCGGGGACGGGGCGGGGATGGGGAGGGGATTTTTCCCCGCGGGGACGGGGAGGGGATAGGGAGGGGATTTTCCTTCGCGGGGGGGGGGGACGGGGATTCTTTTTTATCCCCGTAACGGGGACGGGGCGGGGACGGGGATTGATATCCCCTCCCCACCCCTCCCCATTGCCATCCCTAATTGTACCTTGTATGGTAACTGCGAGTACTGTCTTATGTAGTCTAGACCGGTCAATGAAAATATTTGAAAAAAAAAAAAAGAGAAAGAATTAGCAAATATTTTATGAAAGTCATTTGCTTTAGAATCATGCATGCAAGCCTATGTGGCTGACAAAGAGTTGAGAAAGATGAATGATCAGAAAATAAAAAAGTCATGGCACTCATACTTGCATAAATCATAATGAATGAATCATATTTGTATAGTAAGGAAATGAATAAATGGGTGAAAAAAGAGAATTATGATATGTGTTTAATACGTGTTCCGTGTCAATTATTTTGTTTGTAAATAGCCTAGACACGTTGAGTATGAAAGAGATTAGTACTGGTATAAAATGCTTTAAGTATTGAGTATGATTTTCTTACTGAACCATGGTCACTCACTCCGTTTAATTTAATATTTTACAGGTAAAGGGTTGCAGCAAAGGTTTCCGGGGAGCACTAGTGAGACATGAGGCTAAAGGAGAAAGACACCATATTTTTGTTGATTTATATATCTTGATGTATATGTGAATATACGCATATATATATACTTGATATAAATATTGACGGATATGTATATATTTTGTTTCCTATAGGTAAATATGTGATTGTATATATATATATCTATATTTATGTGTGTATATATATATATATATATATATATATGGCTAGTCATTGAAATTGGTTATAAAGTTTCTGTAGGTGGTAATTTTATAATGATTACTATTAAATATTTATTTTGTTAATTGTGATTAAGTTGATGAAAATCCAATCAGTTGGTAGGACTGGTTTGTGTGAATTGCTAATTGGGAGTGTTACAGGGTATAATTAAAAATTAAAAAAAATTTCCCCGAACCCTCAAAAATAGGAGAACTCTTGCCGTTTTTCTGTAATACACCTATTGGTTAGGAGAGGTTACATTTTTGGTATCAGAGCGCGATTTTGGGCGCTTAAAGGTGGATATAATAGAATATGTTATAATATAATATATTATAATATTTATATATAGTTTTGCATTCTGGTATTGCATAGGTGCCCCTCATGTCTCATAGATCAGCTCCCGAGAATCGACTGTAGTAAGTTGTTTTTTTTGCCTGTATTCAAATAATAGAATGATAAAATCCTTATATAGTTACACTTATGCAGTTATTATATGAGGAGTACCACAAGACGAGGACGAGGTCGTGGAAGGGGTATTCAGAGAGAGACGGGAGAGCCGTCTAACCCTACCCCGTTAGGTGGTTCAGGATTTGGGCTAGTAGAAATTAGAGATATAGTCCGTCAGGTGTTGATCAAGAGTCAAGATAGACCCACACTTGAAAATATAGCTAGAGATGTCATTCTAGATGAGATTAGAAGTGAGATTCATGAGGAGGTCATAGAAGAAATTAGAAATGAAATGAGGAATGGGGGGAGAGGAGAAGTTGGAGCTCAAAGGCAGCTTGAGCCCATTTATTCTTTACCTAGTTAGCATACCCTTTATGAATTTAAAGGTACTAAAGATCTTTTGGTGGCTGATGAGTGGATCAAACAGGTGGAAAGTACTGTGGATTTGTTTCCTATGACCAATAGAGAAAAAGTTCTGTATGCCAATTTCTTGATGAGGGGAGGGGCTCGCGTATGGTAGGACCTACTTAAAGAAACTAGAAATGTGGATCTGATGACCTAGCAGGACTTTAAAAGGGCATTTGAGGCCCAATACAGAACAACTGATGTGGTAGCAGTCAAAGTTCAAGAGTTCATTTCTTTGCAGTAAGGGGAGGGTTCAGTAAAGGATTATTCTAACCGTTTTGATGTCTTATCTAGTTTTGCTCCAGGTATGGTGAGTACACCTAGTCTCTGGCTGGATAGATTTCTTCAGGGCTTTAGACCGGAGATAGCCTTGCATGTGCTAGCTAGAGCACAACCTCCTCAAACTTATGAAGAGGCATTGGAGAGAGCATTGAGGTTGGAGGTATATGTTAATAAGCTACCTAGGAATGCACCCTCCATGGCAACACCTCCATCATTGACAACACCTCAAATAGTGATGTCAAATCGGTCAGCTCTACCTACTTCGTTGACTGTTTTAGCACCTGTTACAACATCAGGGGGTAGTTCAATTGGCTCCAGTTTCATAAATAATAGGGGAAAAAGAAAATTTCAGTCAAAAGCAAGTAGAAAAGGTGGGAAGAGTGACAAGAAGCCTAGAAAAGAAAATATTCCTCAGTGTCAGATTTGTGGGAGACGTCATAGTGGGGAATGTTGGTACTGGCAGAAACAAGGGATTTGTTATAGATACCGACAGCCAGGGTATATAGCAAAAGATTGCCAAAGTACCAAGGTACCAGTCTCGATACAACCACAATAAATCCTGATTCGCCATTGCAGTTAGAGAGAGGTACTAATGCACGAGTCTATACAGTTTCCCATAGTCAGGCGGAGGCTAGCCCATCTGTAGTTACTGGTCAGCTCTTATTCCACTTTATTTCCTTGTATGCATTGATTGATTCAAGAGCTACACATTTCTTTATTGCATCGGGGGTTATTGAAAGGGTAGGTTTAGTACCTGTTAGATCTACCCATTCCATTAGAGTTGAGATGCTGGATGGTGAGAGTGTGATTATTGATAAGATGTTAAGGGACTAGAGGATAGTGATACATGGGAGAGAGTTAAAAGTGGACTTGATTGTCTTTGATATGCCCAATTTTGATGTTATCCTGGGCATGGATTTCTTAGAAAGATTTGGAGTCGAGATTGATTGTAAAAAGAAAAATGCCCGATTCCAACTCTATAATAGGGATCACTCCAATTTCGGAAAGGGCCATCAACCTAGTATGATGATTAGCAGTGTAAAGGCGTAAGAATTGTTGAAAAAAGGGTATACGGGATATTTAGCTCATATGGTACATGAGCGTGATATTCAAAGATTGGGTGTTCATGATGTCCCAATAGTACGAGATTTTTTAGATATTTTTCCTGATGAGCTGCCAGGTTTACCTCCAGAGAGAGAGTTGGAGTTTAGTATAGAGTTGGAACCTGGCTTAGCCCCAATTTCAAAGGCCCCTTACTAGATGGCTCCAGCTGAATTACAAGAATTAAAGAAATAGTTGCAAGAACTTTTAAATAAAGGTTTTATTAGACCTAGCCATTCTCTTTGGGGAGCACCCATACTATTTGTCAAAAAGAAAGATGGGTCACTTCGTATGTGCATAGATTACAGGGAGTTGAATAAACTGATAGTGAAGAATAAATACTTGTTGCCTCGAATTAATGATTTATTTGATCAATTGAAGGGAGTTTCTGTGTTCTGTAAAATTGACTTGAGGTTAGGTTATCACCAGGTGAGGATTGCAAAGCAAGATATTCCAAAGACAGCTTTTCAGACCTGCTATGGGCACTACGAGTTTATGGTAATGCCCTTTGGATTAACTAATGCCCTAACAATCTTTATGGATTTAATGAATCGAGTATTTCATGATTGTCTTAACAAATTCTTGGTGGTATTAATTAATGATATCTTGATATACTCTAGATTAGAAGAAGAACATACCAAACACTTGAGATTTATGCTACAAAGATTGAGAGAAAAGAAATTGTATGCCAAATTCTCTAAGTGTGAATTCTGGTTAGACTGAGTAGTATTTTTGGGACACGTGGTTTCTAAGGAAGGCATAGCTGTAGACTCCAATAAAGTGGAAACAGTACTTGAATGGGCGAGGCCGAAGACGGTGAAAGAGATCATAAGCTTTTTAGGGCTAGCCAGCTATTACAGGAGATTTGTACAAGGTTTTGCCTGGTTGGCCAAACCACTTACAGCTCTTACCAGACAAGGAACTTCTTTTCTATGGGTTGATGCTTGTGAAAAGAGTTTCCAAGAGCTAAAAAGGCGATTGACTACAGCTCCTATTTTAGTATTACCAAAGGAGGGTGTAAACTATGATATTTATTGCGATGCCTCGCATAATGGCTTAGGAGCCGTGCTGATACAGAGGGGTAAGGTGATAGTGTATGCCTCTTGACAGTTAAAAGATTATGAAACACGCTACCCTACCCATAATTTAGAGTTAACGACAGTGGTTTTTGCTTTAAAAAGTTTGAGGCATTATTTATATAGAGTTAAATGTAATATCTACACCGACCATAAAAGTCTAAAATATTTTTTCACTCAGAAAGACTTGAATATGCGACAAAGAAAATGGTTGGAGCTAGTCAAAGATTATGAATGTGATATTAAATATCAGCCAGGTAAAGCAAATATGGTAACCGATGCCTTGAGTAGAAAGATTATCATAGCTCATCTCACCACTCAGATAGAGTTATAGGAAGAGTTTCAAAGGGAACAGATTGAGGTGATAGGAAGTCAGGTGGCCAGATTGGAAATTCAACCTAATCTCCTCAATGAAATAAAAGAAAAGCAAGTAGAAGATTTGTGGTGCTAGAAAATGAGTCAACAGATATGTGAGGGGAAAACAACTAAGTTTCAAATGGTAGATGACGTGCTCAAGTTTAGAAACAGGGTATGTATTCCCCAAGATCTGGAATTAAGAAAGAAAATCTTGAGTGAAGCACATGATACACTTTACACTGCCCTAGGGGAGTAAAAATGTATTAGGATTTAAAGAAAACTTATTGACGGATAGGTATGAAGAAAGATATTGGTGACTATGTAGCTAAGTGTTTGGTATGTTAATAGGTTAAGGCCGAGCATCAAAGACCTTCAGGTTTACTTCACCCACTTAGTATTCCTGAATGAAAGTGGGAAGATATTTCAATGGATTTCATCATTGGCCTACCTCGAGTACAATAAGGCTATAATGCACTATGGGTGATTGTAGATAGATTAACTAAACTGGCACATTTTATTCTAGTGAAAGATAGTTTTGCTTCAGATCAACTGGCCTAGATTTATATACAAGAGATTGTAAGATTACATGGCATGCCCAAAACTATTATGTCGGATAGAGACCCTAGATTTGTTTCAACTTTTTGGGGTAGCTTACAGAGAGCATTGGGTACAAGGCTGACATTTAGCATAGCATATCATCCTCAAACAGATAGCCAGATAGAAAGGGTGAATCAAATACTAGAAGATATATTGAGGGCTTGTTGTTTAGATTACAAAATGACCTGACATGAAATGGTTCTATTGATAGAATTTGCATATAATAATAGTTACCAGTCCACCATTAAAATGGCACCATATAAGGCTCTTTATGGAAGAAAGTGTAGATCCCCATTACATTGGGATGACATAGGAGAACGAGATGATTTCAGTCAAGTTCTTGGGCCTGAGTTAACCTAGAGGATGGTGGAAGATATAAAAACTATCAAGACTAGATTGAAGCAAGCTCAGGACAGATAAAAGAGCTATGCAGATTTGAAAAGGAAACAAGTAGAGTTTCAATCAGGTGACAAAATTTTTGTGAAAGTAGCCCCTTACAAGCACGTGATGAGATTTGGAAGAAAAGGGAAACTTGCTCCAAGATTTATTGGCCCATTTGAAATTTTAGAAAGAGTGGGCAATGTGGCTTATAGACTTGCACTTCCATCTTGTATGGATTGAGTTCATAATGTATTTCATATTTCTTTATTGAAAAAGTACATTAGCGATCCTTCGCATATATTGAAATCAGATGATGTGGAATTAAAAGAAGATTTAGCTTATGAGGAGCAATCGGTGTAGATACTAGACAAAAGAAAAAAGAGCTTCGAAATAAGCCAATTCCATTAGTAAAAGTATTATGAAAGAATCATAAGGTGGAAGAAGCCACATGGGAGGTTAAGCAACAAATAAGAGAGAGATTTTCCAACCTATTTATTTAAATTTCGAGGACGAAATTCTTTTAAGGGGGTAGAAATGTAACACCCAGATTCAGGTATGTCAGTGAACTCTACTTCCAAAATTACCCCTAGAGTTGATTTTATAACTTATTGTTTAAAGAAATTGTAAAAGAATTATAGAAAAATACTAAATGAACAATAATTTTCAAAGGGGGTAAAATTATCATTTTAGAAGGATTTAAGAGACAAAGTGGGAATGTAAATTGAATGGCACACTTGAAATTATATGGTGGTGCTAAGGGTTTTTGGTAATTGGCTAAGGATAAAATAGTCTTTTTTGGAAAAGATTAAGGGTAAATTAGTCCAAAAAGCTTATAAAACCAACCAACTATTCATTTTCTTCTTTCTTAGCCGAGAATCTCCATAATTTTAGCTAAAGTTTTCCTTCAAGCAAAATTCATCAAAAACTCTTGCTAAACCACCTAATTTGCAGAGCCTCTAGTTATAAAAAGTGTAGATCTATCAATTCTGGTAAGTTTTAAGGTAAAAAATTTAATTTTTAAGAAATGTGAAGTTCAGAGTTTTGATGGATGATTATGTTTTTGGTTGATTAAGGTTGCAAGGAAGAAGAAAAGAAGAATGATAGGCTTAAATCACCTAATTAGCAAAGAGAAGGTAAGAATTTCATACTTTACATACTTGAAGTAATTTGAGTTATGTTATTTAAATAACCTTTACTTGTATAAGTGTGTAAGGTATAAGAATTAAGGTGATTTATGCTTAAAAGGATAAAGAAATTCATTAGGATTCATGATGTAATTTTGGCCATAAGGGTATTTTAGACATTTCATATTTTTAAGGTTAGCTTAGTAGATTTTTTGTGTTGAATATATAAGAAATGATGAATTGATGAAAAAATTGGCATTAAGGGTAAGCATGTAATTTTATACATAAGGTTAATTTTTGCTTAATTATGTGTATGATATGTGGAATAACTTTTATATCCATAAGGGCAAAAACGTCATTTTATATAATGTAGGTTAATTTTGCTTAATTATGTGTATGATATGTGCAAAAAAACCATTATAATAAATATGTATATTCATATGGAATTCATGAGATATATGTAAATGCATGAGAAAATAATCTAATGCTTGATGAGGCTTGAAAAGAATAAGGAAAAACAATGAATGAACATATTTCATGTTATGGTTATACATGTATACATGAGGAATCATAACATATGCATGATTTCAGAAAAATAAAGATGGAGGAAAAACATTTTCTAAGTTATGCATGTTTTTATAAAATGGAAAACAAATATTTTTGGTTTTATAATGACTCATATGATATAGGAAAGCAGAAAGCATGCTTAAAATTCTTACACGTGAGCTGTACTATGTGGACAGCAAAGAAAAAAAATGTCAGTTGTACTGTGTGGACAACCAAGAAAGATATTAGTTGTACTGTGTGGACAACAAAAGAAAAAAAATGGCAGCTGTACTGTGTATATAACAAGAAAAAAAAAAGAAATATGCCTGTAAGAGAGGATTGTACCTTGTATGGTAACTGCGAGTACTGTCTTATGTAGTCTAGAC
This sequence comes from Mangifera indica, assembly GCF_011075055.1. Taxonomy (NCBI): domain Eukaryota; kingdom Viridiplantae; phylum Streptophyta; class Magnoliopsida; order Sapindales; family Anacardiaceae; genus Mangifera; species Mangifera indica. The sequence goes on along the minus strand of NC_058141.1, from coordinate 4,875,344 downwards.
CGGTCAATGAAAATATTTGAAAAAAAAAAAAGTGAGAAAGAATTAGCAAATATTTTATGAAAGTCATTTGCATTAGAATCATGCATGCAAGCCTATATGGCTGACAAAGAGTTGAGAAAGATGTATGATCAGAAAATAGAAAGGTCATGACACTCATACATGCATAAATCATAACGAATGAATCATATTTGTATAGTAAAGAAATGAATAAATGGGTGAAAAAATAGAATTATGATATGTGTTTAATGCGTGTTCCGTGTCAATTATTTTGTTTGTAAATAGCCTAGACACGTTGAGTATGGAAGAAATTAGTACTGGTATGAAATGCTTTGAGTATGATTTTCTTACTAAGCCATGGTCGCTCACTCCGTTTAATTTAATATTTTACAGATAAAGAGTTACAGCAAAGGTTCCAGGGGAGCACTAGTGAGACATGAGGCTAAAGGAGAAAGACACCATATTTTTGTTGATTTATATATCTTGATGTATATGTGAATATATGCATATATATATACTTGATATAAATATTGGTGGATATGTATATATTTTGTTTCCTATAGGTGTAGATATATATATATATATATATATATATATATATATATATATATATATATATATATCTATATATATATATATATACATATATATATATCTATATATATATATCTATATATGTATATATATGGCTAGTCATTGAAATTGGTTATAAAGTTTCTGTAGGTGGTAATTTTATGATGGTTACTATTAAGTATTTATTTTGTTAATTGTGATTAAGTTGATGAAAATCCAGTCGATTGGTAGGACTGGTTTGTGTGAATTGCTAATTGAAGGTGTTACAAGGCATAATTAAAAATAAAAAAAAAATTTCCCCGGGCCCTCAAAAATAGGGGAACTCTTGTCGTTTTTCTGTAACACACCTATTTGTTAGGAGAGATTACATGAAGGAACTTGAAGATATATCATTTGTTCTTGATGTTAAGATCCATTGTGATAGGATTCATAGATTTAGTGACTATCTCAAATGCATACTTGAAGTATGCACTTAAGAGACTCAACATGCAGAATTGCAAGGCAGTCGTGTGTTTGTGGTAAAAAAGAGATAAGTTTGACCTCAAGCATTGTGTAAAGAATGAGGTTGAAAGGAATTCATTTGAAACATCCTTTATAATGATGTTATTTGAAGTTCGGTTAATGTACAAGTAACGTTTGCATTTATGTTCTCAATTTACACCTCTCAAATCCAAGTTTGATTATTGGGTTATGATTTAAAAGATAATGAGATGCTTGTAAAAGATCAAGATTATGGGGGTTATAAAGATAAGCTAAAGATAATTTTTGGATATAATATTATACTGGTTGAATGAGCCATATTTAGAAAAGTACTAAATAGTTGTTTGCTACAATATCAGTCATAGACATTCAATTTGTAGCTTACTATGGGGTAGCTTCTCAAACATTTGGTTGATGGATTACTTGGTTAAACTATTTGTTGTAGGTTTTATCTACTTAGCAGTGTAATTAAATAAAAGACTACTTGTAAATTGAGATATTCATAATAAAATATATTATAGTAAAAAACCTCATAAAGAAATGAAACATTAGGCTAAAGTACAAAAATATAGAATTGATAAAAGTTAAACTCTTAACCAAAGGAATAAGATCTGTAACTTATAAAATCATGTTGAAAACATGAGTGTTTAGAGTCTTTTGATATCTAGAGTTGGTAAGAGATTTTATTATTATTGTTTTTATTGACATGTATTGTTATTGTTATTATTTATTTATTTATTTATTGATCATGATCATATTGACATTTTTTTGTCTATGGATGTATGCGTATATATACGATTAATGTACAAAATGTGTCTCAAAATAATGTTTCTCTTAAGTATGACAATTGTATGTGTATGTTTCACAAGTCTTGAGCAAGGTTGAACCATATAAGCTTCACTAGAAGCAAAAAGATTTATCTTATTTCTTTTGAAACATAATATTAAAGAGAAATTATAAAGAAGATTGATAGAGACATAGCACATGTTGTGATCACTTTGTTGGGTGCTATTTTTGCCACTCTCCTAGTTTTGATCTATGTTGATTTGATTATTAGTAATTGTAATAAAAGATAATCTTATATTGATAGAGAACATAAGTAATATTTGGTTCATTATTGATACTCATATTAATTAGATTGTTTATTAAAGTGTAATTTATCTTTGGACTATTTTGTTTTCTAAAATAGTGGTCACTTAAAGTTAAAAATATTAATTACTCGAGAGTCAAAAATTGTTTTCTTTTTCTTAAAATAAAATAAAATAAATTAATGTTGCCCAAGTGGGAGAATGTTAAAAAATTTTTTATGTAGGCTAACATTAATTATGGTTTTGGTTTAGTAAAACCAGGTAATTGAACAGTTTAATACCAGTTTGCAGATGAGTTTGAGTGATCAATAAGGATAAACCTAATATACTTAAAAGTTATAATCTTGGTGGACAACATAAGTATAGGCCTTAGGGTTTATTGGACCTTGATAGGAGGTCAATTAACTTATTATAAAATTGGCTAGGTCCCTACTTTAAAACCTAATGCAGTATGTCTACAGTATAACTTACCTATTCAAAGTTGTCATTTAGAGAGGTTTATGAAGTAAAAGACCTAGTCACGTCGAAAGGTTGTCTTAGCAGGTAATTTCAAACACTTTATGAATTTAGTTTGCATAACGATCTAGATATTTCTAAACGCTAAAGTTTGATTCAGTATTTTGTATCCTATGCGTAGATCCTGTGGATTTATGATTGATTTATTTTATTCTATTTTTGTAAAATAAATCTTACATCCTATGCATATACCATACGTGTATGCCCTTAATTCATGTATTTTATGTACAATACACAAAATTAGCATAAATTTTTCAATATATATCATCATATACCTCCAACCAACATGCGTTAATAAAAATTCCAGGATTTAAATTTCAATTCTCAAGCCAAAAGACACATGTATGTCTAAATCAAACACATATACATGCATTCTATGAACACTTCATCATATACATGCCTTAAAGTACATGTTCTTCATCTTAAAATCATTAGAACATGGAAAAAAGAAATAAAACTCAACCAAGAATTATAAAGCAAAACGTGCTTGAAAAAACTTGATTTCCTAGCAAACTAACAACATGCATGTACACATGTGATACATATACGTACCCGTAGGATATAAAAATCTTATATTTAGCTTCAAAAAGACATGCAAGGAGCTGAACCATGCTCTAATACCATTTGAAAATGGTGTTGAAGAAGAAGATACAAAGAATGTCATGCATGTAGGTAGAATAAGAATTAAAGCAGAGATTAAGACATATAAGAGAAGGATGAAACTTTTACCTACTCCTTTACCTCCTATAGGGATATAGGACGATGGATTGAGCTCCTCACTTGAAGAACCTTCAAAAGAGTGCACTTTCTAAGCCAAATCTTAGAGAGAGGGGAGAGCTTCTAGTCTATTTTGTGAGAGAAAGTAAAGTGCAAGGATACTAAAATGCACTTTATATAATAGTGGCCCATTTTACAATTTTAAAATTCTTATTTGGCCCAACAAATTTATAATTTGAAGTCTTACCACATATGTATATCAAATATATACCATAGCCACCTTAATTTTATCTTACTAACATCTTAACTTTTAAAATGTTATTTTTACACTCATATAACATTTTATATGATTTTCATTATCCTTCGGAAAATGCTAGCCATCCTTAAATAATTAATCCTCCATTTTGAAAGTTTGGTTTATTGGTGTGACCCTTTAGGTTCACTATGCCATAGTTGTGACTCCTTTTTTCGACGACCCAAAAATGCATCAGAAAATCAACGACTATGGTAAATATCTAGAAATATGTCATAGCCCTTAAACCACAATGAAGAAATACTCCATCAAACCTAATATCTCCAATTTTACATTCC